>NC_089254.1:46332520-46679832 GCF_963930625.1 Muntiacus reevesi | reverse complement strand
GCTTCGTTTATATAACTGTACTTATGACACTGACTTTTTGCTTTATTTCTTTTAATACAGAATCATGCTGCTTCCCACACCCATCTGTTTAGAACCAGATGTACAATATTCCCTTGATGTCTATTTTTCCCAGTCTTTGGAAGGAAAGTCCAAGGCTCATTCACACATCCTGGTTGGTTCTGTAAGTACCACAGGAGCCTTGCGGGTGCTTCCTTCTGAACTGAGTTCCATTCTAATTGTACATGTAGGTTTGTACTTTGCAGTGTTTCATTGAGAAATAGAAATCTATTTGTTTCATTGTGAAAATCACCTACTGTTTATGAAGGTCATCGAATAACAATGGCAAATCTTCCAGAATAGCACTTGTCAGCCCCAGTTTGAAGTGTTTTCCGTATTCTATTGTTGAGACTTCGTGACAACTCTGTGAGGGAAGTCTGTGTTTATTCCCATTTTACAGACAGAATTGAAGCAAAGGGTCACAGAGCTAGTGAGTGAGGAGAGAGAATTCAGAGCCAGAAGGCCTGATTCCAGCATCTCTGCCTGGAGCCACAACTGTGTACTTGCTTTATAGAAAGTTTGGGGAGATAGTCCACCAATAATTAATTACTTACTGTCATCTTGTAACGTCCCATTTTCTACCTATTATACTTTTCTATCCTTGTAATCAGAGTGCTCAGACAAGATTTTCTTTCATGGGTTGTTTTTTTTTTTTTTTTGCACTTTATATTACATCATAAGCATTTTCTTTTGGTGCTTTTGTAAGCTTACCATTTTTAGGAACCATGCATAGTGTTTTCTTGAGTAACTTCTTTCATTGTTTTCTCCTCCAAATTTAGGCCACAGGTATTTATTCCAAACCTTTCGTTCTGTCCACAACTTTAGGCTCAGTCCTGTCACTGGGCAGAGTTTAGACACTGAATAAATTTACTTACCCTACTTGCCTATTCCCCTTTTGTGGTCATTTAAGTTGCTTCTATTTTTTATAACTCTGCATAGTTGGTACATTTTTAAATATTTTAAAATGCAGTCCTACTTCACCAAAATTTCATGGCTCTTGAAATCTGTCAAATTAATTTTTGGTAGGTATTCATCAGTAATGCATGAAAGTGCCAGTTTCATCCCACCATTAGCAGAATTGTACAGAAGTATGTGAGATTTTTAAAAATTTTGTGGATAAAAATCAAATTGCTTTGTTAAACTTTATTTTTAAATATCTGTTAGAATCTCCTAATATTGTGATTTAATTAGCATACTACAACCCTACCAAGTTTTATTGGAATGCAGACATGCCTGTTTGTTTACATATTTATTATCTATACTGCTTTCAAGCTACAAAGGCACCATTGCGTATTTGCAGCAGAGACGTTATGATCATAAAGCCAAAGTATTAACTATCTGGCCTTCCTGGGTTTTTAAAAATGTTTTTAACTGGCATAAAATTGCTTTACAATGTTTTATTGGTTTCTGCTGTGCAACAACTCGAATCAGTCATTCATGTACATACACATACATATGCACATACATACGTGTATATATACATGAATACATATCCCCTCCCTCTTGAGCCTTCCTTCTGTCCTCTACTATCTGATCTTTTACAGGAAGTCTGTCAACCCCTGATTTAATTAACTATATTTAAGTATATACCTGTGTATATATCTCTCTCCATATTTTGTGTATTGTGTCTTTAAACTTTATAACTATTGAACATTTTTAATTTATAAGCTTGAACTTCTTAATTTCATTATCTATTATAGAATTTAGTATGGGGCAGGTATATCTTGGATTTTTATTCTGTAAGTTCAGCTTTTACAACATTTTTAAGATTATTTTATCAAAGATGGGATTGCAAGATTTAGGAGAGAAAGGAAGGAAGGAAAGAGGGAGAGATGGAGGGAGGAAAGATACAGGGCACCCAGTTAAATTTGAATATGACATAAATATGAGCCAAATATTGCCCTCAAATATTACTTGAGATATACTAAAAAATTATTCATTGTTTCTCTGAAATTCAGTATAATTGAGATGGAAAGTGGAAACCAACTCCTGAATGGGAAGTGTAAACTGTCATGATTTCTCTAACCCATATAATTCATATTCTGACAAGGAACTTTAAACAGGACTGTGCTTATGAACCAACACGTGAGTTACAAAGAAAGAGAATCAAATCCAACAGGTTTAATTAAGGGGAAAAAAACCTGACAGGTGGGAACCCAGGCAGAGAAAAGAAAGGGAAATGAAGAAAATAAGGATTCCTAGTAACAAAGGGATGTTGTTATTGTAATCGTGACAGTCATGAAACTTTAATTTATGAGAGCTAAGTTACTTCTCATTTTAAAGCCATGTCCTAAGTATCTCTAAAAGTGTATAAATTTCCAAGTAATCACTGGATGCTGTGTTAAATGCATCCATCCAAATTGTCCATTCATCACCCATGATGAATGGGTGATGTACCTCTGAGGGTACAGCCAGGCACTGTGCTGATTCCCGAGGGGAAAAAAATCTGGTTCTTGCCCTCAGCCTGATATACAAGACAGGTGTGTAAACAAAACCACTACATTGATGATTGATAGATGTAGAATATACATGGACAATTTGAAATTAACTAAAAATATGTCCGTTTGGTCGATTATCAAGTGATCATTCTCTTACATATAGTCATGAAAATTCCTAAAACCAAAATAAAATTTAAGAGAGCCTCCAGATCTTGGCAAACTGTCCAAAACCCCAGAAGAGGCCTTTAATCATCATTTTAGAGTGAGATTCCTTATAAGCAGAGATTCAGGTGCTCCTGGTTTGAGGTGCTCACTGGGAAAGAGGAGTGAGGGGCCAGCAGAAGGAACTCAGCAAGGATGGGCTCAGGGAGCTCTGGGGCATGAATGGCCCCATGGGTTGGTTCCACGTGAAGGTGAAGGGGTGGGGCTTTGTGTGCTCATGTCATCATCGCCTACAGGCTCCCCGCCGCCCCCTCCCAGGGAGCACACTCACTCCTGGACACAGTGGCTGAGTCCAATTCTCTGGAGAAGGCAACAGCTGTGAGCTTTTAGCATCCAGTGCCACAGCAGCTGGTGGGTGGGGAGATCTGAGCAGGGCACCTGCAATGTCCCCGAGAGTCCCTGACCCAGGATGACAGGAGGAGAAAGTCCTTGCACATTATGATTACAGACTAAAGCAATTCTGCTGTTCTGGGAAATACTTGATTGCTTGGAACTTGACCCTCTCTAAGTTCATTCTCCTCTGCAGCCTGATTAACTGAGATGCATTACCAAGAAAACCAGAGGAAAGCTATGTTCAACCCTTCTGCACAAATATCTTTTGTTTGGCAAGCATTGTGAGTCAGTTCATTTTTTTTTTTCAGTTGCCCTAATTACATGATAGGTGCATCCATAAAAACGGAGATTATGTGTTCTAGAACATAAAACTGCCATTCTTCTTTTAAACCATGAGATGGACTGTAGTTGGTAACATAAAGTCCTTAGAGGTTTCTAGGAGAAGTGAGTCGGCATTATAAACCTCTGTAGCTAACAGGAGCTCTTGTGATCTGCTCCATCGGCTTGGTGCCAAGAATGGCCAACTCTTAAACCAATTCTGACCAAGGACTGTAAACCGTAGTCCTGGACTGGCTGCCCTCACTCCTAAGCCTAGCAATCTGGCTTCCTTCTGGGTGTCTCCCTGCTTGGTTTGTGTTTGGAGAATGCAGAGCCATTTTAGTATCAACTTAAAGATACAGTACTAAGAATGCATGTGTACTTCTTTACTGCAGAATTTTTAATAAGCATGTACTGAAAATTAGCCAGTGGGGCAGGCATAGGTGTAAACAAGACTAGAACCTTCCCTGCCCTCACCAGGGCTGATGCTCTGAGGAGGAGACGTAGGCAGTTATGCAAGAAGTGACCGCACAGTCATGACAGATACTGGGAGTTGGGACAGGTCATTTGGTGTGTCTCAGAGAGTGGCTGTAAATGTCATCTGACACAACCTTCCCTTCTTATTCCAAATATTTTCTAACACTCTTTCCTATCCTACAGTGAAATTCACAGAAATTATAGCCTGCCTGAACATACAACTTCTAAATACTATCAGTGTTATGTGCAAACACAAAGGAGAGATAAAAGGGAAGTCATTTATAGAGATATAGTATGCACTTCAATATGTATATGCATGGACATGAACACACTGGGAGACAGTGAAGGTTGGAGATGCTCATACATGTAGAATCACTACATATGAGACAGCCATGCAAGCAGGTGTGTTGTAAACATGTTTGACATGTTTTAAAAACACGGGGTGAAGCTTTCAACTCATAACTATAAACAGAATGCTCCTTCATGGATCTTCAGTGAAACATTCAAAAGCTGTCGGAGACGTGAGATGATTTTCCTTTCTGTGAGAATGTCTAGCATTTCTGATCTCCACCCACCCTTGCCAGTCACACACCTCACCCAATTACCTTGACAACCAAAATTACCCCTTGGAATTTCTAAAATGCCCCCTGCGGATGGATACCTCCCTCAGAGAGAACCAGTGAGCTGAGAGGTCAAGGAGCAGCAGAATGAAAAGAGATGTGACCTAGATATCCTGAGGCGATGGGAAGTCACTGAAACTTTGAAGAAGGAATGTTATCTGAATAGACTGCCTTTTAAAATGTCACTGTGTCATGCATCCAACCTGGGCTGGTGATCTGTTTCACCCTTGGTAGTATACTTGTTTCAATGCTGTTCTCTTAGAACATCCCACCCTCGCCTTCTCCCACAGAGTCCCAAAGTCTGTTCTGTACATCTGTGTCTCTTTTTCTGTTTTGCATGTAGGGTTATTGTTACCATCTTTCTAAATTCCATATATATGTGTTAGTATACTGTATTGGTCTTTATCTTTCTGGTTTACTTCACTCTCTATAATGGGCTCTAGTTTCACCCATCTCATTAGAACTGATTCAAATGAATTCTTTTTAATGGCTGAGTAATATTCCATGGTGTATATGTACCACAGCTTCCTTATCCATTTGTCTGCTGATGGGCATCTAGGTTGCTTCCATGTCCTGGCTATTATAAACAGTGCTGCGATGAACATTGGGGTGCACGTGTCTCTTTCAGATCTGGTTTCCTCGGTGTGTATGCCCAGGAGTGGGATTGCTGGGTCATATGGCCGTTCTATCTCCAGTTTTTTAAGGAATCTCCACACTGTTCTCCATAGTGGCTGTACTAGTTTGCATTCCTACCAACAGTGTAAGAGGGATCCCTTTTCTCCACACCCTCTCCAGCATTTATTGCTTGTAGACTTTTGGATAGCAGCCATCCTGACTGGCGTGTAATGGTACCTCATTGAGGTTTTGATTTGCATTTCTCTGATAATGAATGATGTTGAGCATCTTTTCATGTGTTTGTTAGCCATCTGTATGTCTTCTCTGGAGAAATGTCTGTTTAGATCTTTGGCCCATTTTTTGATTGGGTCATTTATTTTTCTGGAATTGAGCTGCAGGAGTTGCTTGTATATTTTTGAGATTAATCCTTTCTCTGTTTCTTCATTTGCTATTATTTTCTCCCATTCTGAAGGCTGTCTTTTCACCTTGCTTATAGTTTCCTTTGTTGTGCAAAAGCTTTTTAGTTTAATTAGGTCCCATTTGTTTATTTTTGCTTTTATTTCCAGTTTTATGGGAGGTGGGTCATAGAGGATCTCCCCAGCCCAGGTTGGATGCATGAGACAAGTGCTCAGGGCTGGTGCACTGGGAAGACCCAGAGGGATGGGATGGTGAGGGAGACGGAAGGGGGGATCGGGAAGGGGAACACATGTAAATCCATGGCTGATTCAAGTAAAAAAAAGAAAACTTATCAAATTGAACTCTTTAAAGAGGTGTGGTTTATTGCATGCTAATTATACCTCAATAAAGCTTTTAACAAAGTTGGAAGATTGGCAATTTCATGTATTCAGTATATACAAAAACTTAATTTATTCAGAGATAAATTTTGAAGTAACAGGACAGGATCTATATTTAGGATATTGCTTTGAAATTACTTTATTATTAAATTCCTTTAATTGCTCTAAAAAAAAAACAAATAAAAGGTCTCTGTGGCAATAGGGTAGAAAACTGATGACAGAGGGGAGACGAAAGTGGAAGCTGGGACATCTTTGGGGCTGTCACCACGGTCATCTGGGTAGCCTAGGTTAGGGAAGTGATGGAAAATGAAGAGCGATAAACACGTCCTAGACATATCAGTCAGTTAGATTGACCAGGCTTGTGAAGAACTTGATGTTGGGGGTGGGAGCAAATGGGATGGATTGGGCATGTTGATGATGAAGAGGCTGGGATCAAAGATGGCCTTCAGTTTTCTACACCAAGCAGCTTGGCAGATGATGGCGCTATTTCCTGGCAATAGGCACTGAAAGGAAAGCAGGTTGTGAGTGTGTTTGATTGGCACTACCTTTGTGACAACTGATAAGCTTGTCTGTGCAGAGCTGGAACCCATGACTGAGATGTGGCAGCAGACATAAAGCAGATGAAAATCAAAGACACAGCTTCATTACAATCACTTAGGAAATGGATGTGGAGTAAGAAGAGAGCCCATGAGAGAACCCCAAGGAGCCCCAACATTTAGGGGAGAGCTGTTGCTTTGGCGTGAAGGGTAAATGGGAGAGGAGGTAGTGAAGATGGCAAGGAAACAATTGTTAAAGAAATTTGACTGCTAAGGATTCAAGAGCCAAGGCAGTAGCAGGAGCAATATTTGAGATCAAGGAGGTGACTTTACAGGTGGGAGAGATTTAAGCACATACATATGTCGATTGAAATGAAAAGACTGAAGAAGGAAGGCGTTGTTGTTCAGTCACTAAGTCATGTCCAACTCTTTGAGACCCCATGGACTGGAGCACGCCAGGCTTCCGGGTCCATATTCCACAGGAAAGTTCCCTAGGGCAGAGGACATAGCTGCCGGGACGGCCCTTCCCCTGGGCTACCTCTCCTCCACCAGCTCGCAGAGGTGAGGACAGGTGTCAGTACCTGTGAGACAGGAGTTAGGGAAACAGGAAGTAGGAGACTCCAGTGCCTTTGCTGTTATCTGTTTTCTCTATGAAATTTGAGTGAGAGGTAGTGACTTGCTGGGAGGATGGGGTTAGAAATTTGAGGAGTAGAAATAGTCTGGATTACTAGAATCGTCATCCAATCTTGAGAGTGCGCCCCGCGGTGTGGGTGTGTCAGAGGCCAGAAAGGAAGAGACTAAAGAGGGTTGATTTAAAACCCATGGAAACTAACGTCGGTGTGGCCAAAGCAGAAAGAGCAGGGGAGATTTATCTGAGCTATCAGGTTCACCTCCCAACTTGACCTGTTGAGTTCAAGCCTATTTTCAGTGCTGTTTTTTCCACCAATTGTTCAAAATGACAAACTTGGTGATCAGTTTGCTATACCATTCTTCACTATTTCATCCAAGTCATTAGTAAACATTTTGAATAGTGTCAGGTTATAATTTAGATAAAATCTCAAGAAATCTAAACAGGTAGTTATTCTTCATGTAACTATTAAACTGTAGATCATTCCTCCTTGAGAATAAGCTTGAAATGATGTCCTTGTCCCCATAATAGCTATGTGGTTTTAGCCAGGAATTCCCAAAATGCATCTGTGAAACACTTAAGCACACAAGATGTTAATAAATTATTTGGATATAGGACCAAGTGGTAAAATAAGTGTGGAAACACTGAGTTTTGAAGTATTTTTCTATAAGTGAACTTATTTACAAAACAGAAAACAAGCTTATAGTTATAAAAGGGGAAAAGGATGGGGAGGGATGAATTAGGAGATTGGGATTAGCAGATAAAAACTACATGAAATAGATAAACAACAAGGACCTGTTGTGTAGCACAGGGAACTAAAGCCAATATTTTGTAATAACCTATAAGGGAAATGAAGCTGAAAAAGAATACGTATGTATGTATATATATATTCTTGTGTGTGTGTGTGTGTGTGTGTGTGTGCACTCAGTCATATCTGACTCTCTATGACCCTGTGAACTGTAGCCTGCCAGGCTCCACTGTCCATTGGATTTTCCAGGCAAGAATATTGGAATGGGTTGCCATTTCCTACTCCAATGTATATTCTTATATATATATATATATTTATATATATATACATACACACACATATATATATATACACACACACACACACACATATATACAACTGAACTACTGTACTATACACCTAAAACTAACAGAGCATCATAAATCAACTATAATTCAATAAAAACAAAGTAACTTTCTTGCAATACCTCTCAGAGGTTTAATGTGTTAATCTGTACTGCAAGTCTCCCAAGAGGCAGACTGTTTGATGTAGAACAGCACTGTTCATGTGTAACTGAAAAAGACAAAGCTTTCTTTTTTTGATGTGTTTATTTCTAATTGAAGGATAATTGCTTTAGAGTATTGTGTTCCTTTCTGCCAAGCATCAACATGAATCAGCCATAGAGAAAGACAGGACTTTCTAAAGGAGAGTCTTGTGGCCTTAGGGTTCCACAGTAATACCACACAGTGCACCATCTAAGTCATAATTTTTTAGTTATTTATTTTGCGGCACATGGGCTCAGTACTCGCAGTCCTTGGTCTCCAGAGCACAGGTCAGTAGTTGAGGCACCCTGGCTTGGTTGCTCTGTGACATGTAGGATTTGCCCGGAACGAGGATCAAACCTGTGTCCCCTCCTTTGGCAGGTGGATTCTTATCCGCTCCACCACCAGGAAAGTCCCTAAGCTGTCCTTTCTAATCCATTACAAGTAGTCTAGTTAGCAATCTTTCAAATCTAAGACAAATTGATTAGCAAGTAAAAAATATAATAATAAAATGATAAGGGCTTATTTTTTTTGCCGTAAGTCAACAAATGTAAATATTTAGTTGAAGATTTCTTAAATAAATTGAAAATCTTAAAATCTTCAGTTGCATGCAATTAAAAGGATGAAATTGAGTCTTTTCAACCATGACTGTCATAGATCTAATTGTTTTAATAACTGGAATCTTGAACAGGATCCTACTATGAACAGAAATCTTTTTTTTTCCTCGTTATTTTAATAGCTTGGTCTTATTCCCCAAATCAGCTCACTGAAGAATTTCTGCAGCAAGCAGGATTTAGATGAATATCAGCTGCACAACTGTGTGTTGAAATTGCCTCAGCATCGGTACCTCAGGTGCTCCCTGGAGCATGTGAAAGGCTTATAGCCAGTTTGTCTGCCAGGCTGCACAATGGGGCCGTGGGTGAGTATCTGTTCAATGGGCTTTGCTGAAGCGCCGTTGTCTGTACAAAGGAACATGAGTGAAATGGTTTAATATGTTTTAGCTCAACAGCCAATGTAAATGCCAGTTGATCATGGTTAGATACACAGTGCATTCTCTCCATGTGTTGAAATCATAGCTTACAGTACAGAAAGTATATAAAAGAAGAGCCTGGCAGTCACTTGGGGAATGCCAGATTTCTGGAACAACGGTCCTAAAATATTTCTTTGGAATCCTGGAATGTTAGGGCTAGAATGAACTGTAAACAACCTCTTTCATCCCTCAACCTTCATTTAATAAATGAGACTGAGTCCAAAACATGAGGTGACTTGCCCATTTCACTCAACTGTAGAACAGGGTTTCAGCACTTTTGAAATCTAGGTCTGGGTAGCACTTTGCTGGGAAGGGGGCGCTATCCTGTGCATTATAAGATGCTTAACAGCAAGCCTACCCTCTGCCCCCCTGATATCAGTAGCACCCTCCCCCTAGGTGTGACATCCAAAAATGCCCCCAGACTTTATCATATGTCCCCTGGGGAGCAAGATCTCCCCTCTAGCTGAGAATCAGTGCTATAAAGTGACAGCCACATTGAGAGTCTGGGCCTTCTGAGATCGTCAGATGCTTCTTCCATGCAGGACTCTGCCTTCAGGATGCCCACAATTTCCAGAAAGATGGAATAAGGGAAATGAAAGGCATAATCCAGCATCAACATGGATCACCAGGAATTGAAAGAATAGCATCAATAAGAATTACAGTGGAACAACTAATGATTGAAGCAATATATTTCAAACCTTTCAGTAACTTGTTAAGTAATGTTTACTGCTAAGTGATATGTATTAAGTAGTGTTTATTGAGCACTTACTTTGTGCCAAACACTATGCTAAGTACTTCACAGGCATGATTGTCTTTAATCTGTATAATCCGAGGAGGTAGAGGTATCCAATGAGAAAGACGAATCAAAACTAGAGCTGCTAACGGGCCGAGGTGCTTTGCTGTCACTTCCTTTCCCTCTAACTTCCTTTGTTCCCTGCAGCTTGCAAGTGTCATCCACAGGGCTCGAAGGGACCCAGCTGCAGCCGACTGGGAGGCCAGTGCCAATGTAAGCCTGGGGTGACTGGCCGCCGCTGTGACGCGTGCTCAACAGGAAGCTACGGTTTGGGGCAACGTGGCTGTCACTGTACGGAGCAACACCCAGATGGGGAAAACCCACATGCTCTCAACCTTGGAGTTTTGAAGGCGGGAAAATCAATGTGGGGAGTTTAGAAGGCGTGGTTAGGAATTTGACTATATTGTTCAGACTATCAGTGTAGGTAAAACACTGAACATTTTTCTGCCATACTTTATTCTTTCATGCAGTGGGCACTGTGTGCAGAACTCTCTTAGGTACCATGTGTGATGATAGAAACGTAGTAGCCCAGGGAGGATGTGAGAACCCCAAGGAGTTGTCTGTGTAACCCCAGCTTTATCTCCTGGTGCATAAACCCAGTGGTTGGAAAGGCTATAACAGTGTGAGATTTGGAAGTTGAAAAGTGGGATGACCCTGTTGCCAAAATTTTACCCTTTCTGCTCCTGGGGTCACAACTAACCTTGGAACTCATTTCATAAGCCACCCATTAATAAAGGCTTAGATGAGGCTTCATCTGGCATTGCTGATTCTTTATCAAGACTGTCATGTTCAGGGTAAATAGTTCTCTGTTCACAATGTAAACCATTAGTGAAAACACTGCTCCCCACTGAGAAATCTTCCTTAGGAACCATGAAAACACCCAGGTAGGTTAATTCTCCTTCCAAATCAGGGAACATGTCTTTTCAGTTATGATTCAGAGAGATGGTACACCTTCCTGGTCATCACCTGGGCATGGTTGTCTACCCATCAAATAGTGCTTTGGTCCGTCATTTTTCCTTTTCTTTAAAAAGATTATGAAGTGCTGACACACAAAGGAGAAAACATTTCCTCCACGTACCACCCTGTCAAGCATCACATTTTCGTATAGGGAAGATTGGCTCAAATAATTCTGCAATTTGCCAGAAAAATATGTAATCTCTATTATCTCACATAAGGAAAAGAAAAATCTAGCCATTTAAGTCTGGTTCTTCTTATTTTTATAATTGGAAAGTTTGAATCCTAAGTTTCATAGAAGTTTGAATCATTTAAAACATTACTTATTCAGATACTCTGTATAAACAGCATTTAAGACACTTGATTGAAATGGACAGAGGATAGAATGTCTGAATAACGTTTTTCTGAAGAAGATACACATATGACCAATAGCTACATGAAAAGACGCTCAGGATCACTGATCATCAGAGAAATGTAAATCAAAACCACAATGAGATATCACCTCACGTCTATTAGAAATTCTATTACCAAAAAGACAAGAAATAATGACTGTTGGCAAGGATGTGGAGAAAAGGGAACCCTGTACACTAGGAATATAAATTGGTACAGCTACTATGAAAAACAATATGGTGGTTCCTCAAAAACTTAAAAAGAACTACCATATGATCCAGCAGTTCTACTTCTGGGTATTTATGCAAAGAAAATGAAAATACTAACTTGGAAAGATACTTGCACCATCTTGTCCACGCAGCACTATTTGCAGTAACCAAGGTATGGAAACAACCTAAGTTTCCACCAACAGATGAATAGATAAAATGTGATGTAGATATGTATTTCCATGATATATGATGTATAAATCCTAAAAGGTGATCCTGTGAAAGTGCTGCACTCAATATGCCAGCAAATTTGGAAAACTCAGCAGTGGTCACAGGACTGGAAAAGGTCAGTTTTCATTCCAATCCCAAAGAAAAGCAATGCCAAAGAATACTCAAACTACCACACAACTGATCTCATCTCACATGTTTGTAAAGTAATGCTCAAAATTCTCCAAGCCAGGCTTCAACAATACATGAACCATGAACTTCCAGATATTCAAGCTGGATTTAGAAAAAGCAGAGGAACCAGAAATCAAATTGCCAATATCCACTGGATCATCAAAAAAGCAAGAGAGTTCCAGAAAAACATCTCCTTCTGCTTTATTGACTATGCCAAAGCCTTTGACTGTGTGGATCACAACAGACTGTGGAAAATTCTGAAAGAGATAGGAATACCAGACCACCTGACCTGCCTCTTGAGAAACCTGTATGCAGGTCAGTAAGCAACAGTTAGACCTGGACATGGAACAACAGACTGGTTCCAAATAGGAAAAGGAGTATGTCAAGGCGGTATATTGTCACCCTGCTTATTTAACTTACATGAAGAGTACATCATGAGAAATGCTGGACTGGATAAAGCACAGGCTGGAATCAAGATTGCTGGGAGAAATATCAATAACCTCAGATATGCAGATGACACCACCCTTATGGCAGAAAGTGAAGAACTAAAGAGCCTCTTGATGAAAGAGAAAGAGGAGAGTGAAAAAGTTGGCTTAAGACTCAACATTTAGAAAACTAAGATCTGATCCCATCACTTCATGACAAATAGATGGGGAAACAGTGACAGACTTTAATTTTTTGGACTCCAAAATCACTACAGATGGTGATTACAGCCATGAAATTAAAAGACGCTTGCTCCTTGGAAGAAAAGCTATGACCAACCCAGACAGCATATTAAAAAGCAGAGGCATGACTTTGCCAACAAAGGTCTTTCTAGTCAAAGCTATGGTTTTTCTAGTAGTCATAAATGGATGTGAGAGTTGGACTATAAAGACAGCTGAATGCCCAAGATCTGATGCTTTTGAACTGTGGTGTTGGAGAAGACTCTTGAGAGTCCCTTGGACTGCAAAGAGATCCAACCAGTCCATCCTAAAGGAGATCAGTCCTGAATATTCATTGGAAGGTCTGATGCTGAAGCTGAAACTCCAGTACTTTGGCCACCTGATGTGAAGAGCTGACTCATTTGAAAAGATCCTGATGCTGGGAAAGATTGAAGGTAGGAGGAGAAGGGGACAACAGAGGATGAGATCGTTGGATGGCATCACTGACTCAATGGACATGTGTTTGAGTAAACTCTGGGAGTTGGTGATGGACAGGGAGGCCTGGTGCGCTACAGTCCATGGGGTTGCAAAGATTCGGACACAACTGAGTGACTGAACTGAGCTGAACTGATACATATATCTATAATATAATAATGGAATAATAGTCATTTTAAAAAAGGGAAATCTTGACATTTGCAGCAACTTGAATGGACCTAGAGGGTTCATGCTGAGTGAAATGAGTCAGATAGAGGACAACAAATTCTGTGTGATTGCATTTTCTCTATTTTTATTTTTTTATTTTATATGAGAGGATAGTTGATTGGCAATATTGTGTTAGGTTCAGGTGTACAACAAAGTGATTCAGTTATGTATGTACATGTATCATAGTCGTATGTACCTGTCAATTCCAAACTCCCAGTCTATCCCTTCTGTCTAAACTTTACCATTGGTAACCATAAGTTCTCTCTCTAGGAGTATGATCTCATTTATTTGTGAATCTAAAACAAACAAAGCAAAAATCAAGTTCATGGGTCTAGAGCACCAATAGATTAGTGGTTGCCAGAGGTGAGGTGGGCAAAATGAGTGAACGAAGTCAAAAGGTGCAAACTTCCTGCTATATAATAAGTAAGTCATGGGAATGTAATGTACTGCATGGTGACTTTAGTTAATAATACTGTATGCTATATTAGGAAGTTATAAGAGAACAAATCCTAGAAGATCTTATCACAAGACAAATATTGTAACTGTGTCATGACATATTAATTAGACTTAATGATGGTGATCATTTTGCAATATATACAAATATGGAATCATCATGTAGTACACTAGAAACTAATATAATGTCATATGTCATTCCACAATTTAAAAAAAAAGAACACTGCAGTTGTCTACAACATACTGTTGATCAAATGAAATCAGTGAATTCTTATTAACAAATCATATGTAACTGGGTGCAGGAGACACAAGAGACACAGGACTGATCCCTGTGTTGGGAAGATACCCTGGAGTAGGAAATGGCAACCCACTCCAGTATTCTTCCTGGAAAATTCCATGGACAGAGGAGCTTGATGGGCTGCGGTCCATGGGGTTGCACAGAATCAGATATAACTTGCCAGCTGAGCACATATAACTGGACCCAGTACATGCAAGGCTCTGTTCTAAGCACTGTATGGACTCAAATTTATTTACCTTGATCAGGTTGATACAGTAAGCTAGAGATTATGATATCAGAACTGTGACTCTCTCACCAACCCACCACTAGCCCCTTGACCCTGGCAGGTTTCTTTGTTTTGCTCAGCTTGTCACTGCCACCCTCAAGGCTCAAAGAGCACCATGTGTGACCAAGTATCAGGACAGTGCCCGTGCCGTGGACAGGTGGCTGGCTGCCATTGCGATCGGTGCCTGGCAGGCTACTTCGGATTTCCCAACTGCCGCCCCTGCCTCTGTAATGGGCTCGCTGAACTTTGTGATCCAGAAACTGGGTCATGCCTCAACTGTGGCGGATTTACAACTGGGAGAAACTGTGAAAGGTATGGAATGCATATGCACTTTTTTTTTCCTTTTGTCCTGATTTCACAACATTCTCTAAAGGACCACTGAGTAGAGAATCAATTGTATTGGAAGTGTAGAGTGATGGCGACGGGTGGGGGAAGATAGAGCATCATTTCATCATCCTTCAAAATCTTGTTAAGAACCGGACTTTGTTTGATTAAATCAGTAACATGCATTTGCTTGGCACCTTGCTTTTTATATCCCTAAAATGTGCATGTAAATTAGATGCCATGATATCCAGTTTAATGACTAAGCTGTGGGACTTTCAATGTGAAGCAGAACACCTTTCTACAGACCAAATGAGCATCTTCTAAAATGTTGAGTTTTAAGAGTTGCACTGTCCTCAGTTCAGTTCAGTTGCTCAGTCGTGTCCCACTCTTTGTGACCCCATGGACTGCAGGGCACCAGGCCTCCCTGTCCATCACCAACTCCCGGAGTTTACCCAAACTCATGTCCATTGAGTCGGTGATGCCATCCAACCATCTCATTCTCTGTCATCGTCTTCTGCTCCCGCCTTCAATCTTTCCCAGCATCAGGGTCTTTTCTAATGAGTCTATTCTTCGCATCAGGTAGCCAAAGTATTGGAATTTCAGCTTCAACGTGAGTCCTTCCAGTGAACACTCAGGACTGATCTCCTTTAGGATAAATCTCCTTGCAGTCCAAGGGACTCTCAAGAGTCTTCTCCAACACCACAGTTCAAAAGCATCAATTCTTCGGCACTCAGCTTTCTTTATAGTCCAACTCTCACATCCATACATGACTACTGGAAAAACCATAGCCTTGACTAGATGGACCTTTGTTGGCAAAGTAATGTCACTGTCCTAGAGCATAGCAAATCCACATTGGCTAACGTGAGCTTTTCCTGGGAACATCTTAGTAAAAGGAATTTGCCTTGACAGATGGCATCGATGGTTACTATGGAAATCCTTCTTCAGGACAGTCCTGCCGTCCTTGCCCATGTCCAGATGTTCCCTCCAGCAATCGGTATTTTGCCCATTCCTGTTATCAGCATCTTTGGAACTCAGATATAATCTGCAATTATCTTCAAGGTTATGCAGGTATGTAGTATACTTCATGATGTTGTTTTTCCTTCTCATCCTACATTTCTATCTGAAAAATGATCACATATTCATATTATCTGCCTTGGAAAAATGAGTGATAGAGGATATAACAGGTTAATGGTAAGAAGACACAATTTGGTAAATTGCTACTTTTCAGAACAAAGAATTTGAATGGTTCAAAAACCAGTGATAAAAACTCATATCACAGAGCTTATATTTTAAATGATGGTCTAGAAAATTGACCAAATGAGTTCAAATCAAAATAATTTATTTAAAATAAAATCTTGATGTGTTAAATAATATAAATATGTGATTAAGTTTTATATATTGATATATATATAAAACAAAAATTTTTAAATAAAAATCATTCAACTGCTTTCTTTATATAATTTCAAGTAATCAATTGATATTTCACAGATATAACTGATTTTTTTCAGATGTCTTAAAGCACCAATTTGGGTAATGTACAGATACTGTAAAAATTAATTCAATATCTATGTCTGTCCCTCAGTCAAAAATTTTATTTAAGGAGTTTAAGCATAAGTATAAATATACAATACAGACAAGGAGAAAAGTCATGAAGTCTGTATTATTTAATGATACTAAAAAGTATGGCATTATTATTTTCTTTATTATAATTACCATCGTGATAAATCAGATGGCCATTGCTTTTCTTACTTTTTACCTCTAAGGTTACACACGTCTGTAGTTAATCTTACAGCCTCTTCTCCATGTACACTCTGGCTTGGTTGGTCAGTTCTTAAGAGCTGAGACCATGGTTGAGCTATGAGACCATTTCTAAATGGAATAAACCAAAAAAAATGGAAGGTGGACCCAGGGTTTGGGCACCTAAACATTGGCAGTTGCCTTTGTGATTGAAAGAGTAGAGTGTAGGAGAGATGGGATGGTTTTTCCACTATCTTTCATGGAAATACCCTCAAAGTGTCTTATAAAGGTTATTTAAAAAAACCCTCAGAGGTTCACATGTCAGGAAAACTACTCACCCCTCTGCACTCCCAGGCATGTTATCTCAGGCTGGGGCTGTTTCACCTCTAAGATTGGGTAAGGGTTGGAGTGCCACGTGGAGAACATGGGGTGAGATTAGTTTTGGATCCAGAGGCATATTTGAGTGGTTTTGGTTATTTGAGGACCCAGGAATCCTGAACTCACAACTCTGTGGTTTTTTAAGGAAGACTAAAGTCTGTTCTTCACCAAGAACTTTCTATATCCAAATAACCTTTTTATTCTCTGAATAGATAGTAAATGAAAATGGTTTTAATGTAGAACCCTTCCTCTTATTCATCCCAAATGTGTGACCTTTCATAATCCTCAGAGGAGTCCAGTTATCCACATCACTCTCTACACACATGCGCACGCGCACACCCACTTCTTATCTCGTTCTCTTTTCTTCTCCCCTTCTTCCAGGTGTGCAGTGTGGAGAATGCTCTGCTGGTTTCCATGGAAATCCAGGAATTTCTGGATCACCCCTGCCGGCCATGTGCCTGTAACAACAACATTGATGTGACTGATGCAGGGTCCTGCAGCCCAGTCACAGGGGAGTGCCTGAAATGTCTGTACAACACTCAGGGCCCCAACTGCCAGCTCTGCAAACCAGGTTACTTTGGCTCGGCTCGATCAGACATGCACGAGTAAGTCTGCAAAGCTCTTGGCAGGAAACCAGGCAGCTTGACCTGTGGTAGCAACTCCTGTACTCCCTTCAGTTAGGTCCGTGGTGCCAGCACCCTCGGAGAACGGGCCGATGTCCTGAGCGCGGCAGCAGAGATGGGTGCATGCACATGCGGCTCAGCGTGGCCTTGCGGCAGTAACTCACTGGTGGCAGAAGTGTGTCTTTTGGGACTGCACACTTCAGTACCTGCCCTGGAGGATTTGAAGTCTTCTTTCTCAGAGTGTGTACCCCTGTGCACTCTGCCAGAATCACCCAGGGATGGAGGTGGAGTATCATCATGCAGATTCCTGGACTGTGCCTCAGACCTATAGAATTGGATCTCTGGGGGGATGGGGCCCAGGAATCTGCATTGTAACCAGCTCATCAACCAGACTTTAATGTATAAAGAGGAGAATCACTGATGTAGAAGAGGATAAGAGTTTAATTCCATGATAAAGACAAGGAATATGTATTCATTTTTAGGAAATATTTTAATTATTTCAGCTCACCCAAGTCAATTTAATAAACCATTTGTTTTCAGATCATTGGCTTAAGTGGAACTTTGGTGACTGATGTGAGGAAACAGTGAAACTTTCATTCATCCTAATTGTGAGCTCTTGGAACATAGTCGGCTGAACCATAGGAAATTATAGTTGGGGCGATCAAAAACATTTGGATGAATTCAACCTACTTAGATTCTTTGATAAATTCTGTTCTTGTAAAATGCTTCTTCCTTGGGCCTTTTAAAGAAATGATGCCTTCACTCTTAAAAAGCTGTTTGTATGGGTTGTTGACTGCCAGTGTTATCATGGATTCACCCCCAGTGATGGTTCTGTGCTTCTAGGGTGCTCTTGTTATCCCTCTGGCGTGAGTCCCACTGAGTGTCCCCGCAGTGGGGAAGCTTGCCTCTGTGACCCTGACACTGGCACGTGCCCGTGTCTGCCCAGCGTCACCGGCCGGACCTGTGACCGTTGTGCTGATGGATACTGGAATCTGGTCCCTGGCAGAGGATGTCAGCCATGCGATTGTGACCCCCAGACCTCGCTCAGTAGCCGCTGTGACCAGGCAAGAAACTTTCCACTTCCTCTGGTGTCACAATGAGACACAGTAGGGAGACATGCTTTCTAAACATGTAAAGAATGTTTTCTTTATGTATTGCTGTTGTTAATCAGTGTTTTTAGATAGGATTTGCCTTTTATGGGCATAGAGTCTGCATTTATCAAGGAATGAAGAGCACCAAAGAAGAGAGGATAAGGGTCTGAAAGTTAGGCTCTGCCCCATTCCGCTTTCTCCAGTCCTCAGTGGGACTGGGCGAGTCAAGATTCACACACAGCAAATCACAATCTTTCTCTTTCACTGTTTTGTACATAGAAGCACAGGGGAGCCCCAAGAAATCCATCATTAATCAGAATTGATTACTAACCAGAATGAAAATTGAGTGCCTTCAGAATCCATAATTCCATCTTTAAAAATCAAGCTGTCATTCCCATGGTTCACCAGTTGCTTTACGTATGGTTAAATAAGATGTCCTCTTATCTTATTTATCTTCAAGCTACCAGACTGGGAGCAATTGTTTCTAGAGAATGCAGTCTAGAAGCAAATCTTTATTGTTTCGTGTACAATTAACTCTACACTTAACTGCACATATGGTTTTCAGTCAATGAAACAATGAGAATGAAAAATTTTTAAAGAATATTAACATTATTTATGGAAAAAACAATCTCATGATAAGGTTTTTTGCTTCATAAATATATTCTTTGAAACACTTTTCACGTTAACAGAGATGTGAAAAGAAGGGTAAAACAATGATGAGAAGTTTTAGAGTCGAATCCACGGTATAGGGATTAGGGCTTAATTAGAATCAAAATGCTCTTTTCAGAAGCTGGAATCTTCCCAATTAATAAGAATATCTCACCTCCAATTTCAACTCCACTGTTCAACTTATTAAAGGTCAAATTTTGTAGAAGTAAAGTTTTGAAGTAGTTCTTATGTATAGAATGGGCTTTCCCTTCTCTTTTTCTTTATCTCAGACCTTCCTTCCTCCAACCCATATCCACAAAAATGCACACCATGGCCTCTTTTTCCTTAATAACTTTTTATGTTAGGATAGACTTAGGTTTACAGAAAAGTCATGAAGATGGAGAAGATGTACCCCACACCAAGTTTTCTCTGTTAATACATTTCTTATATATTAGTATGGTGTATTTCTCATAGTTAATGAATTAGTGTTGATACATTATCATTAACTAATGTTCATAATTTATTCATATTTGATTAGTTTTTTATCTGATGCCCTTTTTCTGTTCCAAGACGTCAGAACACCTCATGACATTTAGTCATCACATCTCCTTAGGTTGCTCTTGGTTGTGATGGTCTCTTAGACTTTCCTTATTTTTGATACCATGACAGTTTTGAGTATTTTGTAAAATGTCCTTCAGTTCACATTTATCTGATGCTTCTCTCGTGGTAAGACTTGAATTATGGATTTTGAGAAAAAGATGACCCCTGGAGGTAAAGTGCTGTTCTTATCACGTCATATCAAAGCTATACACTACTTAACGTGACTTATCACTGCTGACCTTGACCTTGACCACCTGGCTGAAGTGGTGTGTGTCAGGTTTTTCAACTGTAAAGTGATCCTTTGGCTCTTTTCCATACCATACTCCTTGGGAAGAAATCACTGAGCACAGTACCACACTTAAGGATTAGGGAGTTATGCTCTGTCTCCTTGAGGGGAGAGTATCTCCATAAGTTATTCTGTTCTTCTGCACTGGAGTTTTGTCTTTTGTTTCCCATTTCTTCATTTATTTAATCATTTTTTATATCCGTGAACTCAAGGATATTTGTACTATACTCTGAGTTATAAATCAACACTACTTAATTTTGTTGTTCAAGTTGTTCCAGCTTTGGTCATGGGAAACTTTTTCAGTTGGTTTCTTTAGGCCTTTGACATACCTCAATATTGTTGGGTTGTTTTTTTTTAAGTACTTCCCTACTTTTTGCACTGCAAGATGCTCTAACCTCCTTTTGTATATTTCCTGCCTCTGCCCTAGAATCAGCCGTTTCTTTAAGGAGCACTGGTTCCTTCTATTGGAGAATGATGTTAGAAACCAAGATCTGGGCACTAGAGGACCATGGCTATTTTATATGCTCCTCTCCTCTCATCACACGTGCAGCCACCAACCACAGAACAAACTGAAAAATTAGCAGATTTCCACACACTGCTTGGCTGGTTAATTCATGAGGAAATCCTCATGCTCATGACATCACTGTCTGGTGATGTCTGCTTCTTAGACTTTTTGGGAAGCATATTTGTAGGAGCACTTGACAATGACCGCAGTTTAGTCATGGAGGCCAAGGGAAGCCTACAAAGCTGAAAATCAGATGGTGTTGGTTTAAGCAAAGACCTGCTTATGACAAGGGTATTTGGGGTAATCTGGTCCACAGGGGATTCCTTGAGGAAGTTTGCTCTTTACAATCAGGAAACACTTTCATTGGAGTATAGAAGAGCCACACGGTCATTGAGATTTCCAGCTGTTTAAACAACTACTGATAAATGTCTCTCTGTCTGCCAGTAGGTGGTCCCTAGTGCATTCCTGGAGAAGCAAATATGCTATGCAATATTTTCATCAGTAGTTTTGATGGAGAAACAAATGTATCAAATTTGTAGATATTACAAAATTATAAGTTAATATGTTCAAGACAGAACAAGAGACAAGATATTTTACAACTGTCTTATTGACTGGAAACAAGAAAATGACTTGTCAGTGGAATAAAAATAAAGTTTTGCAATTGGGTTTCTTAAATCCATTGCATAAATACAGAGAGGGAGTAATAACTTGGCACAAGTTTGTGTGAAAAACATCTGGGAGATTTTCGTTGTGTGCTGCAAGTGAGTCAGAGGTGCGGCTTGGCTGCCAAAGAGGGGATACCCATTCGGGCAGGGGTGGGAATGCCATGCCCAGCTCCAGGGCAGCCTTTTTCCCCATTTGTCCTCTGTACTGGTCAGATGACTCCCAGGAACATTGTTGTCATTTCTGAGTACCACATTTTAAGCACTGAATTGACAAACTAGTGTTTGTGGATAGTGGAGAAGAACCATGCTATTTTGTGGTGAAGTCTCAGGGGTGATTGATTTAAAATAACGAAGCATATACAAGTTGAGAATGGCCAACTCTAGCTGGGAGAGGGACTGTACAAAGGAAGAGGAAAGCTATATGTTTTGAGCAATTTCCTTAAGACTGGGCTTAGAACAATGGGAACAAGTTAAAGAAGCAGATTCTGCATCAACATACGGAAAGCACTTCCCAATAGTCAAAGACAACGTGGCGACATGACAACCCTTGGGACCACAGGCTCCTGCGGCTCCCTATATTTGAGCAAAAGCCAGTGGTTACTCCGGAGAGGGGTAGAAGCTTTAGTAGGTCCAGTCACTTTAAGAATTCAGCTACTTCTGGAGTCATCGTTGGATAAGCAGATTTGGTCAAGTATAATGGAGGACCACAGCAATAGTGATTTGCTTTCTGTTTTTTCCCATTAATTTTCTAATCTCCTCAGTGTTCAGAAAATCTGGTCAAGAATCCAATTGGGAAAGTTCAGTCCTCTCTCCAAAATACAGTTAAATAATTGTCACTAAATGATTAAGCTTCATTTACCAAAAAAAAAGTTTGTGGAGGAAAAACACTAGCCCAATTGGGAAAGACTCCAATTTACATTCCATAATGGAAACATTTGCCAAACTTATTGATGGATGTTAAAACCAGGTCTTTGGTTTGTCTCTCAGGGGAGAACCCCCAGAACCATACAGGAGAGGAATGTGGCCCATTTCCTATTTTGTGTTTTGTTTTCATTTACATCTGTGCCTGTTTCTCAGTTTGAGGACACTTGTCCTTGAACAGCTGGAAGCAGGCGGTATATTCAAGAGCCCTCAGCCAAAACACATTAACTCTTGATCCTTGGTGTTGTCGGGGGTGGCTGCTGGCCATGGGAATCCTCCTCCTGCCTCTGCACAGCTGTATGTCTTAAATCACTGGAGGGAAAAGTTGTTTTGTATTAATCTGAATTTTTTAAGATCATAAAGCTTGTCAATTTCTTACCTGTGACCATTCTCACAGCTTACAGGCCAGTGTCCGTGTAGATCAGGCTATGATGGGAAACGCTGCTCTGAGTGTGAGGAAAATCATTATGAGGATCCCCTAGGGCAATGCATTCATAAGTATTGGTTCTAAAAATGTGAGTACAGACAATCTGGTCCTACCACAGGCTTGCTGTGAACCAACTGAATTTTAAATCCCTTTATTTGGTGGAAAATTCACAAACTTTAAAAAAAATTTCTGTAAGATACTAATAAAATGAAAGCTGTATAAACCAACTAGATTTCTCTTTTTTCTTTTCCATTATGGTTTTTTACAAGATATTAAATATAGTTCCCTGGGCTATATAGTGTGGGCTTTCCAGGTGGCGCTAGTGGTAGAGAACGTACCTGCCAATGCAGGAGACATCATGAGACTCCGGTTCGATCCCTGGGTCGGGAAAACCCCCTGGAGGAGGGCATGGCAATCCACTCCAGTATTCTTGCCTGGAGAATCCCATGGACAGAGGAGCCTGGCAGGCTATAGTCCATAGGGTCGCACACAGTCAGACACAACTGAAGTGACTTAGCACACACACACATGTGCTGTATAGTAGGATCTCGTTGTTCATCCATCCTATATATAATAGTTTGTGTTTGCTAATCCCAAACTCCTAATCCATCCCCCCTCCCTTGGCAAACCACAGTCTGTTCTCTGTCTGTTTCTGTTTTGTAAAATAAATTCATTTGTGTCATGTTTTAGATTCCACATGTAAGTAACATCGTATGGTATTTGTCTCCCTCTTTCTTTTTTTTTTTTTTTTTTTTTTTTTGTCTCCCTCTTTCTAACTTACTTCACTTAGTATGATGATCTCTAGGTCCCTCCACGTTGCTGCAGATGGCATTATTTCATTCTTTTCATGACTGTTTAGTGTTCCATTATATATATGTGCCATGTCTCTCTTATCCATCAGTTTAGGTACATTTAGGTTGTTACTAGGTCTTGGCATTGTGAATAGTGCTGCTCTGATCATAGAGGTGTATGTATCTTTTTTGAATTATAGTTTTGTCTAGCCATACGCCCAGAAGTGGAATTGCTGGACCACATCACAACTCTGTTTTTAGTTTATTGAGTAACCTCTGTATGGTTCTCCATAGTGGCTGGACCAATTTACATTCCCACCAGCAGTTTAGGAGGGTTCCCTCTTCTCCACACTTCTTCAGCATTTGTTGTTTATAGATTTTTCATATGTACTTCTATTCATTGTTTTTGGCTGTACTGAGCCTTCCTTGCTGTGCAGCTTTCTCTAGTTGTGCAGAGTGGGAGCACTTTCCAGTTGCGGTGCTCCAGCTTCTCTCGTTGTGAAGCACAGGCTCTAGGGTGCAGCGCTGGCTCAGTAGTTCCAGTTCCTGGGCTCTAGAGTACAGCTCAATAGTTGTGGCTTATTTGCTCTGTGGTATGTGGGACCTTCTTAGATCAGGGATTGAATCCATGTCTCCTGCAGTGGCCGGCAGATTCTTTACCACTGAGCCACCAGGGAAGCCCTAGACATTTTCATGATGGTCATCTGACCAATATAAGGTGATACCTCATTGTAGTTTTGATTTGCATTTCTCTAATAATTAGCAGCATTGAGCATCTTTTCATGTGCCTGTTGGCCATCTGTATGTCTTCTTTAGAAAAATGTTTGTGTAGGTCTTCTGCCCTTTTTTTAATTGGGTTGTTTGGGGCTTTTTTGTTTTGTTTTGTTATTGAGTTATATGAGCTGCCTGTATATTTTGGAAATTAAGCCCTTGTTGATCATGTCATTTGCAAATATTCTCTCCCAGCCCACAGATTGTCTTTTCATTTTGTTTATAGCTTCCTTTGCTGTGCAAAAGCTTATAAGTTTGATTAGGTCCCATTTGTTTATTTTCATTTTTATTTCCATTGCCTTGGGAGACTGACCTAAGAAAACATTAGTATGATTTATGTCAGAGAATGTTTTGCCTAAGTTCTTGTCTAGGAATTTTATGGTATCATGCTTTATATTTGAAAACTCACAAACTTTAATCTTAGTTTAAAAAAAAAGTATTTTTAGCCCTTTAAAATTTTTTCTCTTATATTAAAACTGCACTATATTGAATGTTAGGTTATATTAAAATTCCTCAAAGTTGTTAATATGGAACAGATTTTTGAGATCATAACTTGTAGCCAATTTTCTGCTATCTGGAAGCATGCTGACAAAAACAGCTAATTTGGATCAAGGTAGAGGCTGGGAAATAGATCATAAAAAGCTAGCAGAGCAGATGTTTCCTTAACATGGCTTTCATAACTTGGAGTCTATCACAGATTCATTTATTTATTTATTTAAAAGTATTCACAGAGTGTCTACTGGGTACTCAGGGTAGTGAACAAAGAAGGCAAGGCCTCCAAACTTGAGGAGTTTGTGTTCCTAGTGCCTTTCATTCCATTTAGCACTAGTTATAGGATTTAGAGCAGGGCTATTTATATCTATTTATTCTTAATACACAGCCAGTGCTCCTGGCATCTTTAAAAAAATGAGATTGTCTTTTAATTTATTCTTTGGCTGCGCCTCACAGTATGTGGGATCTCAGTTCCCAGACAAGGGATCGAACCCATGTCCCCACAGTGGAAAAGTGAAGCCTTAATCTCTGGACTGCCAGAGAATTCCCAGGGCAAGGCTGTTTCATACTACTTTCTGCAAACATCGAGCCATTTTACTCCAAACTCTCCAGTGCAGGGACCACTAGTTGTATTGAGCACTTGCACTGTGGCTAGTGCAAGTGAGAAAAACAATTATTTCATTTAATCCATTTATATTTAAATGGCACATGTGGTTAGTAGCTACCATATTGGACAGTGCAAATGTAGAGTCTGGGTTGGTTCTAGGAGGAGGGATTTTTTAATCTCTCTTTGAAATCCACTTCCCAAAGAAGTCAAACTAAAGAAATATCAGATGTGGTGGACTTACCATTGTGGTCACTTCTATTCTATGTAGCCACATATGGAAACTCTTTCTTCCTGTCCATTCCTTTATAAATGTGCTTTTGTGGTTTAAAAAAAAAAAAGCCTTTGGTTTTTTGCCACATTCAAAGATGCAATTTTCCAAGTGGAATTGCTACTTTAAAAACCAGGAAGGAATGTTGGCTCTTAGAAAATCTTTCTTAGAGAGCCTATATTCCTGTGTCCCTCTAATATTTTAATAATCTTATTTTATAAAAAGATTTCATAGAGGAAACTTTGCAAATGGTCAGCTCAGGCTACAGACCCCACTAATGCTCCTGGAGAAGAACAGATAGTAAGGGGGAGCCTTGGCCTCCAGGTGGTGAAATGCAGAGTCCCTCCGGGGTTCCTGCAGAGGCCTCTGGACCAAAACGAATGGGCCAGACAGATGATGTCTATTGGAGGAGCCTAGTGTGTTAATCAGTTTTTATTTGTAATTGGCATTATTCCCACTCAGGCTGCCAAATGGATTTTTAAATCACTTGTTCCTTGCAGTTAAGCCTGTGGCATAGGCTAGTGATTCCCTGACCTTTTGGAAATTGCTTCAATAATAATAATAATTACTTCAAGTAACTTCAGTAGCTCTCTTCATCCTCCATCCTTAGCTGTAATCAACAACCTACTCATCTGAAGTGCATAGAGTATCAGGTTTGGGGAGAGTTTTTGTTTATTTTTTGGCTACACTGCACGGCTATGGATCTGCTCCTAAACCGGTGACTGAACCCAAGCCCTTGGCAATGAACTCATGCAGTCCTGACCACTGGACCACCAGGGTGTCCTAACCACTGGACCTCCACCTAACATCCGAGGTGTTTTTTTTGTTTGTTTTTCTTTTAATTAAGATGGTAAATTTAATGTTCTCCATTTTTTGAAAAAGACTTTTTTTTAGAGCAATTTTAGGTTCATAGGAAAATTGAGAGGAAGGGAGAGATTTCCCATATGTCCTTCCAGACCCTATATATGCATGCCCTCTGTCATTATCAACCTCCCCACAAGAGTGGTATATTCATTACAACTGATGAACCTATATTGATACCTTGTATCCATCAAAGCTCATAGTTTATATTAGGGTTGACTTGGTATTGGATTTAGACAGATGTCTAATGACATGTATCTATCAGCATAGTATCACACAGGGTATTTCCACTGCCCTAAAAGTCCTCTGTGCTTTGCCTTCTATCCATCCTTACACACCCCTTAACCCCTGGCAACAACTGATCTGTTTACTGACTCTATAGTTTTGCCTTTTCAGAATATCCTATAGCTGGAATCATATTACAATATGTAACTTTTTCAAAGTGATTTCTTTCATTTAGTAGTAAGCACCTAAGGTTCCTCCATGTCTTTTTTATGGCTTAGCACTCATTTCTTTATAATGCTGAATAATATCTAATTGTCTGGATGTATCACAGTTTCTTTATCCATTCACCTAGACATCTTGGTTACATCTAAGTTGGCAATTATGCATAACGTTGCTCTAAACATCCATTTGTAGGCTTTTATGTGGACATGTTTTGAATTCCTTTGGGTAAATACCAAAGGCAGATTCCACACACACACTTTTTGGAGAACAGAACAGTCTTTCTTATGGAAGGAAGACAGCACATCCAGGCTGGGTTTCACTAAGAAAGGGTGTGATCATGGGCCTTCTTACCCTTAGAGAGCCTGTGGCATGCCTGAGCCACCCTGAAGGAACAGTAGCAGCCGTGCACAAGTCTGTCATTAGATCCATACTCTCCACTCACACAGGTGAAGAACCCAGACGTGAACAACTCACATACTTGCAGTAAAAATGACATCTAATAATGCCCATGTAAGAACCGAGACCTGGGACCTCCCTGGCAGTCCAGTGGTTAGGACTCCACACTTGCACTGCAGGGGGCAGACTTTCGCTCCCTGGTCAGAGAGCTAATCCTGCAAGCCAAGTGCAAGCCAAAACAAAAGCCAAAACCTGAACAAAACCCCCAGGAGCTGACTTACCTGGAGTGAAAAGAGGGATGCTGTGTTTTAATGGCCATTGCAAAGATCTCTGAAATTATCCTGCTTTAAATGTTCACCTTAGAAATGGGATTTAGGAAGTTTCTCAGGGAAGAGGAGGGGACTTTATTCTTGAACTGGTAATGAGCCAAAGGCCAGGTGACTGACGTTCTCTGCTCCTTCTCCCATCTTTTTCAGCGTGTGACTGCAACAGGGAAGGTTCCCAGAAGCCTGTCTGTGACCAGGACACAGGCGCGTGTCGATGCCAGGAGGGCGTTAGCTGCCCTCGATGTGTTCGCTGTGCCCGGGGTCGTGCCCGGGAATTCCCCTCTTGTCTTCCGTGTCACTTGTGCTTTGATCAATGGGACCACACTATTTCTTCCCTCTCCACAGTGGTGCAAGGGTTAATTAGGCTGGCTGCTAACATGTAAGATAAAAGAGAGACCCTGCCTGTCTGTGAAGCCGACTTCAAAGGCCTCAGAGAAAACATGTCTGAAATAGAAAGAATTTGGAGACATCCTGTTTTCTCATCAGAGGAATTCTCAAAAGTCAAGGATTATCATCACTCTGTTCGGTAAGGTTTGTGCAAAAGTAATAGGTCTCCAAGTTCGTGATTTACCTTAACTCCTGAGAGCTTTAACAGCCTTCAGCTTAGAAATGTACCTTTGTTAACATTAGGAGAATGATCATTGTTCAGTTAGTAACCAGGCTGGGGATCATATCTGTCTGTCTCTTTCCTACCTAGTTAGGATTGCATGTGATTTTTCAAGATGTCATTGATTATGACAAAAAGGCAACCACAACGTTAATTGGGAAGCCCAAACTCAGCAGAGCTGAAGGACACAAAATTGGAAGTAGGAAGGTTTCTAATACACAATTTTTTTTTTAACCATGTACTCAGGGAAATTTGCTTAATGTTCCCAAATTCCTCAGTTGTTTACATGCCCATACATTACTGTGAAGTTGAATAATGAGTACAATAGTTCTTTCAAAATGCAATATCATTTTTATCATTTTTTTTCATTCATCAAATAGTTTTAGAGATGATGTTGATTGCTGTGGGCCAGGAGTCAGCAAGACCTAGTTCACAAGCAGCATCCAACCCATCACATTTTTTTGTAAATAAAGTTTTATTGGAAAACAGCCATACCCATCATTTACATCCTCTGTGGCTACTGTACCTCTGCACTGACAGAGCTGAGCAGTTATGACAAGGATGCTACGGCCCCCAGGGCCTGAAATATTTACTTTCTCACCCTTTACAGAAAAAGTTTTGGACAAATGAGGATGAGTTGGGTATAGTTTCTACCCATCTAGGAGCACACAGTCTACAATGAAACCAAGAAGATTATGGTTCTATAAAAAATATTCCTCCTCCCCAGAAAAGCTCATGGATTAAAGAATAGTTGAAGCTACAAAGTTTCATGTCATAGAAAACACAAGTGTAAATATAGGGGTATTCATTTTGTCAATTTTGTCACCAGACAAAAATTCCAGAAGTATATAGTAATTGCTTAAAAGTTCCACAGGGAGGGTGATGCAGCTCACCCGGTTAGGACAGAGGAAGGGCCACTGGCATCGTAAACACAGCTTTAGGGCCCAGTGGTAACACGTGCAGGTCAAGCTGGCAGGTGAGAACAAGCACTTCTATACCCTACTAAAGACTCTGGGTTGGTTCCCAGAGCTCCCCACTGTTTAAGTGATGTCAGATATCCAGATTTCAATGGAAATGTTCCCACTTTAAAATACAGGCAGCTAATTCAATAGCACTTTTTAAAAGCACTGTATAGGCCAAAGAAATATGTCTGAGACTGAACTTGTCCCAGGGACCACTAGTTTGTGGTTGTCAGACCTAGCAGATAAAATGGAACTGAGAAAGCAGAAAGGAGCCAGTCCATAGTGGATGGTCCAAACAAAGACACTGCAAGAGCCCAGAGCAGAGCCAGAGAGAAGAAAGCAAAAGGAACAGGAGTCCCAGTGCCAGGTCTGAAATGGTAAGGGATGCCTGCCCCTTCCTGATCCACCTGATGAACTCGGTTCCTCTGTAACAACCACCCAAACACCGCCCCCTCTCTGAAGCCTTTCCTGACGACGTCAGAGAAAGGATGTGTTTCCTTCTCCATCTTTCCATGTCTTTGTAGTTCATTTGTCACTACCTCACTGAGGACCTCCGGTAGGTAAAGCTGTTTTCTCTATGTTTTCTCCAGGCCTGGTTTAGTTAAACAATAAATGTTTGCTGGGTAAATTACAAATCAAAATGTCAGTAGGGGAAGGACAGAGCACTCGGGACGTCCATAAGCATAGATTCAGAAGTCAGACTACTGCAGTTGAAATCCATCTGAAGTATAAGGATACTTACTAATGAGGGCAATTTCTTTGTGTGTGTGTGTGGGTGTGTTTTCCACCAATCTGTCCAATGTAATACAAGCTTTGCTACATTTACTCTCATTTTCTCCTGTAGGAAACAAATGCAACTAAGTGAGCAGCTGAAAACAGTGGATGAATTTGAAGACCTAAAAGAAACAATCCTCAGAATGAGGAATGAAACAAACCTCTTACTTGAAGATCTTCAGGAAGGAAATGATTTGCACTTCGGTGCCTGGAATGCAAGCCTCATGGGTAAGAGAAAATGTACCTTAACTGTCTGTTTCTGGACAGAAGCTGATAAAATCCATAGTGCATTCCATTAGTGAATCACCCTGTGCTTATCACCACAGCGCCCAAGCACTTTACAACATGAAAACATACCCATTAAAGGTATTATTTGTGCATGAATATTTCAACTTCTTAAAACATTGCAGAGACTGGATAGCATTTGCACAAAAAAATGCTAACAATTATGCAATACTAAACATATACTAAAACCCGAAGTATTCAGATGCCAAGCCACACAAGGATCTTATGTAATCATCAGCTTGGAAATTCTAATGTGGCCATAAGAAAATGAAAGAGATATGTTTTGATACCTTCCTGAATATAAGCCACTCAGTTTCCAGCAATCATAAACACAAAAGAATATGAATCAGAAAGAACTTACATATTTCTTGTAAGAACTTTGTAGGAATTTGGAGACATGTAACACACTAGAAGGCTGTAGTACATATTGCATAGTTTTTAAAAATGAATGGGAGCCATGCCAAAGCCAAGATCAACTTGGAGGAGAAATGGAACTCTGAAACAAAACTTGAATTAAGTCATATCCTTTTTTCCCATGAGATCCTTGTTATGTTTGGAAATGGACAGACATCTTGTTAACTACCAGGAGAGGCAGCACTGATCTTATTCACACAGAACCCATCCAGTTAAGAGATGAAACCTATCTCAAGGCAAAAGCATCATCTACTTTTCCTTATCCTATGTCTGTGCTCCTGTTTGTCATCTGATCTTGAGCTAAAAGAGAAAAAAAAAAAAATAGATGGCAATTATGACACTAAAGGAAGGCCCGAATTTAAGGAAATCACTATTGATGATGCTTAATAAACGCTATATAAAGAGTAAGGAATTTGCTCTGATTCCTAATCTGGAAGAAGGTGCCCAGTGAAAGAACTGAAAATCCTTGAGCAGTCACCCAAGCCAGGTAGAAGAAAGCAAAACTGACCCATGCTAATCCTCTCAAACTTGCATCACAGCAGCAGTTACTGGGCTTTTTCTCAGTGCCTGACACTGTACTGGGCATCAGAGACAGGCAGTAAATTCAGCCAGTCCTCACCCTGAAGTCATCCCAACCTCAGTGGGAAAGCCAGGCATTTATAAACAACCCCAAACAATGAAAAGACTCTGTTAGAGCATCTTCAAACTGCTTCAGGAACAAAGTAGAGAGAATGGTATTATTCCTGGGATATTAGAAAAGGCTTCATAGAATAAAGATAAATTTGCCAGATAAATCAAGGCAGAAAATCATCACAAGCAACAGAAAGATGATTTTTGTTTGTTTAGGGAAGTGGTTCATGGTAAATAAAAATCATGATATAGTAAGAGTTCAGTTCAGTTGCTCAGTCATGTTCAATTCTTTGCCACCCCATGGACTGCAGCAAACCAGGCCTCCCTGTCCATCACCAACTCCCAGAGTTTACTCATACTCATGTACATTGAGTCAGTGATGCCATCCTAATATGTTATAAAAACCAGGAATGTTTAGGAGATAAAGAGTGGTTGTCATGCCTGGTTATGTCATGATTCTGGTTATGTATGAAGTAAAGATCAGAATCATGGGCCTTTGATTCCTAAAATAGTCTAAAACCCTAATATGCTATCATTTATATTAAAACATCACATTATGCTTTCAGCAATTTGTATTTCTATCAAAATACAGAGAAGTGTTTAAGAACACAGTCTCTAGAGTCACACTACCTGGCTTCAAATCCCCGCTGCATCTCTTCCTATCAGTGAGAACTTCCTGTCATCAGAGCCTCGTTTTTCCACTTGTAAAATGGTGTTTGGGCTAGTTCTCACAGTGTTTTGTAAAATTAAGGATGAAAATTGATCAGAAGGACAGCTATATAGAAAGCACTTAGCACCATTTGGTAGCTTAGGAGGTAAAGAATCTGCGTGCAATCGGAATGGGGAACACATGTAAATCCATGGCTGATTCACGTCAATGTATGGCAAAAACCACTACAATATTGTAAAGTAATTAGCCTCCAACTAATGAAAAAAAAAAAGAATCCGCATGCAATGCAGGAGACATGGTTTCCATCCCTGGGTTGGGAAGATCCCCTGGAGAAGGGAATGGCTACCCACTCTTGCCTGAAGAATTCCAGGGACAGAGGAGCCTGGCAGGCTACAATCCCTGGGGTCACAAAGAGTCTGACCTGACTGAGTGACTTTCACTTTAGCACAGTAGCTGTTGTCATCAGCTTCAACATCACAGGTCAGCAAACTACAGTCTGCCTGCAGATCCTACCCACAGCCTATGGTAGGTTTTTTTTTTTTTCCTTTTTTAAAAAAATTTATTTACTTTTAATTGGAGGATAATTGCTTTAGAATACTGTGTTAGTTTCTGCCATACATCAATATGAATCAACCACAGGTATACATGTTTCCCCTCCCAGTGTATTTTTATAAATAAAGTTTCATTAGGAGACAGTCTCACCTATTTATTTACATGGTTACTGTTACTCTACAGTGGCAGAGTTGAGTAGTTGTGACAGCAGTGTGATGGTAGGTGAGCCTAAAACATTTATACTCTGACCTTTGTAGAATGAGTTTGTCAACTTCTGTGCTATGTAGTGGGATAAACTTGGCTCATCATCTTAGAGTTCATATAGGTAGTCAAAATTAATACCTTACATGTGTGGAGCATTTCACAGAGTATTTTTATATGATTTCACTTAATCTTCACAAATTATTATCACTAATTTACAGGAGACACAATCTAAGAGACTAATGGGTTTGCTCAAGGACATACCCACACAGTAAAGGGAGAAGCCAGCATTCAAATCTGGGTCTGCAGACTTAAACCTCAGTGCTCTGTAGGTATTACATCTGTATCTATGACACAACTTCTAACTTTTCCCTGTGAAGTGCAAACTCAAGGAAATGGATGTTGAATTTTTGTGTTGATCATTAAGACCAAGACAGTCTAGTCAAGTTGGAGAATGATTATGTTGGTAGCCCATATATAATTTCAGTTGTTTCCATAAAATTTATCTTACCTCAATTCGTGTTGATGTAGATTTTTCAAAGGACATCAAGAAGTATTATCAGAGTTCTTTGTCTACTGAAAAGAAAATTAATGAAACTACATCCCTCATAAACAACTCCAAAAATACTAGGAATGACTTACTTAGCATCTTAGATACACTAACCTCAAAAGAAGACTTGTCATTGGAGAAATTACAGCAGATCAAGATACCAAATATTCAAATATTGCAAGAAAAGGTAAATATTCATGACAGTATAGTAAAAGTATCTGTGGTGTTTACTTAATATGTGTGTGCTTGATCGCTCAGTCATGTCTGACTCTTCGAGACACCATGGACTGTAGCCAGGCTTCGCTGTCCCTGGAATTTTCCAGGCAAGAATACTGGAGTGGGTTGCCATTTTCTTTTCCAGAGGATCTTCCCGACCCAGAAATCAAACCTGCATCTCCTGCCTTGGCAGGTGGATTCTTTACCACTGTGCTACCTTTGAAGCCCGACTTGATATACAAATCTTTTCTATTTCCCTGTCTAATGTTTTATTTCATTTTTAATATATATTTTATAAGTATAGGAATAATATATAACTAATATATATTTAATCTAAAAATAATATTTTTTTATTTATTAAGTCCAAGTTTGAGAAAAATCAAAGAGTAAAGATCGTGGTTTGACTTTATTATTTTATACTATTTACTATTTCCTAAATGGTATAGATTGTGGACATTTACTCCTCCTGCTTCCTAAGTGAAAGGTAGTTTTTATTTTTAAAAAGATGAAATTAATATGGAAATACTCAATATTTTCCAAAGAAACCATAAGTATGAAAGTGTTATTGATTGACATCAGTGCTAACAGCAAATAAGTTAGATCCCTATTCAGTTAGCTAGGAGACATTTAGTGGGTCATATCTACATATTAAGCATGAACAACTGTTGAAGAAACACAAATGAATAGAGCAGTGTCTTGCCTCAGTGAGCCTGGATGCCCTTAGAAAAACACTCTACCAACAAGTTACTTTTTAACATAGATCCTTCTTCCTCTCAGGTGTGTGGAGGAGGAGAGGACATGGCCTGTGCGCTCTCATCCTGTGGTGGCCCGAGCTGTTACGGCTCCCCAACCCTCTTAGGAATGCCCTGCAGAAAGCTCAGGAAGCAGAGTCTGTGATTCACAATTGGAACAACCAAGTTCACAGGTTGAAGAAACAGGTAAATGATGTCTTCTCATGCTTTATTTGCAAAGCTATAGCAATTTTAAAACAGGAAACTGCTTGAAAGTTTTTAAATTTCCATTTATCTTCTAAGTGAAAGAATAGATTCTAGATGTTAGGTGTTCTTTTGCTTGGAAATACAGTATAAAAATAAAGTTATGAAAGTGTTAGTTGCTCAGTCATGTCCGACTCTTTGTGAACCTGTGGACTGTAGCCCTCCAGGCTTCTCTGTCCATGGAATTCTCCAGGCAAGAATACTGGAGTGGGTTGCCATGGCCTTCTCCAGGGGATCTTTCAAACCCAGGGATCGAACCTGGATCCTCCTGCATTACCATCTGAGCCACCAAGGAAGCCCTAAAAATATAGAGGTGACTATAAATGGTGATTTAGAAGTAGATGAGAATATTGACATATTTTCTCACATATATGACATACAAACATGTGTATATATGTGTGTATAACATTGTGTGTGTGTGTGTTTGTGTATGGAAAGAAAGAGAAGAGAAAAACAGATTATGTGTTCATAGGACATACATAGACATTTGATTATGATTCCTTTGTAACAAACACTGCATAGAAAGGTGTAAATTCCTAGCCTTGGAGTTTTGAAAACTATAGAAATCTCCAAGTGAAGAATAATTTTTTTTTTAAGAATAATTTTTCATAAATTCAAGAATGTGTTTGAAATTCTCCTAAATAGACAAACTTTAATGTTAGAATTTAATGTTAGAAATGTTTTTAATAGGATTATACCCTTAATTCCTTAAACTCCTTCCTAGGTTAATATGATAAAGTTGTTTTAATATTTAAGTACCTGATAACAGAATCTTAAATAATTTTAAACAATTTTAAAAATCATTTCTAAAAAATGAGTAGAATAATCAGTTAGGCTTGAATACATTATATTCATCTTGAAAGGATAAATACAAATTTAAGAGTTTTGTGAGTACATTGTGTTCATCTTGAAAATAAGTTGGTATGTTCCCTAGTTTCCTTTTTTTTGGGGGGGAGGGGCAACCTACATAAAGCCTTTAAAGAAGAAAAGCTGAAAAATGCTGCATTTTTAAAAATCAATATAAGATAAATATTATATTAGTCAGCCCTCTTGTTTGCAAGTGGCAGAAACCAACTCCTGAACAGAAAGGAAATGTACGTGCAGACATCTGGGCCTCAGAAGTGAAAGAAGGATACAGAGCCAGACTTGAAAATGGGGTGAGAACCACAACTAAGATACACACACCTGCACATACACACTCCAGAGCAGCCATTCGTTCCATGAGCCTCGTCTCCATGGACCTGAGTCCCAGCTGGTCCTATATCCTTGCTCCACAGGCTCCAGAATCCAAGTTCTGGAGCAGGTCTCTGATTATAGTCAGGTTGAAGAACATCCCTACACATCTTAAATGTTGACATTTTTTGTTTACATAGTCATCTGTGGCGCTAGTGGTAAAGAACCTGCTTGCCACTGCAGGAGACATAAGAGACACAGGTTCAATCCCTGGGTCAGGAAGATCTCCTGGAGGAGGGCATGGCAACCACTCCAGTATTCTTACCTGGAGAGTCCTGTGGATAGAAGAGCTTGGCGGGCTAGAGTCCATAGGATCACAAAGAGTCAGACATGATTGAGGCGACTTAGCATTCAAATTTGTATTGCCACCTAGTTTTTTCACTTATGCATTATTCTTCAATGCTTTAACAAATATTCGTTGAGTACCTATTGCATGCTGGGCATTTATCTACATGCTGGGAATTCAACAGTGAACAAATACGAATCCTGGTCTTGTATCCCTGTGCTTAAATCAACCCTTAATCATTTCATGTAATGTTAAACTACTATTGTGTCCCTCCTCAAAAACCAGAAATCTCACACCATTTAAATAAGTCCCATGTTAAGTGATTATTTTTAAAAGATAACCCCTGAAGTTTATAATAGCAGAATCTTGCTTAATCAACATATAAATGGAGAACTAGAAAAGGATGAAAGTTGTCATGTTGATAAAATGGTGTGCTATTTTCCTCTTGATTAGAAGGGGGAAGCATGCCAGAAGAGATTACAAGAGAACTCTCAGGAGTCGTGACAGAGGATGGATTGCAGAGAGATGTTTTAAGAGTGAAGTAATTTAGCAATCTTATTCTTTCTGAATATGGCATCAACTAATCTACATTGAGATTTCATCTGTGTAACTTGGTGCTTCCTGACCAGAGTATTTATTTCCGAAATTCTCATCTCACTTCTATGTATTCTTACTCACAATTTCTCCACTTTATTTTTTATTGAAATATAATTGACCATAGGAAATTTGTATTAGTTCTAGGTGAACAACAATGATTTGATATATGTATATATTGTGAAATGATTAGTACAGTAAATTTAGTTAACATCCATCCATCACCACATGTAGTTACATTCTCTTTCCTGTGATGAGAACTTTTAAAATCTCTCTTAGCAACTGGTATTCATTTTAAAGTTTAAAAAGTTCTAGAGAATTAAGGAACAATTCCACAAAATTAAGGTACATATTTTTCATCATGTAAATATTTCTGTTTTGTTTCATCATTTGCCAGTGACTACCATTAAATCCTTTTCCACAGAATCTGTATGGCTTAAATTAAGCTGTTTTTTTAATGGAGAAATAAAGGGAGATTTTTTCCCCCTAACTATGTTTGATCCTAATTAGCCCTGCTTCTGTCACAATTAATTTATTCACTGCAGCTCAACTTGTGGGTGATATTGTTCTATTGCTCTCCATTTTTTTCTCTTTCTCTCATTTGTTGGAATCCTAAGAAAAAGTCCATGACCTTTTTCAAATCATACAGTTAAGAATTTGCGCTTCTAAGTTGTAAACGTTTTAGTCCTTATCGTTTCTCCACCAAGTGTACACAGTATTTGTAATTTATTTTTGTAGCCTGCTCTGAGTTCAAGCTCATTTATTAAAAGAAAGAATGCTTTCTTTTTACGCGCAAAGAGCATATATTATTTGAATTTGAAGAATGTTTAAAAGAGTAAAGATTTAAACTTATGTTAAACTTATTAAAGTTAATATTTTAACTTAAAGAAAATGTTCTCAGCTTCCTAAACATGATGATCACTGTGTGAAATTTTCTGACACCCTAAAATACTAACATCTCCTAAAAAGAAAATTTGTATTTTCAATTTATATCAGGAAAAGTCATTGTTTTCAAATAGCAGTTTTGATCACTAATAATGTTTTAAGAGATAAGTTTACATTATTAAATATCACCTTTTAAAAGTTTACATTATTAAATATCACCTTTTAAAAGAGTCCTTTAACATGAATCTATTGTTTAGTTATCTAGACTTCTATTTTAGTTTTAGTGAGTTCTATTTGATCAGCTGAGTAAGGAGACATCCCAGAATATGCCTGATTGTTATGTTTGCCTCGTTTTCGTTTTTTCTATTCCAGATCAGAAATATAAGTAAACTGGCAGAAGTTTGCAAAAAGAGTGCATTACAGCGAAGAAAGAAACTGAGGAATATGAAAAACCAAAGTGAATCTGAAGAAGAAAAAAATGAATCTTCTAATAAAAAAACTGAAAATATTTTTGTTAGGTAATTTTTTTAAATATTAGAACTAGTTTTTGTTCCTCCTTTTCCCCCGCCTCCCCCATCTCCCCTTCCTTTTTCTTCCTTTTCAATGTATAGTGAAGCATCAACCAATTCCAAATTACATTAATTGGAAATCACATGCCTAAATCCAAAACAAGACGTACTTGTTGATCTTAAATTTCTTAATGAAAACAATTGCAAAATATTAAATCTGTATCAAAAAATATGGTTCTCTATATAAGGTTAATTTAGTAATAAATCCTAGAATTTAGTTAAAATTCCAAACAAGTGAACTTAGTGTTTAAAGTTATATTATTTTTTTAAAAGGAAAATCCAACATGAAAACTCTGTCAGATACCACAATCTGACAGAGTGAGATCAAGGTATGCCAATTGTTAGTTAGTATATCAAATACTGTAGTGAAGTGGCATCTAAAATACTGATTATTTTGGATAACTGTTATTGACTATTTTCCAAGACTCATGCTGGCTTTCTGTGCCTGCCAGAGGGAACTATTTGATTCATTATTATTATGATTATAAACTTAATATCCCTCACAGTGCCTTATTTTAGGAGAGGTTTGTTGTTTTCTTTGTTTTTGATCACCCCACGCATAAGGGATCTTAGTTTCTTGACCGTGGGTTGAACCCATGCCCCCTGCAGTGGAAGTGCATAGCTTTAACCAATGGACTACCAGGGAAGTCCCTGGGAAAGGTTTGTTTTAAACTCTAGAGAATTATCAGTTAAAGATAAAAATCAAATAGTACAGCTGGAAATTGACCTGAAACCTCACTTTCTGCAGATAATGTCATTTGGGTACAATACTACATGGAATTGATCTGAGAAAGCTTTCCCACAGCCATCTTCCAAATTCAGTCATTTAATATCTCCATATGAATTAACACTTAGGATGTCGGTTACAATCTTTGCAGTCACTTTATTAAATCTCTTTGCTATTGATTTTTATAAGAGACCCCTGTGGCCAAGTTCTATTTCATTGTTTCTAGAAATTGTATTAGCAGCTCTAATACTTATTTTCAAAATAATGAAAAAAATAGGGAGTGAAAATAATCAGTAAAAATGACCAAAACAACCAGTTAAAATGACTGAGTATGAAATCAGTCAGCTGGACATTTGTTTGTTCAAAAGCAAATTTTCAGTGAGAAGCTAGATTGACTGATATTTACTAGGCACAGATCCTAGTAGATCTGTGATTTAATCTAGTAGATTTAATCTCATAATCAATGCCAATTAATGTGAGGAACACATTAGCTATTTCTGCAGATACAAGTTAATTCAGACACCAAAACTAAATATAAGAACTACCACTGCTGTCGTAAGAAAATGGTAAAATACAGTCCTGAGCTCAAGCAACAGATCACAAAGCAGGTTCTACCTGTTTCCCTCCTAGTTCACTGGAGCATAGAGCCTATTGCTATACTGGTCCTGGTTCTCATTGCTACTAGAATGACACTTTAAATAGAGTCACAATAAAAATGTCACTTTAATTAGCCTAAGGAATTGGGGGCAGGGGGGAACTGTGTTCAGATTATTACAACAAAAATTAGGCTAGTCATCAAGAAAAATCCTGTTCCATAAAAGGAACTTCCCTGGTCAGGGTCCCGAGATTCTTGGTCATCAGGAAATGGTACCTTTTGCCCACCCGATTTCTTCAATTTTCTTGGCTGTAAAGCCCAAATAAAAATATTACATTTATGGTGGCCACTCTGTGCAGCTCCTCTTTGACCATCTTAATATTTTCCTTGTGATCTGAATTCCTTATTAACAGAGTTTTATGTCACTTTTCCTGAAAGTGAATTTATAATCATTTAAATTTTAATTTTTAATCTCATAATCAATGCCAATAAATATTTCATGACTGAATGTGGAGTTAAGTTCACTTTTTATTAGAATTTTTCTTTTTAACAAAACAGCTACCATTTCTATAAAGAGCCAGATCCATGGTTCTGTTTAAAATACGGCTCTAATTTATTCATGAAAAATTCTTGTTGCATTTTTTCAAAAACAGCATAGGAAGTAAAACATTCACTTTGGGAATTTGCTGGCAGTCCAGTGGTTAGGACTTGGCACATCATTCACTACCAGATTCAGTCTCTGGTTGGGGAACTAAAACCTCACAAGCCACGTGGCACAGCTAAAAAAAAACTAAAATAGTCCTTTTATATTAAAACTAGCTAAGGCAAAATGACTGCAAAGAAGATATATAGTTAGGTCGTGTCACTCAAATACTGAAAGTCATCGATGGCTCCCATTGTCTTTTGAATGAAGTCCAGTTTCCTTAGCCCCACATTTAGGGGCTTGTGTGATTCACTCCCAACCTTCCTGAACTTCACCTCCTTTTTTAAAACTTTTTAAGACACTTTTTAACTTTTTCACACACTTTTTAGACACCCCCTCCACTGGCCAGCCAAACACACTATTTACCTGTTCCACCCTGAGCTTTTGCCTGAGCTGACAATGCCCTTACCTGTCCCTTCAACCCACATGTCCACAGATTTAATCTGTGTGGGCTTCTAAGACCAGATTTGAATGTCTTCTTAAAGTTCTTCCTGAAATATTTTCTCTTCCCTCTGAACACCACATCATTTTGTCTTAAATTTATCACTTCTCCTCTTATGAAATATCAGTAATCACCTGGAATGATTTATAATTTCCTGACTTGATGGTAAACCCCTTGGAGATCAGATCTGTATCTAATTCGTCTCTAACTTCCCCATGGGACTCGGGATCTGTGCCTCAGTGAGGAGCCAGAAAGAGACAAAGAGTTATTCCCCAAACACCTACAGTACATCTCCCACTTCACTTCTCAAAGGAGGCCAATTCTATTTTCTGAAAAGCAGGGCATAGATGTATTTAGAAGTTTCTTGATAATATGTTGCTGATACTATATTTTGTCATATCCCTTCTCAAAATAGGCCTTTGAGAAGTAGTATCAGATATAATTACCCTGTTATGCAGATAAGCAAAAATTTCTAACCTTTTTAAAAAAATTTATTTATTTATTTTAATTGGAGGGTAACTACTTTACAGTATTGTGGTGGTTTTTGCCATACACCAACATGAATCAGCCACGGGTGTACATGTGTCCCCCCATCCAGAACCCCGCTTCTACCTCCCTCCCCACCCATCCCTCCGGGTTGTCCCAGAGCACCAGTTTTGAGTTCCCTGCTTCATGCATCGAACTTGTACTGGTTATCTCTTTTGCATATGGTAATATACCTGTTTCAGTGCTATTCTCTCAAATCATCCCACCCTCACCTTCTCCCCCAGAGTCCAAAAGTCTGTTCTTTACCTCTCTGTCTCTTTTGCTGCCTCGCATATAGGATCATCGTTACCATCTTTCTAAATTCCATACATATGTGTTAGTATACAGTATTTGTGTTTCTCTTTCTGACTTACTTCACTTTGTATAACAGGCAATTATGAGCCTTTTTTAATGGCAGGGGGGATTAGAGTGGAGTTTCGTTGAGTCCAAACCCAGGGCTTCCCTATTATCTCATTCATGGTGCTTAAATCTTTTTTTTAAATTGAACGAAGGAAATGGCAACCCACTCCAGTACCCTTGCTTGGAGAATCCCATGGACAGAGGAGCCTGGTAGGCTCCTGTCCATGGGGTCGCAGAGAGTCGGACACAGTTAAGCGACTTCACTTTCTTTTCTTTCTTTCTTTATAGCTGATTTATGTTGTTGTTAATATCTGCTGCATAGTAAAGTGACTCAGTTATACATATATTTACATTCTTTTTTATACTCCTTTCCATGATGGCTTATCACAGGATATTGAATATAGTTCCCTGTGCTATACAGCAGGACCTTGTTGCTGATCCACCCTATGCATAATAGTTTTCCATGGTTTTGAATCTTAATGACAGGCATCTAAACATTTTAATTGTTTTTGAATCTGTACTTACAATAAGTAATTCTTGTGAAGACATTTTGTAGGTCACAAAATATCCCAAATCTGTTATTTTTCATTTTTCCAACAAACATTTTTACAGGTTGTGTTCATCGTTACACAAACAGTGTTTCTTTCACAGAGAAGGGGAAACTGAGGATGCAGAAGAGTCTGTGGGACACTTAGAGTCTAGTTCCTATATTCTAGGGACACTAATCAAATACAAATAGATTTAACTTAGAATTCATTGTGATGATATTGACAAGATAGAGTGATAAGGAAACACAGTTACTAAAACACATCTTCTTATTTAAGGGGAAAATGTGCCTCCAGAGGATGTAGAGAAGGTGGCAAATCGTGTACTTGACATCCACCTACCAATAACATCGCAAAATCTAACCCATGAACTTGACAGAATACAGAGACTTATGCAACTCTGTGAGGACTACAGGACAGAAGAGGACAGGCTAAACAAAGCAGCAGATGGAGCCCGGAAGGTTTTGGTGAAGGCAGAAGCAGCTAAGTAAGTACAATTAATATTAATGTTCTCCTCCTGCTCTAACAGGCAAGCTGCTGAAAGGCCATCAGAAAAATATTTGCCTAAGGAGCTACAACATTCAAATGAAATTACCCTTTCATTGCCCAAAATGAAGGCTAAGCTGTCTGTGGAGGTGCCCCAGAAAGCTGGGAAGCGGGGAGGCAGGGCCCAACGATGCTGGTTTCCCATTTTCCTTAGACTGAGCACCCTTCCTGTGGTCTGTTACCTCTTTATACCAATATACGCCAGTAAGTGCTGTGTATTAATTATATGCCTATATCTTAACAAGTGGTGGGAATATCTGTGTACTTTTCCCTTCTTTTACACTAATTTTTGGTTCTTTCTATATTTATGGCAATAAGCAGTACTTTGAAAATCTAAACTTAAATATATATATATATAAAAGATTTGATGGTAAGGAAGAGAAGGACTCTAGTGCCCCAAAAGTAGTACTGAATAGAATGATATATACAGTATACAAAGTCAACTAATTCTTGCTTCTTTTTGCCCTTGCTGACTTCGCTAACCAAAGATGAGAAGCCACCTTGATGTTGATTGTGGGGTACTGTGAGTCAAGGTCATAGGGTCAGCGGATGATGGTACCATCATCTACATCCCCCATCATTTTTGGATGCCCTGAAGCAGAATTGAGACCTGAACTGTCTTCACTGTCTCACCATCCACTTATACAAATAAAGGCCCCCAAACTCCGCTGAAACCCCAGTCCCTTCCAGTTTTACTGTTTACAACTAGGAAGATTAAGTAGCTACAGCACCATCACACTGCTGTTAAAAATGATCCTGATGAAGTAACATGCAGAGATTCTTAGTGTAATGTTAATTCTTTTAAAAAGAAGATAACACATTATACACAGAAGAGGCTCTCAGTCATGAAAACAAAAATCTTATAAGGACAAAAATGTTAGACTATGCCAATATCATAAACGGTGGTAGAAGCATTGGTAAATTTTCTCTCCAATATTTTTTTCTTCTTTCTTCTTTTTTGGGGAGTGTTCTCTAAATGTGCTATAATGAGCAGTACATTGAAAATCTAAGGGAAAAAAGAATACAGTAAAAAGATATGGGGATAGGGGGAGTTATGAGAAGGAAAGACTCCGGAACCCCCTTCTGTAACTGTAGAGAAACAAGTGTAGAAAAGGAAAGCTACATACTGTATGATTCTTACTCTAAGACCTTCTGGAAATAGCACAACTATGGGGACAGTGGGGAAAAAAAGATCAGTGGTTGCAGGGATTGAGGGGAGGGATGAATAGGCAAACACAGAGGAATTTTAGGACAGTGAAAATACTCAGTTTGATACTATAGTGATAAATACATGTCATTATACATTTGTCCAAACCCACAGAATGGACAACACCAAGAGTGAGCCCTAATGTAAACTGTGGACTTTGGGTGATTATGATGTGTCAATGTAGGTTCATCAGTTGTAACAAATGGACCCTCTGGTGTGGGGTGTCAGTAACTGGGGAGGTTAGAAATGTATGGGAAATCTCTGTACCTTCCTCTCAATGTTGCTGTGACCCTAAAACTGCTCTTATAAAATAGTATTTTTCTTTAAACAGAAAAAAAATCACCACCAGGAGGAGAGGATGGGTTGATTGGAGAAGGGGATGTTTTGCCATTTAGCTATTTTTGCTCCTACACAAGCATTTCTAACAATGTCTCTGCTAAGGTCAGTCAGCTATCTGCCTGACTTTGTACATTCTTCCAAAGGTTCTTCTGAACCCGTAGATCTAAGTATCTGGTGAATGTTGACTTGAGGTGAGCTCATTTCTGTAAAATAGACTATCACTTGGAATGCTTGTGATTTTAACCTCTGACTGGGCCCCTGGGCGGCTGGAATGTCAGTGAAGCTTAAATAAACCTGAATAAACACAGCCTGTAAATGCAAAGCCTTTCAATCTCTTTGCTCTCTGTGGAGCCTCTTGACTTGCCCTCCCCCCCCACCCCCCCTTAAGGATTTCAAGAGCGTTGCTTAAGTTTGAGGAGTCAGGAAAGAACTGGCTGAAGATAATTTTTTGTTGTTGTTGTTCCAAGCTTGGCACTTTTATTACCCAAATCGCTCTGCTTATGACAAGTTAAGAAATGATATCTATATCTTTGATTTCCATACCTCGCAAAATCTGTACCTATGTAGGCATATACAATATATGTGTTTTTATTGGCATTTAAATATACCTGTTTCTCAAAATGAAGACTTCAGCACTTTGCCTTGCTTGAGAGTAATTTAAACAGACTTTATGAATAATTCAGGAAAGTTTTTGGTTGAGTCGAATGAACTCTCCAGGTGAAATAAATGAATAATTCTTTATTTATCTAATCTGATATGTTAATATCTTACCTCAGAAAAGCAGAAAATGTTCTATCAAATCTCGGCAAAATGTTGAAGAAGTTGCAGCAAGTTCAAATCACTCAAGGACGGATAGATTCTACTATCACACAACTGACTGCCGAGATAACAAAAATCAAAAAGAACGAACTTCAGGTATTTTCTTTATCTTCTTTGAAACTAACCTGAAATAAACTTCAGCTGTGGAAACAGCACAGGTTTTATGTCTGCCAATGTCATGCTTGTCTTACCTGTTCAGTGGGATCATTATGATGATAAATAAGACTATGATAGTATTATATGCGTAATTAATGTTCTACAGCGCTCTCCCAGCATTATCTCCTTTCACTGTTGGCCAAGCCTGGGGGACAAAGCAGGTGCTACCACCAACTTGTAAATGAAGAAAGTAAGACCTGGGGAGACTGAGTCACTTGCCTAAGGTCACACAGCTAATTAGTGATAGATTTGAGGACAGTTTATCCCTTTTTTTTAATAATCTTTTAATTGGAATATAGTTGATTTAGAGTGTTGTGCCAGTGTCTGCTATTCAGCAAAGTAATTCAGTTTTACACATATACACATTCTTTTTAAAATATTCTTTTTCATTATGGTTTATCCCAAGAGATTGGCTATAGTTCCCTGTCCTATAGAGTAGGACCTTGTTGTTTATCCATTCTAAATGTGATATTTAACATCCACCACCCCCAAATTCCCAGTCCATCCCTCCGAGCCCTCCACCCTCACCCCTCATGTTGGCAATCAGAATTCTGATCTCTATGTGAGTCTGTTTCTATTTGGTAGATAGGTTTATTGTGTTGTATTTTAAATTCCACCTATAAGTGATGTCACATTATCCCTTATACCAGGGAAAGTCATAGAGCTTTGAAAGCTCACCAACCAAAGAAATTAATTGTTGCCAGACTTTTATAATGAAATTTACATAAAATCTGACCAGCATATCCTAAAACTGAAAGATAACCCAAAAGAAAGGGTTCCACACAGAGTTTGGCAGGAATAAAGCCTGCTTTAACCCACGTGATAGGTCTGGAAGAGGAAGCCTGGCAGTTAAAGGACAGAACAGGTCCTACTCTGTGAATCCATGACATCCCTCCTCCAAGACTCGCCCCCTTCCCAGCAGACTGCAAGTTCCTCAGTCCCTGTTCTTCAGCTCATTTTAGATATCTAAATACAGGCATCCTGAAAAGAAAAGCAGAAAGCACCAGAACAGTATTTGTACACCAGGAAATTTTAAAAAAGGTTAGATATGAAGAGGTTGCACATATATAGGAGCAAAAAATAAAGAAGGCCTCCAGGTTTTCTCCTTCTGTGCATCTACTCTAGAATAGGAGTTGGCAAAATACAGCCCAGGGGCCACATGCACCCACCAACTGTTGTAGAGTCCAAAGTCACACAGTTCGATTGGAGTTCAGCCACATATTGTCCATGGAGCGTTTGCGCAGCCACGGCACCGAGTTGAATACTTGCAATAGAGATTTTCTGGACCACAATGTATAAAATATTTACTGTCAGGTCCTTTACAGAAAAAGCTTGCAGATTCCTACTCTAGAAAAACTCCCACATATACCCGAGGGCACAGGAAAGGGCTTCTGTTTCTAGCAGCTTGATGGACCAGTACACAAAGGAACCCGCCTAACAACAACAACAACAAAAAGAAACCTGAAAAAGTCACTTTAAAGCATGTTTAAATGCATCGCTGAATTGGTAAAAAATGGAGGACATCTTCAGAGGCCAAAAATGACGGGAAAGCATGATCCAGAGAGGTAATCGAGCAGGAAGCCGACAGCAGACAGAGGGCTACTGCCAGTCCCTGGGGTATCAGCACTGCTGGTTTCCATAGCTGCCATAAGTAATAGAAAACAAAACCCATCCAAGGAGGCAGTGAGGCCCTGCAGAGAGTAGGGACCTTAAAAGGCACACCCTCAAGGAAATGTTAGACCACTCCACAGAGAGAGATGGTAAAGACACTAGCCTCTGTGTGGAGGGGGATAATCTTCACTGAGAATTATTAACAAGCTGGCTCCCAGGTAAGATGGGGCTAGAATCCACACTACCTGGGTGACCCCCATAAACCAAGCTAAAAATGTCATTTAAAGTGACCCTGAGTTATCAAGGCCCTCAGATGCCTGACAGAGGCCATGAGATATCCTTTCCAAAGGACTGAACCTTAAAACCAAGCCTCAAAGGGTTCCCATAAAACATATAATAAAGAAACAACTTGCCTTAAGCAAGAATCATCAGAAATAGCAAACAAGAGGATGCAAGAGACTTCAGATATAACCATTACTGGATATCCGATACAAAATAAGAGTGTTTATTATGATTAAGAAAAATCAAAGAAGGTATGAAACTTTGACCAAAGAACAAAAGAGATAACAAATGACGGATCAGAGTTTTAGACACGAAAAGCATAGTCACCAAAATAAGGAATAAGTGTAAGGGGTTTGTTATTATTTATAAGGGAGAAAAAAATTAGAAGCCACCCCTGCATTGCCAGAGAATAGAAAAGTCAATTTTTGTACAGTCAAACGGTGAAACACTTTAAATTGGTAAAAGTGAATACACAAGAGCTATGCAAATTGGCTTAAATGACCTGTACAAGCATAATTTTGAATTAAAAATTCAAGCTGCAGAAAAACACAGGATGTTATATGTATAAAATTTAGATATAGAAAATACTATATTTTGTTAGAAATACCCAAGAAGACAGTTAATACATGTATGTACACACACACACACACACACACACGGAATGAAATGAAAGTATGTGGAATAAAAAGTATTAGATTCAGGGTAGTGGTAACCTTTGAGGGGGTGGAGGGAGATATGGAGAGGAGGGTGGTACACCCAAGACCTTGGCTCATGGCATTACTTACTCTTAGGCCAGAGGGTGGCTCCATTGATATGTGCTGTATTTTCTCTTAGACCCTATTGTCTGAAGCATTATAACATTGTTTTAATAGAACAGAAAAAGCAAAGGAAAAGTTTTCTTTCCCTTTACACCTAGCTTATTTGTGGAGGGATCATTACATCGTTTATTTTCTTGTTTATTACATAAAGAGACTTTTTCCTTTCTGGTGTTTCAATCAACAGCAGGCTGAAAATCAGGCCCAGGAGACGAAGAATAAGCTGGATGTAGCAAAGCACCAGTCCGCGTTGGAGCGTGGACTTGCCCAGCTGCAGACCACGTTGCAGAGGAACCGAGGCGAGGCTGTTCAGGCACGAGCTCAGGCGGAAGCAGCCCAGCACCAGGCTGGGGGCCTTGAGGAGGTCTTTGGTCCTACCTCTGCCACCAAGAGCAGACAAACAGTGCTTCTTTGAAAGAGAATCCCTTGACCCCAGATTTTTGTGCCATTTGTCAGCATTTCCTTTAGTGCTGGTCCATGTTCCATAGTGTGTGTAGGGACCCTGCTGGACATGGAGACGCTTCTGTACATGGAGGGCTGTCTCCCAAGGAAGAGTTTTGTGACTAGATTATGTTAGACTGTTTACCCCATCTAGTCGAGTTTTTTCCTAAACTTCCAAACATTCACAATTTATGTCACGGGTCTAACTGTACGTATTGCCCTTTGCTCTAATTAAATCCCATAGCAGATAAAGAAGTACAAGTCACCTGCCAAAGAGAAAAGATTGAGTTACAAAAATCAGAGTGAGTTCATGAACCAGTTGTGGAAAATGGCCTGTTCATTTCGGTTGCTGAAAGAAGCTATCAACTCATTTTCTTGGCAGGAAATCTTTGGTTGGTCTCATTCATATAGCAGCTTAAGCAAAAGAAAGAGGTTGAAGTGTTTTTTATAATTGGTGTATTTTCTTGCTCTTAATTCCTAATGTGCTGGGTACATTTTCTGCTGCCTTGGGAGTTGAGGGTGTTTTCTATGGAACAGAGGTTGAGAAAGGTGCTTCCTGCCCACCTTCTACCACTGCCATAGTCCATTCCTGGGTCGGGCCTGTATTCATCTATCTAACATTCTAGGTTGTCAGCCACTCAGGCCGACCCTGAAGATTTCCCTTCTAATATTGAGGGAGCCCTTCATAACCTCCTGCCTCCCTTCCTACCACGTTCCTGTCTCACCTTCGTGCCAAGCAAATCCTGTGTCCTTGCTGCTTCTGAATGTTCCCCACTCTCTCTGACCTTCACCTTGCACTTGTAAGTGCTCGACCCAGCTGAACCGAGACCTTTGTCAAGGGCAGCACCGAGTCATTCTGTCCTGTGTAGCTCTGACCTTATACTTCCGGACGAACTGGTACCTCATAAATAGTTGCCATCACATAAAGCAATGTATGATATTTTATAACAGGAAATTTTCATTTTTAATTCACTAAAGCTGAGAATTTTTTCAACCTGTAAACAAACAAACAATGCAGATGAAAGCTCTGTTGGACATCTCAGAGTGACTCAAGCGTATTGAGTGGATGAGAGTTGCCTCTTCTTTTATGTAGAGTATCAGGCAGACATCACATGTGTGTGTGCTTTACAAGTATCTTCTGATAACGAGAATGTTACTCTGTTGTAGGAGTTTGTTGAGCTACAGAATCAATATGCTGTTCTTCAGCATAAGATGAGTGCGCCAGGACTGACAAAGGAAACATTAGAAAAAGTGAAACAGCTAAAAGATGCAGCAGCAAAACTGGCTGGAGACACAGAGGACAAGATGAGAAGAATAGCAGGTACCTATTCTTTATATGTTCCCAGCTTTTTTGAAGTATAATTGACAAACAGAATTGTATGTATTTAAAGTGTACACTGTGATGATTTGATGAATACGTATGTTGTGAAATGACTACTACAATTAAGTTAACACATCCACCACCTCACATAATTACCTTTCTGTGGGAGTGGTTTAGTCACTAAGTTGTGTCCGACTCCTGCAACCCCATGGACTATACCAGCCAGCCTTACTCTCCATGGGATTTTCCAGGCAAGAATACTGGAGTGGATTGCCATTTCCTTCTCCAGGGGAAATTCCCAACCCAGGAATTGAGCCTTGTTCTCCTGCACTGCAGGCAGATTCTTTACCGACTGAGCTACCAGGGAAGCCTGTGAAGTTGCTTAGTCATGTGGGACTATTTGCGACCCCGTGGAATGTAGCCTACCAGGCTCCTCCATCCATGGAATTTTCCAGTCAAGAGTACTGGAGTGGATTGCCATTTCCTTCTCCGGGGGATCTAACCGACCCGGGGATTGAACCCGGGGCTCCTGCATTGCAGGCAGACTCTTTACCCTCTGAGCCACCAGGGAAACCCAGCCTTTTTGTATATGTGGTAATAATGCTTCTGACCTACTGATGTGTACAATACAATCTGATTGATCCACAGAACCATTCATCTCACAACTGGAAGTTTGCATTCTTTGACCAACATCTCCCCAGTGTCCTCTACTCCCCCAACCCATGGCAGCTACAATTCTCCTCATTTTGTGTGTTTAGATTCCACATATGAGTGAGATCACATAGTATTTGTCTTTCTCTGTTTGGTTTATTTTCACTTAGCATAATGTCCTCTAGGTTCGTCCACTGTCGCATGTGGGCAGGATTTCCCTGTTTTTTATGGCTGAACTGTATTTATACATACATACGTATATAATTGATACATGTATATATGCCTCTCACATTGTCTTTATCCGGTCATCCACGGATAGACACAGGTTGTTTGCAGATCTCGGCTGTTGTGAGTAGTGCCGCAGGGAACCCAGGAGAGCAGTATCCCTTTGAGATACTGATTTTGTTTCTTTCAGATGAATACACACATTGAGGATTCCCAGATCATGTAATAGTTCTATCTATCCTTTTATGCAGTCCCCCAGTTTGACAATAACATCATATTAATATTCCACCTTCCTAGTAGAACAAATACCGGTTTCAATTTATTGTTGACACAGTTTAACCACGTGTGAGTCCACTGAGTTGAGACAGAAGTAGGAGCTGGGTTTGTGACTGTAACGGAACATGCCTTGTGCCTGGTCTTACTTCAGAGAGTATTGATGAACTCTGATCTGTATTAACGGGAGCACACTGAAACTGCCTTTAGTCATCTTAAAATGCCCTTGTCCTAATTTGGTGCTGCTTTTATTTCTTTGGCTGTGCTGGGTCTTATGCTGAGTCGTGGCATGCGGGATCTTCAGTTGTGGCATGTGGACTCTAGCTCCCTAGCAAGGATTGAACCCAGGCCCCCTGCACTGGGAGCACAGAGTCTAAGTCACTAGACCACCAAGAAAGTTCCCTAATTTGGTGCTTCTTAATCAGAGGTGATTTTCTCCCCTTCCTTGGGGATAGAAATGTTTGAAGACATTCCTGTTGTCACAACTAGTGGTTCAACTAATGTTCTAGTGGATGGAGGTCAGGGATGTTGCTAAATGTTCTATAATTCACAGAGTGTCTCCCTGACAATGAACAGTTATTCTGCCCAAAATATCACTAGTGCCAAGGTGGGGAACCCTGTCCTAACCTATGCTGCTCATTTTCTCTTCTCCTTCAAAGTACCTTTTTGGAGTTAGTGTGATCTAGACGCTAGAGTGCTACATCATTTAGCACGGGTCTGTAGGTAGCAACTCAGAAGGAAACACACTCTGAACAAAATAGAAGTTTTGATGCCCAAGAAGTGTAGTAAATACTGATACTCTATGTAATATAGATAACTAATGAGAACCTGCTGTATAGCTCAGGGAACTCTACTCAGAGCTCTGTGGTAAGCTAAGTGGGAGGGAAATCAAAAAACCAAGAAGGGACATATGTGTATACACAGCTGATCCACGTTGGTGTACAGAAGAAACTACAGCAGAAACTAGCACAACGTTATAAAGCAACTATGTGCGTGCGTGCTGTCATGACTGTTTGCAACCCCATGGACTGTAGCCCGCCAGGCTTCTCTGTCCAGGCAAGAATACTGGAGTGGGTTGCCATTTCCTACTCCAGAGGATCTTCCCAACCAGGGATCGAACTGGTGTCTCCTGCATTGCAGGCAGATTCTTTACCACTTGCACCACCTGGGAAACCCAAAGCAACTACACTCCAGTAAAAATTAACTTAAATAAATAAAAGCCAAGGAACCAAGAAAAACATAGACCACTTTGGCTAAAGAATTAGTTTCCATCAGACATCAGAGGTTAAGTAAATAAATAGTTATGTAAACACAGAACACATATAATTAAAAAGTTTATCAGTCTACTTTTCCGACAGCTGATACTTATTATTGTTCTGGGCAGTCGTCATGTCCTGAACCACCTCTAAATCATCAAGAAATATCAAATGATGAGTGGTCTAGTTTTACTGCTAGTTGTGTTTATTGTTTCACAAAGACCCTGATGCTGGGAAACATTGAGGGCAAGAAGAGAAGGGGATGACAGAGGAAGAGATGGTTGGATGGCATCATCTAATCAATGGACATGAGTTTAAGGAAGCTCCAGGAGATAGTGAAGGACAAGGAAGCCTGGAGTGCTGCAGTCCATGAGATCAAAGAGTCAGATACCACCTAGCAACTGAACAACAACAAAGCTTTCACATTAACCAGATTCATTTGGAATATAAGTAACTCTCAAAATATTAAAATAACTGAAACTCCTCACTTATAAGGGCCTCTTTATTATAAAATGGATTGCAGAGAGAAATATCACTAACCTCAGATATGCAGATGACATGACCCTTATGGCAGAAAGCAAAGAAGAACTGAAGAGCCTCTTGATGAAAGTGAAAGAGGAGAGTGAAAAAGTTGGCTTAAAACTCAACATTTAAAAAACTAAGATCATGGCAACTGGTCCCATCACTTCATGGTAAATGGATGCGGAAACAATGGAAACACGGAGAGCCTTTATTTTGGGGGCTCCAAAATCACTGCAGATGGTTACTACAGCCGTGAAATTAAAAGACACTTGCTCCTTGGAAGAAAAGTTATGACCAACCTAGACAGCATATTAAAAAGCAGAGACATTACTTTGCCAACAAAGGTCCATCTAATCAAAGCTATGGTTTTTCTAGTAGTCATGTATGGATGAGTGTGTGTGTGTGTGTGTGTTAATTGATCAGTCATGTCTGACTCTTTGTGACCCCATGGATTGTAGCACACCAGGCTCCTCTGTCTTTGGGATTTTCTAGGCAAGGATACTGGAGTTGGACTATAAAGAAAGCCGAGCACTGAAGAACTGATGCTTTTGAGCTGGGGTATTGGAGAAGACTCTTGAGAGTCCCTTGGACTGCAAGATCAAGCCATTGAATTCTAAAGGAAATCAATCCTGATTACTCTTTGTAAGGACTGATGCTGAAACTGAAACTCCAGTACTTTGGCCACCTAATGCAAAGAACTGACTCATTGGAAAAGACCATGATGCTGGGAAAGATCGAAGGCAGGAGGAAAAGGGGATGACAGAGGATGAGATGGTTGAATGGCATCACTGACTCAATGTACGTGGGTTTGAGCAAGCTCCAGGAGTTGGTAAAGGACAGGGAAGCCTGGCATGCTGTAGTCCATGGGGTTGCAGAGTCAGACACAACTGAGCAACTGAACTGAACTGATTATAAAATGAGTCTTTGGCCCTATAACCATTTATATCTGTGCTATGACATGAAAAAAAAAAAAGAAAATGTAACATCAGTGTGGGCCAAAGTCAAGAAAAATAACACCAAACTCTTACTGTTGGATAGCTCTGGGGAAGGGGTGGGTGAAGAGGAAAACACTACTTTTTACATTTGTAGAATTGTTTTAAAAGTAGTGAGCTTCTTTTCATTTTCAGTATTTTCCTAATAATTTTAAAAATAAATACTAAGATTCAAAAGGACAAATGTTTCTTTACCTTGAACTCCAAGGGTGATACCATGAAGAATCAGTTTCTGTTATTCCCAGACCTTGGTCCCTGTTATGGGAACAAAAACACAGGGAGAATCCTTTCTGTCTTATATTTTATGTCAGTGTCCACCTTGTTTTCACTTTCCCACATAGACTAAAACTTTCACAGTTCTTGAAATTAAGTTGAAAGAGAAGTTTTAAGTCAGGGGACATCTACTCAGAGAGACCGAAAATAGTGCCTTCTACTTCTTTCTTTCTTCTCACTTTAAAGCTATGCTCACAACTCAACAAGATAGGAAAATAAGATGGTGGTTTGGCCATCTTCCCAACTCTGCCACTTGGGAACAGGCTGAACCACAAAGGTTGTATTCTATTCCATCTGTTAGGAAGAGAGGCCCATGGGATTCCAGAAAGGAGCCCTGACTTAACTTGACGAGGTCAAAGTGAAGAGAGTGAAGAGTGGGCCCCAGTCTACAGCCAAGTTCCCTCCGCAGAGCTTTGTGTCAATCAGGATCCTAGCAAGAAATGAAAACACACTTGGATGCAATTCTGGATCATGTGTTTATAAGCAGAGTTGTCTCAGTTATCTATTCATCACATCACAAACACTGTTCCCTAAATTTAGCATCTTAGAACAACAAGCATGCACTGTTTTTCTGTGGGTATCTCCTGTGGTGTTACTCAAGCAGCTGCTTTGGCTGATGGGTCAACTGGTAGGTCTGCCAGGGCCCAGGATTGGCTGTGCCTCTCTCCACCAAGTCTTCTGGTTCAGGTTGCTTGACAGCCTGGTGGTTACAGGGTTCCATTAGAGTGAGTCGAAGGCATAAGTCTCTTGAGGTTCAGCAACATCATTTCTTCCACTTTCTATTGGTCCAAACATCTGGCAAAGAAAGCTAGACCTGGTTTGAGGGGAGAAGGTAAATAGGCTATATTTCTTGTTGGAAGGCACTAGAGTTAAAGCGTAGGAATTAAGGGCATCAACAAGGGCATGGAGGTCCTGGGTGACCAGCAGAGAAGCCATTAGCATCCCTGAAGGAATTGTGAGAAGCAGGAGTGTGAGTGCTGGAAAGCAGCCCTGGGAACACCGGGGCAGAAGGGAGGAGGCCGCCTTGCAGGAGCTGGACTCAAAAGATGGCAGAACCGCCAGAACTCTGCTGCTCCCCAGGGATGCAATCTGCTCACTCCCCTCCCCCGCACCCATCACTTCTCAAAACCGCCTGGCAGCCAAGTGTGAATGAAAGCCAGAGGTCAAGGGAGCCAGGTGATGTCATCCAGGGAGGCTGGCTTTCCAGGACAGGCAGGTTGGGAAATGGATCTGGTGGGGCAAATGAAGAGTATCCAGCATGCTCTTATTAAATTACTCGGTAGAAACACCGGATCTATTAATATTTTTCTCTTAGAACAAATAGTCTTCTAATGCTAAAACCCCTCTTCAATCCCAAATGACCTGTATGTGGAAGTTTCTAGTGATTGATAGAATGCTCATCACCTATCATAGCAGCTTCTTAGTCTTTGAACTGCTGTGACTACTAGAAAGTTGCTCGTTTGTTTTTCGGTTGTGCCTTGCAACATGTTTGATCCTAACCAGGAATCAGACCCATGCTCCCTGTGTTGAGAGTATGGAGTCTTAACCACTGGACCGCCAGGGAAAGTTCTTTATATTCAGACAAAATCCCTTCATGGAGCTTTCATGTGCTGGTTTTATACTATGTCCTCAGGATGACCAAACATGTACACTCTGCTTTTCTGCCCACAAGTACTTGAAAATATCTATAGTACATATCCTGAATCTTCTTTCTCCGTTTGAAGCATAACCAGTTAATTCAACTTTTGTTCACGAGACAGTTTCATATTTCTTCAGCAGTCTAGCTTGTTATTCTAAACACATGCTACATGCTAGTTTGACAGTAACCCCAAACCACATGTGATACAACCTGAGTATCCACATATGATACAACCAGGTGAAGTGAAACACTTACTTACTTCTTTCTTTTAGAAGTTCCACTAAAGAAGGTCAGTGTCTTTTCTAAAGGCCACCTCACACTGTTAACTGTAGCTCTCTCTACCTCTTTCATCCACTACTGTATGAGCTCCTGGTTAGGGTTTACTATAATTCCCAAGTATTTGTTGGATAAAGAACAGATAACTAAATGGATGGATGCATGTATGGATGAATTCATGAATGGGTATGTGAATGGATTTATGCAATCATAGATAAGATGAAAGGATGGATAAGAGTGAAAGGCATTACTTTGCTTTTACTGTTCGGGGACTTCAGTATCAGAGAGGAATGAAGAAATGTACATGTCTTTAAAAATGTCTTCAGGCTTTTTTACTGAAAAATTGGGAAGCTTGTGTAAAAAGTGAAGTTAAAATAGCAAGAATAAACCTTTGGAAATACAGTAAGTCACTGTATCCAACCAAAGCACATCATCTCTCTTCATTTCTAATGAAATCTATTTCTCTTTAGAGTAAAATACCAATTTATCTGCTGACTTGAGTGAAAACCTTGAGAAATCTGGTGAAAATAAGTGACTTATGTCTCAAACCACAAAACTAGATATGCCCTTAACTGAAATATAAATCCCTGTGTTTTGTATAATGGGGGTATCTAGGAGTAATCTATCAAATAGAAATCATTTAATCCATTTTCTTTTTCAATTAATTTTTATTGGTGTATAGTTGATTTACAATGTTGTGTTTCTGCAGTAGAGAAAAGTGAATCAGTTATACATAAACATGCAGATTCATCTCCCAAATAGGTCATTCCAGAGTACTGAGTAGAGTTCCCTGTGCTATACAGTAGGTCTTATTAGTTTTCCATTTTATATATAGAGGTGCATTTACGTCAACCCCAGTCTCCCAGTTTTCCTTCCCCCACTTTCATCCTTGGTAGCCACATTTGTTTTCTATGTCTGTGACTGTTTCTATATTGTGATTCCACAAATAAGGTATCATGATATCTGTCTTTTTCTGACTTACTCCATTCACTGTGACAGTCTCTAGGTTCATCCATGTTTCTGCAAATGGCATTATTTCGTTCTTTTTTATGGCTAAGTAACATCCCCCTGTGGGCGTGCCTGGGGGCTCAGTGATATAAAGAATCTGCCTGTTAATGCAGGAGACAAAAGAGATGCGGTCCGATCCCTGGGTTGGGAATATCTCCTGGAGGAGGGCATGGCAACTCACTCCCATATTCATGCCTGGAGAGTCCCATGGACAGAGGAGCATGGCAGGCTACAGTTCATAGAGTCACACAGAGTCAGACATGACTGAAGCAACTTAGCACACACAAGTGCCAGTGCAGGAGACATGGTTTTGATCCCTGGCTCAGGAAGATCCCCTGGAGAAGGAAATGGCAACCCACTCCAATATTCTTGCCTGGAAAATAATATGGACAGAGGAGCCTGGTGGGCCACAGCCCATGGGGTCACAAAAGTTGGACAACACTTGGTGACTAAACAATGACACCCCCTTGTATAAATGTACCACATCTTCTTTATCCATTCATCTATCGATAGACTTTTAGGGTGATTTCATGTCCTGGCTATTGTAAATAGTGCTACAATGAACATTGGGATGCATGAACTTTTTTCAGATTTTAGTTTCTTCCAAATATATGCCCAAGAGTGGGATTGCTGAATCAAATGGTAGCTCTATATTTGATTTAAATGGAAGCACAAAAGACCCCAAATAGCCAAAGTAATCTTGAGAAAGAAAAATGGAGCTGGAGGAACCAGGCATCCTGAGTTCAGACTATACTACAAAGCCACAGTAATCAAAACAATGTGGTACTGGCACAAAAACGGAATATAGACCAATGGAACAGGATGGAAAGACCAGATAAACCCATGCGCCTATGGTCACCTAATCTATGACAAAAGAGGCAAGAATATACAATGGAGAAAAAAGACAATCTCTTCAATAAGTGGTGCTGGGAAAACTGGACAGCTACATGTAAAAGAATGAAATTAGAACATTCTCCAACACCATACACAAAAAGAAACTCAGAATGGGTTAAAGACATAAACGTAAGACTGGATACTATAAAAATTCTTAGAAGAAAACATAGGCAGAACACTCTCTGACATAAATTGCAGCAAGATCTTTTATGATCCACCTTCTAGAGTAATAAAAATAAAAGCAAAAATAAATGGGACCTAATTAAACATTTCCTCCATTTTCTTCTTTAGGATTTGGAAAAGAAGATCCAAGCTTTGAATCTTAGTAAACAAGAAGAAGCTGATCAGCTGAAACAGTTGGAAGATCAAGTCATTGCCGTTAAAAATGAAATTGTCGACCAAGAGAATAACTATGCTACCTGCTACAGTTAGGTGGAGTTAAAGCGCAAAATCACGTGTGCCTTCATTTCTGGCTTCTGCTGAGCAGACCTGAGGAGCTGCGCTGAAGCTGAGAAGCAAGAATGGCCAGCCTTTTCTTCCTCCTCCTCTGAATCCTCTCCTAGCCCGGCATGGCTGGGAGTGAAGCCTGGCCAAGGAAATGCCACTTCATGTGGAATAGAAATGGAGGAGTAGAGAGATCAACTCTAGTTTCAGGAAACTTTGTTTTCACCTTCCTTTCCTTTCATAGCTTAAAAATAATGACTTGCATGTTACATGTGTAAATCTATAAATAAGTATGTATTTATACTCATTTCAACCCAGTGGCCTAAGTGTTAAATAAGTTGCCAGCACTTGGGGTTGGGGGAATGGGGATTTCTAATCAACAGGCAAGATGTTACAATTAAGCAAGATGAGTACCTTGCAAAGGTCTACTGCATATTATACATATAGTCAGTGATAACATATTATACACTTAAAAAGCAATGAGTGTAAATCTCATATTAAATGTTAACACAATAAGATAAAAATAAATAAATTTAAACAAACCAATATCTCTAATACTAGAATGGCATAAATATGGATGGCATATACTAGATTGTCCTATATTTTATTTGGATATGCTTTGTCTGTAAAACTCTTATTCTATTCTGAATAAAATGCATACAATTCAAAATGTAACTTGTTTTTACACCCACTTTCCTTTGTATTCATTCTCTCAACTAAAGGATTCTGTTTTCCCCAAATGACACTAGAACAATATTCTAGTGTTGGAATATTGAGGAAGGAAGATAAGTATTGAGCTACTTTTCATAAGTTGTCTGCTAGCATGTTTGCTGTAAAAATCTGCTTATTTTTAAAAGACTAGTGATCATATTATTGTTTAGTTTCAGATTATTTCCTTTCAAAATGGACCTGTTATTTCATATTAACCTGTTTTGCATGTATGTTATATAACACAGCACACTGTGAAAGCTCTCCTTCAGAGGGATTATTTTAGGAGAATTTGGCCCCACATTTGTGAATAAGAAATAATATACATCAGTATGAAAGAGAAAAAGCAGCTGGAACCATTTCCATTAAGGGCTGACTCTTAACAGATGGATTTAAAAATTCAACAAAGGGGCTTTATGATTACATATAAATATGAAATTTCTTTAGATGTAGGTTACCAAGGAAAATCACAGTTTCCCTGGTGATTCTGAAGAATAGAATGAAACTTTTCTACAGAAACATCCATCCCAGAAATCTCTCTTGAAATATATGATTGTAATCCTTCACACATTTAGCACTTGGACTTTTGGAAATTTCCACCAACGGCACACAGAATGAGCCAGAGCCGAAGAACACAGCTATCACAAAATATCTCTATCCAATATAGAGAGTGGAACATGCTCCAACTTTCCCACTGGGATACTGACTTTCAACTTGGTACAAATGCTAGACTTCATTTTGCAAGCATGGTGATCTGTTTGCAATAACCACATCAATTGCTCTACCTTTTCCATGGGCAGACTGTACAAGTAATAGGCCACAGAGCAAAGAAAGGATTAAAGAGGGAAGAGTTTCTATCCTCTGACTGGGGAGGCTGTTGAGCTCTGGAGAGATTGAAAATTCCCCAGTCATGACTAAAGCACTGTGATCTGGGTCACCAAGTGTGAGTGCAAAGGCACAGATAAACCCATCATTTCTGTGGGCCTCCAGGGATTGCAGCTTGATGAGGTTAGGAATTATGTGATGGACTTTGGACAGATTGTGATTAAAAAGTGGTTATGCTTTCAAAACTTTGGTGTTGAAAATAATAAGCTTTGGTTATCTTTTTTTTTTTTTTCTTTTTTTTCTTTTTAGAATTTTCCACAGTTTGTTGTGATGGTTATCTTTTTTTAAATGTACGTTGGTGGAAAATCTCATTCCTCAGTAATGTCGGATAAATCATCTTCACTTCTATTACTTGCTATATCCATTGCACAAGATGTGACCAAGGCAAAGATTCAGTGAAAACAGTATCTCTTATACATTGCAAAGTAATTTGACATGAAGATCTAACCTAAGACCAGTGAAACTTGTACATTAAGAAAAAAAATCTTAAACACAAGGGTGGGACGGGGAGTTTTGTGGATAATCCACTGTAGCACTACTTATGGTAAAACGAAAGAAATCCAATAATTAACAGCAAAAAAAAACCCCAAATGCTATGATATTTTCCAGTCTGAGTTGCCTTGATTGCAAATGCTGAAAACCAACGATAGTTTATCAAGCAGGAAGGGACTTTTACCAAAAAGATATAGGCCAAAAAAATAAACAGCTGGAGAAATTGTACCCAAGGACAATTATGCATCTGGACGTATATTCAAGATCACACCTCAGGTGACACTCAGGTAAGGATGCTCAGGCTGGCCCTGATAGACACTCTCCACCATGCTGTTCATTTCCAACTGTCTCTGCACCTTGAGTCACTTTCTCATGACTCAGCATCCCTGGTGGAAGTGTCCAATTGACTAAGCCTTTTCATGTGCCCTGGCTGCCAGGGAGTGAGAAGAGAAAAATGTCTGCCCCCTTGGGTGTTGGTAGTAGAAAAGGAATTTAGCCTCCATCTATCTTTGAACTCTTCCAGAGTAAGAAGAATTTTGCTGCCAGGCAATGAAGAATCACAGGTTTCCATTCTAGCTTACCTCTTTGGCTTTCTAATACCATAATACATTCTTCATCCCATCTTTTCTTCTAGAACACAAGCATTTCCACCAAACACAATGTTGCATTCGCTCAGCCATCTGAAAGTACGTCCCATGTCTTCAGAGGAACCAACCCAAGGTCCCCCATCACACATTCAATGCCTCCAGCTCTCAAGCTGGGTCTCCAGCTGAACTCCATTTCTTTTCCACTCCTGTTGTCTGTCTGTCTTGATGTACTGAACTCATAATCAAAATAACAAATTTCACCACCAACATATGCTAAGTACAGAATAGCAGGTGTAGGGCAATAGATTAAAAAGTTAAATATATTTTGTTTCTTATACAAAATACAAGTATAAAACATCACATATTGGGAAACACAGATTGAGGTCACAGTCTTCATTTTTATAACTACTCAAGAAGTTGTAGTTGGAATTTCTGATTTTTCTTTATGCTCTGTCTTCAGCAAACATCTCTTTGCCAGGTAGAATCACCCAAACCTTCTTTCCTGAGGATTCTGAGTCTTGGAAGGTCCTGCATGAATAGGGGAGAATGCTCTTATGTTTTTTCGTGGGACAGAGCAGGACTAGACTGTCCAGATTCTAGCCACTGTGTCCCAACAGCTCTATTTCCCTTTAAAAATCAAGATCCAATTGAAATTATTATAATCCACCCTCACCCCCACCCCATTTTTTGCAACCTGTTTATCATTTAGCATGAGAAGCCTGAAAAACTGGAAATTGGTATGCATTCCAATTCAGTAGACAACTATTATGTCATTAAGTGAAAACACACTTCATTAGAGACAAGAGCCTAATGTCATGGGTACAGAAAGTAAAATTTTGCCTTAGAGTCATTTAGACATAATTGTGAGGAGCATCACATATATTTCCACTCTTGATTTTAGATCCATGGATTCTGCCTAAGCAATGCTTCATCAACTTTCCTGATAAAAGGCATGGCTCAGCCTCCTGTCTAAGAAAGATAATTCGATGTAAGTAGCCAAAAAAGAATTAGAGTATGTAAAGCACCCATAGGTGATAGTCAACTGAAAATATGATTAGAAGAAGATACATTTTAATTCTTCCTATAAAATGCTTACAGGCATCAGTATGTATCAATTTCCTTTGCCTCTATTATAATCTTTTTTACTACTTTCCTAAATCATCCACCCAGCACTTGGAGGTCTGTTGATGTATGAGGGACCCACACAGAGAAAGCTCGGCTGAATTCTGACATCAAGAGGATGGGTCAGGGGAAGGGCAGGAGCCAAAGTTACTGGGAGTAGTGACCAGATCAGTAGAGACAGACTAGAAGATTCAATAGCAGGGGCGGGCAGATAGGATCTAAGATGCTGGATGTGGGAGGTAAGGCAAGGTGCTGGACCATGGGCTGGGTGGGTCACACAGGACGTGGGTGGGCCAGTAAGTGTGAGGAAACCTTGTTACCAAAGACCAGCTAGAAACATTTACAGCTCACATGTGAGTTCAATATGAAGATCACGAAAATCATCATGGCGACCAGGAGATAACTGATGATGAGGTATCCGATATGGTCCGTTTAGGAAATAGTTCCGTATCTTCTCCTGTATTAGAAACTACAATTCCAGGTAAAGACTGGCTCAGGGCTTTGGCAACTAGCCAAAGCACCAGGGGGCAAGATGAAGTGAAGGGAAAGGGAAAGTAGAACCTGGCAAGAACAGAGGAGCCTGATATAGGGCGCAGGCTACAAAGTGCTGTTCGTCACCCCACTTCTTTCTTTTGGTAATAGAACTCTCCATGGTTTAACCAGACCCAGGGCTGCCTACTTAGACTACATTTCTCAACCTCCCTTGGAGTTCGGGGTGACCTTTGGACTAAATTCTGTCCAACAGGATGTTGGTCAGGTAAGTGTAATTTCAAGGATACAACCGTAAAAGGAAGCTGTTTAGAAATAGACTCACAGACATAGAAAACAAATTTATGGTTACCAAAGGGGAAAGGGAGGGGAGGATGAGATAAAGTAGGACTTTGGATTAATAAATACAAACTACTATGTATAAAACTGATGAACAACAAGGACCTACTCTATCACACAGGGAACTATATTCAATATCTAGTAATAACCTACAATGGAAAAGAATCTGAAAAATAGATGTATACATATATGTGTAACTATCACCCTGTGTAAGAATGTGTAATATGTGTAATATTAATTGTAATATGTAATTGTAATATTATTACAATATAATATGTAATTGTAATATTAATTGTAATAATAAAATGTAATATGTGTAAGAATCACCCTGCTATACACCTGAAACTAACACAACATTGTAAATCAACATGATTCAATTTTTAAAAAAGGAAGCTCTTCGTCCACTGATAGGCAGAATAGGTTAGGTAGTTAGTGAAGTTGCTCAGTTGTGTCCGACTCTTTGCGACCCCATGGACTGCAGCCTACCAGGCTCCTCCGTCCATGGGATTTTCCAGGCAAGAGTACTGGAGTGGGTTGCCATTTCTTTATCCAGGGGATAGGCAGAATAATGACCCCCAAAAGATATCCACATCCTCATCTCTGTAACCTATAATACATATATTCTGTGGCAAAGAGAAATTAAGAATGCAGTTGGAATTGAGGTGCTAGTTCGCTAATCAGCTGATCTTGACACGGGGCAAGTAGCCTGGATTACCCAGGTGGGCTCAATGTAATCATTGAGTGGCTCTTGAGAGAGACGCCAGCCAGGGAAGGTCTTGGCCAATGCTGGTGGTTTCAAAGCTGGAGGGAAGGCACCCTAGAAGCTGGAAACAACCGGGAAGGGAGTTCTCCTTCACTGGTTGCAGAAAAGAACACGATCGTGTGACACCTTGACTTTAGCCAAGGGAGACCTGTCTTGGACTTTGAACCCACAGAACTGCAAGGTAAAGTCATGTTGTTTTAAGCCCTGTGTTTGTGGTGATTGGTTACTGCAACCATAGGAAATGAATACAGCTTCTGTTTATTTTTTCATTTGGGCCAGAATATGGTGAGTCAGAAGTAACCATGTAGATGAGAATAACACTGGTGAAAGGCGGTAGAAGCGGTGTGGGTTCCTGGAAGGTTGTGCTGGTCAGGGTCCCAGCAGGAGACAAGGGCATGAGCCAGACAGTTCAATAAGAAACTGCTGACAAAGATGTGGACAGGGAGGAGGAAAACCATAAAGGATAGCATCCCACGTCCAGCACCAGTCAGGGGGCTATAGCCAGCTTTGGTCAGGGCTGAGGGACAGAGGGTGAAAACTATAGACTAAAATGGAGTGTGTAGAGGGGCCCTCAACATGACCAATAGGGACTTCCCTGGTGGTCTGGTGGTTAGGAATCAGCACTTTCACTGCCCTGGCCCAGGTTCAGTCCCTGGCTGTGGAACTAAGATCCTGCAAGCTTGAAGGCATGCACCACCAGCACCCACACCCCCCCCCACCCCCAAAAATAAAAAAACAAAAAAGGACCTGTAATCTTTGATTAAAGGATGCAGCCAGCTGTGACGATCTGCAGAGGGTCTTGGGGCACAAACACACTGCAGTCACACTCCCCTCACCCCATGTCTAATCTGTTGCTAGTGCTTCCCATTAGCTGAACCAAGGGACCAAGCTGATGTGTCCAGGTCGCCCAGCCTCCTGGGTCACAGAGAGGGTCAATGACCTTGTGGATTACAACTGCCTGTACCTGACTCCCCTGGATTACCTGCCAGCTTGAACTTGTATGCAGTAGAAAAGCAAAGTCCTATTTATGGCACTGGGGTTTTGAACTCGGTTAAGGCAGCTCAACCAACACCCTTATTAGTATCTTAAGGGTCCTAAGTGAAAGTGAAAATCACTCAGTCATGTCCGACTCTTTGTGACCCCATGGACTGTATGGAATTCTCCAGGCCAGAATACTGGAGTGGGTAGTCTTTCCCTTCTCCAGGGGATCTTCCCAACCCAGGGATCAAACCCAGGTCTCCCGCATTGCGGGCAGATTCTTTACCAACTGAGCCACAAGGGAAACCCTAGGTGAATTCTTTATCAGCTGAGCCACAAGGGAAGCTGTAAGGGTCCTAAGGGGACTTTAAATTCTGTCCAAACTGCTACAGCTGCCCCCTCTCTGCCCTGTAGTATAGGGACGGGGGACCAAGGGTCAAATGATAGATGCAAATCCTGATATGTCCCCTACATGACCCTAGGGGATTCATAGTCTCTTGAATCTCAAGTCCTCATTTTTTTCATCTTTAAAAAGTCAATAAATAAACCTGGCCTACCCCCCCCCGCCCATCCCAGGGTCACAGAACCAATTCAAATGAAAGGGCTTTGAGAAGAGTGAGATGTGACTGAAATTCTCTAAGACTGCAGTCCCAAATCTTTTGGGCATCAGGGACCAGTTTTGTAGAAGACAATGTTTCCATGGACCAGGGATGGAGGATGGTTTCAGGATGATTCAAGTACATTACATTTATTGTGCACTTTTTCTATTATTATGACATCAGCTCAGATCCTGAGGCATTAGATCCTGGAGGTTGGGGAGCCCTGCTCTAAGACACTCTCTGCCATGTTATATGTGTTACATGTCCTTTTCCCTTCCGTCATTGCTCCTGTAGTGTTGCCCTGCTTGAAACCTCGATTGTTCTCTCTTCTCCAAACCTGACATGGCCTTAAGGGAAGCTCACTTTGCCCTAAAGATCTCTCTGTCTCTAGTCTGGTTCAAAGCCCTTTTTCTGAAGTGTTCTCTTATTTTGCAGATTGGCTGATAAATTCTACCTGTCTAGCCAGATAGTAAGTTCCATAAGAACACAGAGTATATCTTCAGTCACTTCTATGTCCCTTATAGAACTTGGCATAATGCAGAACACACTAATTTGTCCACCTACATGTTAGTTCCATAAACTGACTCCAAAGATTGCAAGTCAGGCATTCTGTAGACCACCGCTGAATTAGAAATTTTTCAACCGTAATATGAAATTAGCTCGCCATATGGTTCAACCCTCTAAACATGTATTGGGTTGGCCAAAATGTTCGTTCAGTTTTTCCATGCTGTCTTACGGAGTATAATTCAAATCTTTGCTTCCATATTTGGAAGGGAAAATGTCACACAGGCATAGAATACATAAGACAAAAGAAATCTTTCCCGCATCTCTACCACTCTCATTAGGTAACCCAACTCCAGAGCAGCTATTGAAAATGCTCTGCAAACTCCTCCCCCATGCCAAGCTCACATGCTCTCTTAGGTCCCCTTCTCTTGCCTCTCAAAATCTAGTCTCTTCACTTTGCAGTTGGTCACGCTTCTTTTCCTCCTACCATGTACGTGTGTTTACAAGACTGTTGCCATTTTCCAAGTCACAGGGCCTGAAATGAGGGTGAGCCACTCCCAAATGAAGGTCATGGCCTCGCAGACAGGCAGCAGCGTGCTTCCCAGGCAGAGCCCACTGAGCCAGGGAAAAGGACAGCCTCCCCTTTTCAGTTGTGCAGGCTTTGCCCAAAAATCGATCCCATTAAGTGACTAAGCATAAAACACTAAAGGACACATCTGAAAACATAATTTTATAAATATCAAATACTTAAAAGTTTATACATTTATAGATGCTGAAGACATATGCAAAATTGATATATTAATAAATACAACTAGAATTGGTGAGTTTCTGAGTAATCCTAATCAAACGAGTTTAATCAAACCCTCCTGCATACAAGCCCCTGCTTCTTACCCCCCCCCCCTGCCCCACTCCTCCGGAAACAGGCTTGAAGAGAACTTTGCAAAAATTCACTATGTTTCTAACTAAAAGTTCTTTCCCAGCCTTGATTCTGGTGCTTCAGAAAGGGAGCAGTTTTTAAACTTTGGTCAAATTTCTTGCAGGCATTTTCCATTATAAGCGTTCAGGTTTTTAATAAGGAGCTGCCAGCTTACAGTTTATCAGAAAAGGTCCCCTGTTTCTTCTTTCATGTTTCCTGTCCTCTCAGCTCTCTTGTGAGAGTGAAAGAAGGAGCACTTTTTTTCCCTCTCCAACATAAAGCAGCCAAAACAGAACTTCTCTTACTACATGCTCACCTGCCAGCACCTAGCTTTTTCTTCTATGGGGAATAACCTATTATATAATCTTTTATAATCTTGAACCTATATATAATCTTTTTTAAAAATGAAGTATAGTTGATTTTACAGTATTTCAGGTATACAGCAAAGTAAGTTACTCATATGTGTGTGTGTGTGTGTGTGTGTGTATATATATTCTTTTCCAGATTCTTTTCCATTATAGATTATTATAAGATACTGAATATAGTTCCCTGTGCTATACAGTAGGTCCTTGTTGGTCATCTATCTTATTTATAATAGTAGTGTATATCTGTTATCCCAAGCTCTAAATTTATCCCTCCTTCCTCTGCATTTCCCCTTTGGTAACCTTAAGTTTTTTTTCTCTGTCTGTGAGTCCATCTTTTGTAAGTAAGTTCATTCAAGCCTACATATAACCTTTAACTTTACTCATCAAATTCTATGAGTGCCATGCTAGAAGGCTTCTGCTGCTCTACCATCCCACTTCTGAGTCAGCCTGATAACTGAACAAACTCTGTTACATGAAGCCACTTTCCACAATCTATATTAAACACATTAATCAGAAAGTATAGAAATGCACAGTGTTTTCCTCAAGGTCATAGAATTTGTGGTTTTTTTAACAGTCAAGCTGAGTTACACTGATATCTCACTCAGTTCCGTCCCAGCCATCGTAGTTCTGTTGATGATGGTTGGTCGCATTTTATCTTTTGTTTACTATGTAGTAATAGATTAAGGATAATGCATTTCAAAGCTCTCTCTATTCATCCCAACGTGACACTAAGAATTAATATCTAATCTTGAGAACTGGTACTTTCTTGCAATGAAGACTTTGAAATATTTAGCCCACAAGACGTTCACAGTAGTGTTAAAAAATGAACCAAACCGACAGCAGCAAAAAAAAAAAAAAGCCTCAAACAATAAAATCTACCAGTGGAAGAGATTAGCTCTTATGGGGAAAGATGTAAAATGACTGTCAGGGGGCTTCCCTGGTAGTCCAGTGGTTAAGACTCCATGCTTCCACTACAGAGGGCATGGGTTCAATCCCTCATCAAGGGATTAAGATCTTATGTGCAAAAAACAAAAAAAAATTTACTGTGATATCTATTTTAAGAATTCATTTAATTATGTAGGAAAATAAAGTAAATCTAACTACTAAAAGAACTACTTGTTTGGGAGCATTAGTTCTATGTGATATAAAATTTTGTAGAATTGTATAGTAACCAAATAGCCATCCAGATTATTACCTCTGTCAAAGTGACTATCTAAATTAGTCCACGTTTTTTCTTTTTTAAATTGATTTATAATGTTGTGTTAATTATTTCTGTACGGCAAAGTGATTCTGTTATACATATGTGTACATTTTTCTTTTTTGTATTATTATCCATTATGATTTATCATAGGACATAGGATACAGTTCTCTGTGCTAAGCAGTAGGACCTTGTTTTTGTCAATTCTGTATATAATAGCTTACATCTGCTAACCCCAACCTCTCACTCCACCCCTCCACGAACCCCCTCCCCCTTGGCAACCACCAGTCTATTCTCTGTGTCTGTCATTCTGTTTCTGTTTCATAAATAGGTTCATTTGTGTCATGTTTTAGATTCCACATATCAGTGATATCTTTCTGACTTCACTTACTATGATCATCTCTAGTTGTGCCCATGTTGCTGTAAATGGCATTATTTCATCCTTTTTATGACTGAGTAGATTCCATTGTATATATATGCCACATTTTTATCCACTCATCTGTCAGTGGACATTTAGGTTGTTCCCATGTCTTGGCCATTATGAATAGCGCTGCTGTGAATATAGGGATGCATGTATCTTTGAGTGATAGTTTTGTCTGGATATATACCCAGGAGTGGGATTGCTGGATCAGATGATAATTCTATTTTTAGTTTTCTGAGGAACTTCCATACTATTTTCCATAGTGGCTGTACCAACAGTGTAGGAGGGTACCTTTTTCTCCACATCGTCAGTATTTACTTGTAGACTTCTTAATGATGACCATTAGAACTGATGTGAAATAGTACCTCATTGTAGTTTTGATTTGTATTTCTCTAACAATTAGAGATGTTGAGCAACTTTTCCTGTGCTTACTGGCTGTCTGTATGTCTTCTTTGGAGAAACATCTGTTTAGGTCTGCCCGTTTTGGGATCCAAAAGCATGGGATGTCTTTCCATTTCTTTTTAACTTTTTATTTATTTATTTTTGGCTGTGCTAGGTTTTTGTTGCTATATCTGGGCTTCCTCTTGGTGCAGAGAGTGAGGGCTCCTCTTTGTTGTGCTGCTTGGGTTTCTCACTGCAGAGGCTTCTCTTGACGCAGAGCATGGGCTCTGGGCACACAGGCTTCAGTAGTTGTGGTGCACAAGCTTAGGTGCTCCATGGCACGTGTAATCTTCCCAGAGCAGAGATCAAACCTGTTTCCCCTGCATTGCAGGCAGATTCTTAACCACTGGACCACCAGGGTCCATTTCTTTGAACATCTTTAATTCTTTCACCTCCCTGGTCAAGTCTGTTCCTAAGTATTTTATTGGGAGGGATGTGATTTTTTTATTATTATTATTATTTTAGAATATTTATTTGGCTGCACCAAATCTTAGTTGTGATTTGAGAGATCTTCGCTGAGGCATGCAGGATCCAGTTCCCCAACCAGGGACCAATCCCAAGGCCCTTGCATTGGAAGGTAGATTCTTAGCCACTGGACCTCCAAGGAAGTCCCAGGAGGGCAGGGTGCAATTTTTCAAACAGATTGTTTTTTATACTCCCTTTCTGATACTTTATTGTTGGTGTTAAAAATGCAACAGATTTCTATGTGTTAATCTTATATCCCGCTACCTTGCTAAATTCATTTATCAGTTTTACTAGTTTTAGTGTGGAGTCTTTATGGTTTTCTATATATAATATATGTCATCTGCACATAATGACAATGTTGCCTCTTTCCTTCCAATTTGGATACATTTTATGTCTTGTCTGATTGCTGTGGCTAAGACTTCCAATGTTATATTGAATATAAGAGATGAGACTGGGCCTCCTGGTCTTGTTCCAGATTTTAGCAGGAGGGTTTTCAGCTTTTTTCTTCTTTTTCAATATTTATTTATTTGGCAGAGTTGAGTCTTAGTTGTGGCATGCAGGATCTTCATTGCATTACATGCGTGTTGAATTGCTTCAGTTGTGTCTGACTCTCTGACTCTTTGTGACCCTGTGGACCGTATCTCACCAGGCTCCTCTGTCCATGGGATTCTCCTGGCAAGAATACTAGAGTGGGTTGCCATGTCCGCCTCCAGGGGATCTTCCTGACCCAGGGATCGAACCCACATCTCTTTTGTCCTTTGCATTGGCAGGAAGGTTCGTTACCACTAGTGACTGCTGGGAAGCCATGCAGGATCTTTCGTGGTGGCACATGGGCTCTCTAGCTGTGGCATACAGTCTCCAGAATGTGCAGGCTCAGCAGTTGGTGGTGCATGGGCTTAGTTGCTCCTTGGCATATGGGATCTTAGTTCCCCAATCAGGGATCAAACCTGTGTCCTCTGCATTACAAGGTGGATTCTTAACTGGACCACCAGGGAAGTCCGTTTTCAGCTTTTCAACACTGCTGTTGTGTTGGCTGTGAGTTTGTCATAAATAGTTTTATTTTCTTGAGATATGTTCTCTTCTATACCCACTTTGAGAAGAGCTTTTATCATTAGTGAAGGTTGAATTTTATCAAATGTTTTTTCTGTATCTACTAATGATTATGTGGGTTTTGCCTTTTCTTTTGTTGATGTGGTATATACATTGATTTTGGCATATATTGAACCATCCTTCTGAATGTGGGATGAATCTCACTTTGTCATTGTGTATAATCTTTTTTATGCATTGTTGGATTCAGTTTGTTAATATTTTGTTGAGAATTTTTGCATCTATTTTCATCAAAGATAATGGCCTATGATTTTCTTTTTTAGTTGTATCTTTGTCTGCTTTTGGTATCAGGGTGATAGTGGCTTCATCAGTCTTTGGGAGTGTTTCTTCCTCTTCAGGTTTTGGAAGAGTTTGAGAAGAACTGATATAAGTTCTTTGTATGTTTGGTAGAATTCACCTGTGAAGCTATCTGTTCCTGGACTTTTGTTCATAGGCAGTTTTTTTCATTACAGATTCTATTTCACTTTTAGTGACTGGTCTGTTCAAATTATCCATTTCTTCTTGATTCAATTTTGGTGGGTATATGTTTCTAGAAACTTCTGTATTTCTTCTAGGTTGTCAAATCTGTTGACATTTGATTGTTCATAGTACTCCCTTACAAATTTTTTTGTATTTCTGTGGTATCAATTATGTCTTTTTTGTGTCATTTCTTATTTTATTTATTTGGGTTCTCTCTCTTTTCTTCTCAGTGAGCCTGGACAGAGATTGTCCATTTTGTTTACCTTTTCAAGGAACCCGCTCTTGACTCTTTTTTTTGTTTGTTTTTTAACGATGGTTTTTATGTATGCATGTGCGTATGTTTTTATTTTTGGTTGCACTGGGTCTTCCTTGCTGTGTGCTGGCTTTCTCTGGCTGTGGCCAGCAAGGGCTGCTGTTTGTGGCAGTGTACAGGCTTCTCGTTGTTGCGGCTTCTCACGTTGCAGAGCACGGGCTCTGGGCACACAGGCTCCAGTAGTTGCAGCGTGCGGGCCCCTAGTTGTGGTTAATGGGCTTAGTTGCTCCGGGGCATGTGGGTTCTTCCCAGATCAGGGATGAAACCCGCGTCTCCTGCCTTGGCAGGCAGATTCTCTACCACTGAGACACCAGGGCATCCCCTATAGTGTCCTTCTTTATCTTCCTTTATGGCCTTTGTTTAAAGTCTGCTTTGTCTGATGTGAATATTACTACCCTCACTTATCTTCTGCATATTTTGGAAATATCTTTTTCCATCCTTTCCTTTTCAATCTATGTGTGTCCTTTGCCCTAACGTGGGTCTCTCGTGGGCAGCATATTATAGACTCTTGTTTTTCAATCCAGTCTGCCACTCTGTGTCTTTTGATGGGAGCATTTAGTCTGTTGACATTTAAGGAAATTACTGATAGATAGGTATTTATTGTCCATTTAAACCTCATTTTCCTATTGATTTTATATTCTTCTTTGTCCATTTCTTTTTCCTTCTGTGGTTTGATGATTTTCTTTTGTTTTATACTTCTGTTCTCTGCTTTGCGGGGTTTTTCCCTCTGTCTTTTTATTTTTGTGACTCTATTGTATGTTTCTGATTTGTGGTTGCCCTGTCTTTCAAGTATGTTAACCCCTTCCTATCTCTAATTGCCTTCAACTGGTGGTTTTATAGGCTCCAACTGGTAGTTTTATAATTTTTCACATTCTGAGGGGGGAAAGTCTGCATTTTCTGACTCTCTTCCCCCACATTTTATGATTTTGATGTCCTCTTTTGCATCTTCATATTCATCCTTTTACTGTTCAGTGTTTTTTCTTGATCCTCAGTTAACTGAGCCTGTTAAAGTTATCACCATTCTGTGAAAATTCTAAAAAGAGTAGAATTGGAAGTTAAATGGAGTCTGAAAAATCTAGCAAGCAAACTCATGTTTGAGAATTCCAGGGATTCGTACCATGGGAAGAAGCTCAGATCTTGGAGAAGCTGTATAAACATTGCATATCTAAAGATAAACACTTAGGATCTTACGACCTTCAGGTTTAGGTTTGTGTTGGCCATTACTGCATTATGACTCATCTAGGGAAGGCAAAATATGAATGGGAAAAAACATATTCAGGATTATGGGAATAATTGCTTTCATTTGAAAAGATGACGTTTAACATTTTGTATGAATAAATAAATGTAAAAAAGTCAATCTATATTGATATGATTGATATGTTAAATTACAAGTTTTTCTTTTTAAAATCCCAATTTTGGGAACTTCTCTGACAGTGCCAGTGGTTGACTCTGCACTTCGACTGCAGTGGGCCAGGTTCCATCCCTGGTCAGAAAATTAAGATCCCGTATGCTACACAGTGTGGCCAAAAAACACTAATTAAAAAAAAATACCATGTTCTGTTCTTCAATCTGATACAGAAAAATATGTATCTAAATTTTCTTCTTATAGTCAGTTTCTTTAAACCGACTTTGGGAGTCATACTATACAGACAATTTTAAAGATTTAAACTTTGATGTAAACAAAGTTCTGATTTTTCTCTAAGAAAAATCAGCTTATAACTGGGAACACAGTTTACCATACTTTGATTAACTTGTAGAAGTAAAGGAAGTGGTTAAAAAAAGTCATCCTGTCTGCTGTAACATTGCATTCAAACCCAGACAGACCATGACACTTCCTACGGAACTCAAACTCAAGTTTCTATCAAGTACCTGCATATTTTAGGGGATATCCACAAGGTTGATTTGTTTTTCCTCAGTCTAGGCTGGTTAGGAGACAGGCCCTTTTCTTCGATGTGAGCATTATCCAGTATCTCCATCTAGGTTGGAAAGTCTATTAACAAGAACTTATGTTTAAACCTAGAGTCACTCTTTCTTGAAACCACAGGAATGTGACTACTGTAAACTATTTTAAAAGCTTGAATTTTTAGAACAAAGGCTATGCATATTAATAATGGAAAAAAGAGGAAGCTATCATCTAATATTTGAGGCTGTATACACAAATAATTCCTGAATTATAGCTCTTCTTAATCTCAAGAAATAAAGCATATGTATACTTTTTTCATAATTGGAGCCTAGTTTTTCCTTCAGGTATATAAATAGGTCCCATCTTTTTAGGCAACTGAGTATTCCATTACAGGTGTCTATCATGATTATTTAACTAATCCCCTAGTGAGGACCGTTAAAGTTATTTCCAGTTTTTCTTTTGTTACAAATGGTGTAAACATCTTTATGTGCTTAATTTGAAATATTTTTCCAGAGTCAATTTGAAATATATATATAATTTTAATACACATTTCAAATATTCATTTATTTGGCCCCACTGGGTCTTAGCTGCAGCATGCAAGAGCTATTTCCCTGATCAGGAATTGAACCCAGGGCCCCCTGCAGTGAAAGTTCAGAGTCTTAGCCATCAGACTACCAGGGAAGTCCCTAATACATGTATACTAGCACTCCAGAAAGGCACAATTTTACCTTCCCAATAATCACTTATACTAGTGCCCTTATGAGCTTGATGATAGATAAAACTTGGGGACATTAACTCAACCATGTATATAATAACCATCTTGCAGCTTCTTGTGAAAGTTGCTCAGTCATGTCTGACTCTTTGCAACCCCGTGGACTAAAAGTCCATGGAATTCTCCAGGCCAGGATACTGGAGTGGGTAGCCTTTCCCTTCTCCAGGGGATCTTCTAAACCCAGGGATCGAAGCCAGGTCTGTCCATATTGCAGGTGGATTCTTTACCAGTTGAGCCACAATGCAGCTTCTTACATGATTGTGAAAGTGCAGTCACTTCTTGGTCATCCTTGTGTAGGTTTATACTCTCCACATAATGGTACAGAACAAGTTAATACTGTACATTGATTAATCCTTCATGTATCTAGATCACAAACCACTCACTTTTGTATATTTCCCATGGAAATGAAACATACTACCTGCTCTTTTAAGTACTAATGTGTATTGGATATGATTCATTTTGCTAAAGAACTACCTGTGAATGATTTGTGCCCCCCCCCAAAAAAATACCATGGACATAATGCCAGGTTTTACTGAACAAATACATGCAGCAAACACCTGATGGAGTCTGGGCTTAGTGCTAGGAAAATCGAGATGCTCTGAGGGCACTTGGAATTCAGTCTACACGGAATCTATTCACGCACTAACCAGTTACTTCCTTAATACTCCTTATGCACCTACTGTGTGCTCTGTGTGGTGCTGGTGTTGGGGGTACAGTACTGAGTGGGAGAGAGGGTTGCATGACCTCAGGTGTGCCACACCTATTCTAAAAATCTAGAAAGACCTCCTCTATTCACTAGGCATATGTCTACATATCATACCTAGAGAATAGAATGGAGAAGCTTCCACAGGTGAGCTTTGTAAACTTTGAGCATAAGTAAAGGCTGGCTTGGCAGAAAAGAGGGAGAGGCATTCCAGGCAGAAGGAATGGGATGAGTCATAAATTAGGGTCTGGGTTTGGGGAATGGTGTATCTATGGAGGCTTAGTAGGAGTGGGAGACGGATATGCTGAGAATGCAGAAATGAGAGAGATTGTATAGGAGCCAGATTACAAAGAGACTGAATAGTGTGCTAAAGCATCTGGACTTTGTTTTTTTCGGTCTATTTGTTTGGCTGCACCAAGCCCTAGTTGCAGCATGGGGGACCTTTGATCTTCGTTGCAGCTTGCAAGATCTTTCAGTTGTGACCTGTGGGCTCTACTTCCCTGCCCAGACAGAGACTGAACCCAGGCTCCCTGCATTGGGAGTATGGAGTCTTAGCCACTGGACCACTAGGGAAGTCCTGGCACCCAGACTGTTTCAAAGATTTTTTAAAAATTGAAGTGATTTTGATTTACAATGTGTTAATTTCTGCTATACACAAAGAGATTCAGTTATATATAGATTCTCCTTCATATTCTTTCCATTATGCCTTACTGCAGGGTATTGAATCTAGTGCTTTTTCCCTGTGCTATGCAGTCAGGCCTTGTTATTTACCTATTCTATATACACTAGCGTGCATCTGCTAACCCTAAACCCCCAGTTAAATACCTGAACTTTGCGCTCCTTTTACAGATAAGGAAATTGAGGCACACAGAAATGTGATTTATATAGTCCCAATTTAAGAGCCTTGTAATGTCATTCAGTAAACCCATTTGTGAGAAACAATTTTAATTCTATAGGCCTGTGAATTTATATTTCAAGATAAGAACTCTGACTTATTCAACATTTATAGCACACTTTATTCAAAATTATAATACTTTGTATGTCAAAAAAGACTTTTGGTTAGGTCTGTTTTTTAATTATGCTGTTAATAGTTGTAGACAAATAGTCTCCTTATTTTAAAAAAATTTAAAATATTACAGATAATGCAGAAATTCTCTTTAACTCCCAAACCAGGTACTTGCCATCAAATTACTCACTATTATCTGTTTGCTCTGCCTCCATCTATAACTTCATCACTGTCTATTCATATGTATATATTTATAGAAATAGAGAACTATAATGTTCTTCCTTCATCTTAGACTTTATCCCTTGCTGATCTTTACCAACAGTGTATACAGTTTAGACAACCCTGGTCTCAGAATGTAGAATAAGTACCATGTGCATAGCAGTGCTTGGCACATAGTAAATGCTCAAGAAATCTTAATAAGAGATGTACCATTGCTGCTAAGGCTTAAGGTACTAATTAGGCAGATGGGGGAGTTGCCAAAGTCAGTGGTCAGCCAATTAGTGGGGATTATCACCACCTGGATTAAAAAGTCCTATGAGTTGGTAACTCTGTTGTCAGCTCCATATTCCACAATTTCCAAATAGGATCACTGAGAAATCCATGCAGTCTTTGAGGTTAACAGCAGTATTTTATTAGCGATCTTGAAAAGGGCAAATGCATGCTGCAACGTCTTTGTCTGGCGAAAGGCCCAATTCATGAGACAGCACCTAATCTGGAGTGAATCCTAGTACTGACTTGTCTCTGTAGTGATAAAAACGCAGCCACCGCGCTTTGGGTGGGCTGGCCTTCATAAATCTGATTAGCTGCTTTGGCGGCAAGAGCACAACAGATAAATGCTTTCTTTCCAGAAGAGCAGGCTTATTCCTTTAGAGGAACTGCAGTCGTGTTAATGCTTCTAGAAAGCTAAGGGCACTGGGGTTGGAGAGGTGAGGCAAGACTGCATCTCTTGGAAAGTAGAGATGGCTTTTACTAGCATTTCCATCACTTCTGAAATGTGCTCAGAGCAAAGACCCCATTTTCCCAGGGTGAAAATACTAAATTGAGAACTCGGAACTGTTCCTAGTACAAGCCATGAATATTAGTGGAACATTTAACTAGCTAATTAAATCTAGTTTCTTGGATCACCCTATACAATAATTAAAAACCCAGAACTATGAGATAGGTTTGCATCCAGAGAGTAAATCAGGCTATTGGTTCAAGCCTCTGGTACAGACATTGCCTGAACCTGCTAGGTTCAAAATATAGGTTAAATAAGAAGTGCTTTTTCTCATATTGATGTTTGGCAAAAACCAACACAATTCTGTAAGGCAATTATCCTTCAATTAAAAAATCATTTAAAAAAAATTTAAAAAGCACTTTTTCATTCCATAAGCATTTCCGTAAGGACCCTCAAAATGCCAAGTATAGGAACTCATGGTGAGATGTAGCAAGGACTTAGGCCCACTAGGAGCTGAACTTGACCTTTCTTCCTTTTTTAAAAAAATTATTTCTTTATTTGGCTGCATCTAGGATCTTTCATTGGGGCACACAGACTCTTCACTTCTGGAGGACAGGTTCTGTGCAAGCACAGTAGTTGTGGTGTTCCGGCTTAGCTGCTCCACAGCGTGTGGGATCTTAGTTCCCTGACCAGGTATTGAACTCCTGGCCCCTGCATAGCAAGGATGATTCTGAACCACTGGACCACCTGAGATGTCCCTGAACTTGACCTTTCAAATGGAGAAAGAATCTGAATTTTTTTTTTTTTCCGGCTACTCTTGATTTAATGTTTATGTAAAATGGATGTGGTTTTGGATTTCTGACTCATCAGATACAATTGAAATATTGAAGCAATTCAGCCTTTCAAAGATCCAACCATGAAGTCTGAAATACCAGTGTTCTCAGGGCATCAGGATTAGCAGGCTCTACCTTCTTAATGAACTGATACGCTGTACTTTCTCTGGGATAAGTTCTTTTCTTAAGCTAATATGATTTTGTCTCTTGGAAACCCAAAGCCATGGTTGTCTTCTGTTTCAGGATATGACACTGGAGAAGGCTTAGTCACTCAGTCATGTCTGACTCTTTACAATCCCATGGACTGTAGCCAGTCAGGCTCCTCTGTCCTTGGGATTCTCCAGGCAAGAATACTGGAGTAGGTTGCCATCTCCTTCTCCAGGGAGAACCTGAATTTTTTTTTTTTTTTAGAGTAAAGGAGAATTTAAAAATTAAAATATTGTAATACAGAAAGTCCTTTTCTCCTCCTCTGGCTACTGGTGAATTTCAGCATCTTTAAAAGGCTAAGGAAGTAATACCACCAGCTGAAATAAAAGTTTCAAAATAATCTTTAAATATGATTTTAGGGGGATTGCTAGAAGAGATAAACTTTCAGTTCAGTTCAGTTTAGTCGCTCAGTTTTATGTGACTCTTTGCAACCCCATGAACTGCAGCACGCCAGGCCTCCCTGTCCATCACCAACTCCCAGAGTTTACTCAAACTCATGTCCATTGAGTCAGTGATGTCATCCAACCATTTCATCCTCTGTCGTCCCCTTCTCCTCCTGCCTTCAATCTTTCCCAGCATCAGGGTCTTTTCTAATGAGTCAGTTCTTCACATCAGGTGGCCAAAGTATTGGAGTTTCAGCTTCAGCATCAGTCCTTCCAATGAATATTCAGGACTGCTTTCCTTTAGGATGGACTGGTTGGATCTCCTTGCAGTCCAAGAGACTCTCAAGAGTCTTCTCCAACACCATAGTCCAAAAGCATCAATTCTTCAGCACTCAGCTTTCTTTACAGTCCAACTCTCACATCCATACATGACTACTGGAAAAACCATAGCTTTGATTAGACGAACTTTTGCTGGCAAAGTAATGTCTCTGCTTTTTAATATGCTGTCTAGGTTGGTCGTAACTTAACTTTAAGGAACGTTTTTCTAAAACTTAGTAACCATCAACCACTGAGTGTTAGTTGCCTTCTTAATTTGACATTTATGACTTTCAATACAAATTTATTTTAAAGCACATTTTTATTGGTGCTCTGGGTCATTGTTGCTGTGTGTGGGCTTTCTCTAGTCACAGCAAGAGGGGGCTGCTCTTCCTTGCGGTACATGGGCTTCCCATCGCGGTGGTGTCTCCTGTTGCAGAGCACAGGCTCTGGGCTCCTGGGCTTCAGTAGTTGCAGCACACAGGCCCTGCAGTTGTGGAATGCAGGCTCTAGGGTACGAGGGCTTTAGTAGTTGTGGTGCATGGGCTCAGCTGCTCTGAGGCATGTGGACTCTTCCCAGATCCCAAGGATCGAATTCCATGTCTCCTGCATTGGCAGGTGGATTGCTGTCCACCATACCACCAGGGAAGTCCAAAAGCAGATTTTAGATGCCAGTGTATCTTTGTCTAAGTATCTGATATAAGATATCTTAAGTATCTCTATAGTAAATTATTGTTGTTCAATTGCTAAGCTGTGTCCGACTCTTTGTGACCCCATGAACTGCAACACACCAGGTTTCTCTGTCCATCACTCTCTCCTAGAGTTTCCTCAAATTCATTTCCATTGAGTCAGTAATGCCATCCAACCATCTCATCCTCTGTCTCCCCCTTCTCCTTTTGCCCTCAGTTTTTCCCAGCATTAGGATCTATTCCAATGAGTCAGTTCTTTGTATCAGGTGGACAAAGTATTGGCGCTACAGCATCAGTCCTTCCAATAGATAGTCGCAGTTAATTTCCTTTAGGATTGAGTGGTTTGATCTCTTTGCTGTCCAAGGGACTGTCAAGAGTCTTCTCTAGCATCACAGTTCAAAAGCCTCAGTTCTTCTGCACTCAACCTTCTTTACGGTTCAGCTCTTACATACATATATAACTACTGGAAAAACCATAGCTTTGACTATATGGACCTTTGTCAGCAAAGTGATGTCTGCTTTTTAGAACACTGTCTAGGTTTGACATAGCTGTTCTTTGAAGGAACAAGCGTCTTTTAATTTCGTGGCTGCAGTCAAAGTTGTAGTCATTTCTTAAACTTCCATTTATACAAACAAAAATGTTTGAATGTAACTATTACAGGTGACAACAGCTGACAAAAGAAACAAAAGCCTTTACTTTTGATAGCCTTAAATCTTATCTGTGAATTGGCAAATATTTGCATTTTTAAAATTCTTACCACCCTTCTTTTTCTTAAGTTAATTTTTTTGGAGTATAGTTGCATTATAATGTTGTGTTCGTTTTTGCTGTAGAGCAAACTCAATCAGCTCTATGTTTACATATATCCCCTCTTTTTTGGATTTCCTTCCCATTTAGGCCACCACAGAGCACTGAGTTTGCTCTGCTGTAGTTCTCATTAGTTATCCATTTTATACATAGTATCAGTAGTCAGTATATATGTCAATCTCAGGCTCCCAGTTCACCCTCTTGTTCCCCCTTGGTATCCATATGTTTGTTATCTATGTCTGTGCCTCTATTTCTGATTTGCAAACAAGATCATCTATACCGATTTTTCTAGATTCCACATATTTTACTGTTCTTCTTTAGCTAGAGCACTCATGAATGAAGGTAAAGATACACCAGAAAAATGAAACTTGAACTCATGACTAGTATTCAAGTCTTAAGGTGAACTACACTGAAGTTAATCCTGCTATAAATCTGATTAAAAAAAAATTAAGAGCTTTCTTGAGGCTCTGTAGCTTTCCCTGAAACATCAATCTCTCCTACTCATTTTTAAATGAGGTTAGCAACCAAACATTAAAATCCACAAACAAAAAAACAGTGAACTGAATCAACTTGCTCCATATTAGGAGGTAAAATACGATATGTGTGCAGCCTTGCAGAAAACCTGTGATGAGCAAGGATGAGGCCTTCTTACACCTGTTTCAGTGACTACCTTAAAACACTCAAATATTGACTTGGGTCCTCTCTCACTTGTGACATTTCTTTTGCTATATTTGAGAATAGATGACTATTTTTAAGACCATATTGATAAAGACCTGCCTGAACCAGTGAAGATAAACTAGGCTATGTTACAGTCAAAACAAAAAGACAAACACCTCTCAACTCTCAGGCTAAAAACAACAAAGGTTTATACTTCCTCTGATACTACAGATCCAGAAAAAATTATTGACTAAGGTAATACCTGCTGGCTTCAGGCACAGCTGGATCAAAAAACTCCAAGGTGGCCTTTTTCTTTTGTTTTTTATTTTTGACCACGTCAGGTGTCAGATGCGGTAAGTAAGATCTTTGTTTCGGCATGCAGGATCTTTGGCTGTGGTGCGTGGGTTTCTCTCTCGTTCTGGTGCACAGGCTCCAGAGTGTAAGGGCTCTCTAGTTGTGGCACACGGATTCCAGGGCTCCAGGGCACTATAGTTTTTAGCATGAGGGCTTAGTTGCCCCACGGTTTGCAGGATCCTAGGTCCCTGACCAGGAATCGAACCCCAGTTCCCCTGCACTGGAAGGCAGATTTTCAACCACTAGGCCACCATGGTAGTCCCTCTAAGGTGGTCCTTAAGGATTTGCCCTATAACTTCCCTTAGTTTTGCTTTCCTCTGTGTTGGCCCCAGTGTCAAGCAGCCTCTACTAGTTCTGGGCAGATGTCTAGAACTCGAAGTTTGGAAGAGGTATTCTTCTCTTCTGTGAAAATCCCAGTAATTCCCACAGAAATCCCCAAAGTCACCCTAGCTGGAAAACTTTAGTTCCATACCCATCCCTAAACCCATTTGTGGGAAGAGGGAAATGGGAACTCACTGAAATCCATGGAGGAATGATCCCCATCCAGTGACGTGGACTAAAATATGGACAGACTAGTCACCTCAGATCTAGGAGTTGTTTTCTCCCATCCGAGTAGTAACCAGGCCCGACCCTGCTTAGCTTCCAAGATCAGACAAGATCGGGCAAGTTCAGGGTGGTATGGCCGTAGACTAGGAGTTGTTTTCTGATAGAGGGATGATAATGTAAGCCTAAGCAACAGTTTCTATTGTATGGGTCCCAGACTGAAAATACCTGACTCAGGCCCTGATGTTTTCCGTTTTACATTACTGGTGACATGATGACTCCTTTGTGCTCTCTTAATGGTTATTCAATTTTAGTTACTTATCCAAATTCCACTAAAATACAGTCTTTACCCTCCAGTAGCTGGTGGGAGATGGGGATGGACTACACTTAAAACTTTTGATACAGATTACTATCCTGTATATCATCAAAGTATGTAGAAAATACTGTGACTTTTGTCCTAAAGTTTACTGGTCATTGAACTTGCTTTTGTAGACAAATTCTGAAGCTTACATTTCAATACAGCAAAAACCTAGTAATTTTCATGAGAATAAGTGTTAAATAAATAGCCAGGTTTAGGACTTAACGATGAAAGTCTAGAATGTGACATCCTTGTTATATCACTGTCAACTCAAGGATTTAAAATGAAACACATAGGTGGCATTCTAAGATGATAAAGGTGATCTTGAAAGCATGTCTTGGATTTTTTTGAACAAAAATAATGCCTCAGGGAGACAACTGTCACACATTCTTTTGAGATGGAACAGCCAACAATTGGCAATCCCATCTGTCATTCAGAATGCTGTAGAACTGTCCAGAGAAGCCTGCCTTAGGCTGAAGCAGATAGCGCAAGGTATGGGACAAGAGGCTTCCATCAGTGTGAGTAAAGCATCGACGGGCTTCACTAGCAAAAGGGATTCATTTTCCCTAAACTTATAAGATCTTCAGAAATCAGAGGAAGTTGTATGAAATATAACAGAGAGGAAAATTTTGCTCAGGAGTGAGAATGGGAAGCATTCAAGTCTGGTGGTGATTATTTTTTCTGTCTTGGATTGGAAATTTGTTAGGCAAATTTAAGATTTAAGAAGGTTTTTAAAACAGGAAATAAGTCTTGATTTACTTTGATTCAAGAAACATTTATTGAGCACCAAAGATGTCGCATGAGACAATGTTTATGCACAAAGGAATGTTACATAACACTGGTATTTGTCTCGATGTCTACCGGGGGAGATAAGGGGGTAAACAAATAGTCACAGGATTATGTCATGTATGCTGTAACAGGCTTTTACAAGGTGCCGGTAGACAGACTTGGGTTTGCAGAAGATGGAGGGGAGGAAGTCCTGTTTAACTAGAGGCGTCAAAGATGTGTGACAGCTCACTCAGTTGAGGTCAAGGAGGGCAGAGAAATGAAGGTATAAGTAGTATGTCATGTCTAGGGTTTCCCTTGTAGCTCCGCTATAAAAGAATCCACCAGCCAATGCAAGAGACGTGGGTTTGATCCCTGGATCAGGAAAGGTCCCCTGGAGAAGGAAATGGCAACCCCCTCCAGTATTCTTGCCTGGGAAATCCCATGGACTGAGGAGCCTAGCAGCTTACAGTCCATGGAGTCACAAAGAGTTGGACATGACTTAGTGACTAAACAACAACATGTCTAGGTAACCTCAGGAGGCTAACATGGGCAGAGAGAAACTATCGAAAGCTTTTGAACAAAGGAGTGATGTGATCAAAGCTATGCTTCTGGAAAATCCTTCCAGCCATGTTGGGGGGGTTAGACTGGAGTAGGGTAGAGTTTGTCAGTTGGAACACCAGCCAAGTGGATTTTCAGGTCAAAGTAGAAGAGAGACGGCTAAGGCAAGACGATGAGCTTGGAGCCATGGGGCCATGACGGTTAATTTCTAGTAAGTAGAAATAATGGCCCAAGTGATGGTAAGAGATGAAGGCGGAAATGTCCAGTGTGATTCCCAGACTGAGCTGGCTTCAAGGGTATTTATTATCTGTGTAGCCTCGCAAGGCCTACTCTTCAGAAAGATCCCAGGATTGGTTCAGTGCTCTATTGGCATCATAATGAAATCGCTGAATTTGTAAACAAGGGGCCCAACATGCTCATTTTCATTTTGTATTGGGTCTACGAATCTTAGTTTCTGTATGATTCTGTATGAGCTCTGTACGAGCTAAGGGGGGAAATCAAGGTACAAGCAACTGCAACTGGAAACAGAAGAGATGGGTGGAGTGATGAGTTTGGTTTTGTAGCCCATGCGTCTATGGTCATCAAAGCAGTGATATTCAGTAGGTTGTTAGAAACTGGGTGTAAATTCCAAGCAAGGTATATGCTAGAGTTATCGACGTGGGGAATAGCAAGTCCAAGGTGGTAGAGCCCAGGGATGTGGATTATAGTGGGTAGAGAGGAAATCAGCTGGAAAAGAAGCATAATGCATAAGGGATCAGAGAAGGCAGAGAGAAATGGAAGAGTGGGGAACTGAAGTCCTGGGGGACTTTTTAAGAGAGAATGGTGTCCTGGAAGCCAAGGAAAGGTCTCAAGAAGGGAGGAATCATGAGGATCACATGCCACAGAGTAATCAAATACAGAGAACATCCATTGCATTTGGCAATTAGAGGGTGGAGACGGGAGCTGCTTTCCAGTGAGATAGAGGAGAAGCCAGGGGAAAACAGAGTGCAGACCATCCTTTCAAGAACTTGGGCTATGAAGTCAAATGCAGGAACGGAGTAGAGGGTGTGCAGAATAAAGCTTCTTGGCTTTGTTTTGTTTTGTTTTTGCCTTTAAAATGGGGGACTTGAGCAGGTTGGTGTGTGAAAGAGCATTGCTCTCAGGAAGTGAGAGGAGGACACACTTTCCAGGGCAGGAGCACAAAAGATAAAAGTGAGAATGAAGACAGACACATTCATAGATTGAGTGCTCAGAATATATGCATGAAAAACAAACAAAACCCCAACAAATCTATTTTTTTGAGTAAAGGTAAGTTTCCTACTGAAAGTGAAGTAGTAAGGAGCACAGGGGGCTTTAGAGGAGTGTTGAAGGTGTCTGCCCTCTAGCAGAGGATGCTGACCAGAGACAGACAGAACCACCTAGTAACAAGGAGGGCTCCCAGGAGAGGCAGAACCAGAGATGCCTGCAGTATCTACCGATGAAAAACTAATAAGCAACTTTGGCCCAGGGTATGCAAAGTTCCACAAAGGGAGCAGGCATTTACCTGTGAATCTTTTTAAGTTCTGAAGACCCTCCATCACAATATTAGACCCTCACAAGAGCACCAGCTTTCTGGGTCCTCGGGGCTGCCCAGAAAGCATCAGGGATCCTGAGCATCAGGTAGAGGCAGAAATCTCCAGAGGCTACAAGCAGGGCAAAGTGCTGATTTGGTGAATAATTAATGTATCACCACAACCTAAGGCTCCCCACCTCCCTCAGTGGAAAAGGATGTAGATAAACTCACAAAGCAACTTACTCTACGGTCTAATGATTAAACTTCCCGGGGCTCTATTTCATTTCAACCAAGTTAAAAGCTGACCAACTGGCCACTTAAACTCTTCTGCTGGGGTGATTAATTAGAAAGTAAAATCTCCTGACTGGACTAACAACTACCATACTCCCCTCATTTCAGGGGGCACTTTTGCTCAGAGGACTAAAGAAAGCTGAAGCTTTGATTCCAGCCTTTGCTAAGGCAGCAGAACTGGGCTAGTTTACCGAAGTGGGGGGTGTGGGCGGGGGGGCAAAATGACACCACCGGCTCCTGTTCGCTCCCCAACTCCCAGGAGCTGGGTAAGCGTGTATTTCCGCCTTACTTAACCACGCAGGTCACACTCAGGGCTGCTAGAGACCCGACATCGGACCCCCTCTGCCACCCCCACCATTTGTACGCCATGTTATTCCTTCCGAGAATTTGCGAAATTGTGCTTTTTTGGAGATTGTTAAGTGCGTCTTTGGAGAGACTTCCTTTCACGGTGAGATGGAGAAAAGTGTCAATAAACTAACCTATACCGTTGTAAGAGAAGTCACCTGAATTCGCACCTTACGTCTGGATTTGGATTTAAAAGTCGATTTAAAAAAACAATTAGATGGGTAATTCAATGCTGTGGCCACCTGGGTGGCAGGCCCCCAGGCAGGTCCTGAGTTGGTGCGCAAAGGCAGCGGAGCGAAGAGCACTTTGCTTCCTGGGAATGAAGACATCCGAGGTCGCGCCCAGTCCGGGCTGAGCAGCACAGGGGGCTTCCCCGCTTTCTCGAAAACAAACCTGCCAGGTGACCCTCTTTCTAAAGGGTTAACCAGCCTTCGCCTAGCGCTAGAGTTTACAGCCTTGGGCACCTCTTCGTGACTCACTCCTTATAAATGTAAATGTAGGAGCGAGCGGTAGGTCCCGACCAGCCCCCTCGCCCGCCAGGCGATCTGAACACCTACCTCCCAGACCCGCCCGAACGCCTCCCGCACCCCAGCGCACCTCTCAGGACACGCGCCCGGCGGCCGCCCGGCAGCCCCGCACGGAACTGGAAGAGCTACTACCCCATCGCATCCGCAGATGCAGCCTTAAAACAAAGGAGGCGCGGAGGGAGGGTGGGACCTGAACCTCACCCCCTCCCCGCCAAGCAGGGGCCGCCCGGCCCCCTCCGCCCAGACTCCCCATGTGCGCATGAGCAGAGGCGCCTCCCTTGGTTCCTCCCAGGGTGAAACTTTCTAATTCCCTTCTTTGGGCTCGGGGCTGCCAGGCGCCGAGAGAGCGCTCGTCCCGCCGGGTGAGCAGGACACAGTGGCGGCGCGATTTTTCCCTCCCCACCCTCCCACCCTTCGCTTCCGTGGGAGCGGCAGGAAATGCGAGGGCCCCCTCTTCTCTGAATATTTGCCTTTTTTCTCTCCACCTCTCTAGAAAAGAAGACTGGGAGAAACAGCCGGCGGCTCGGTGGCCGTGTCCCCTGGGCTGCAGGGACTGGACATGGGGCGGCTCCAGGTGTTCGCGTTCAGTTTCTTAGGTAATTCGGGGGAAACGGGGCTGCGGGGGTGGCGGAAGGGGTGGGCTTGGACTTGCAGGAAGAATAAACCAAACCGTTGGACTCAGCTTTGGGGGAAGCCTGTCGGGAGAGGGACTTGATAGAAATCTGCGTTGGGATTAAACGCCAGCGCCCTCGGTGGTGGCCGGGGACCGCATCCTGGGGTGTTTGTGCCCAGAGCTCCGGGTGCTCCCGCAGCTCCCGCTCTGGGCTTTGCATCTCCGGCCCTTTTTCGGTGGGTCTCTCCATATCTGGGGTCAGGCTTCATGGAGTAGTGGGCTAGCCGCGGAGGGCTCCTCAGAAGCCCATCCGGGAGAGTGGCTGAGCTGAGTGCACGCGTCATCCTGGGAACAAATTGGGGCCATGTGGCTTTAATTAACCATCGCTGTTTGCCCCCGGATGGCGCCAGAAACAGCTAGATCGGGAGCTTCCCTGGAATGACGAATCGCTGAAGCCAGTCCAAATCCTCAGGGATTGACCACTTGCCCCTTGTTCGGGACAGTGGTGTTCCCCGCGAACCCCATGAACCCCCCCACCCCCACCCCCCGGTCCCCGACGAAGCGTAGGCGACCTCCGAGTGTGTGGATACACATACACACGCTCACGCGTCCCCACGCTTACAAATTTCCGCGCACACACATGCACTGTCACCCAAGGATGCACAGGCTACCGTGTGCAATCGAGTTCACATACAAGCGGGTGTGCGGCGTTTGGCCACCTGCCTCCCTGCGCCCGGGTCCAGGAACCTCGAAGTGACCGGAGCTGCTTCCCAGGGCTGATCAGGGTGGGCGCGACGGTAGGTGGGCTTCCAGGAGTGATGCTCTCAGTTGCTGGACAAACCTGTGTCTGTTTCTTTCTGAATCATCCTCTCCACGTTCTGCCTTCCCGGCCTCACTCCATTGTGTCTCTTTCCTGTGTATCTGGCTCCCCCCCCCCCCCCCAAAATCTACTCTGTCCCCGCCCCCTGCTTATTCTCTTCGCCTGGGTCGGCTCCCTGCTCGTGCCCTACGCTGTCCGCCTGCCCCTTCCACAGCCCTGTGCGGAGTCGGAGTGAGCGCTCAAGAACCCGATTTCAGCTACGGCTGCGCGGAAGGCAGCTGCTACCCGGCCACAGGCGACCTTCTCATCGGCCGAGCGCAGAAGCTCTCGGTGACCTCGACCTGCGGGCTGCACAAACCCGAGCCTTACTGTATCGTCAGCCACCTCCAGGTGAGGGCAGAGAGATGGCTCCGCGCACACCTCTTGCAGTCCCCACCGAAGGGGAAGGCCTAGGGGACCCCGTATCCTGCCAGCTATCCAGATAGGAAGCTCGGCAGCCAGGGAGTCCCGGGATTAGGCCGGTAGCTCACCCTTTTGCTTCATGTCAGTTTGCACAGTTGCATCCGCCAAACATTTCCTGCCGCCACTGTATAGAAAGGCAGAGCTGCAGGCAGATCTGGGGGCCCCTGTCCCAAGCCCTGACCCAGGGTCTCCAAAAGCCCATGTTTTTTTGTTTTTGTTTGTTTTGTTTTTCAATCTTTCCCCTTTGGAAAATGTGTGTAAAAGGTGGTTTATCCTTTCCTTTTTTATATAGTGAGTGGTGATCTTAGGTTTTCCCCAAGTCTTTCACTTGGATAAAGGGTATTCCAGCCCTAAGAAATACCTTGCAAGGTCACTCCAATCATGGAGAAAAGCACTCCAATGTTTTCTTCTCCTCATTTGGTGCTGCTCCCATCCACCTCCATTAGATATCAGGATCAGATGCTTGCTTTTTGAAAATGCCCTGGTTGCCATGGTACCCTGATAGAGGAGGACCAAAGTGAAATTTCGGAGTGTTTTCTGTTTCTAAAAGTGGATCCAGATCTTAGATTTCAAAGGTCACGTTTTTAATAAGGTTAATTTTGAAAAAAGGTACAAAGCATAAACTACCCAGAATCAGAATCCATTTCCTTGATTTTTTTTTAAGAGACTGACATCTCTGGCCTCTAAAGCAAACATAAGAGTTTTTTCTCCTGTACAAAGCAAGTTCCAAGTCAATTGCTCTAAATTTGGTCACTCCCCCTACATGTAGATCTGCCATTCAAGAGTGGGACAGAATATTGTGTGGTTTTCGTGCAGATGCCTTCAAATGGAGTCGCTTTTAAAAAACAGAAAAAGAGCCCATTCTGAAAACCTGATAAATTAAACCAAAGGAATGTGGTAAAGTGGATTCCACTTATTTGCTTCCAGGTTTATACAGAGACGTCTAGACTGCTTCCTCCTGATTAGAAGGGAGGCTATAATTACACTTTTTTAAAGTTCTGGTAATTGTTCTCTGGTATTAGTTTCCTTGACTACAAGTCACCAGAGGCAGTTGATGTTACCTTTTCTAACATTAGCATGTAAATTTCACCTAAAATATTATGCTAACATTTACCTCCAAGGTCAGGACATCCTGTAAATGAATCACCAGATCCTGAAAATGGCTTTGACCAGAATGAGAATTGGACTGCTTGTCTAAAAGCAAGTAGAGCCAACTCTCTAGTTTATATGATTAGCCACGAAATTGTGGGGTGCTCTTCAGATATCAGGGCTTCCCAGTGGCTCAGTGGTAAAGAATCCTTCTGCAGTGCCAGAGACTCGGATTCGATCCCTGGGTCGGGAAGATCCCCTGGAGGAGGAAATGGCAACTCATGCCAGTATTCTTGCCTGGAAAATCCCATGGACAGAGAAACCTGGCAGACTATAGTCCATGGGGTTGCAAAGAGTCAGACACGACTGAGCACACATGGGTGGATGCTATGCGTCAGATTCAGAGCCTAAAGATAGGAACTGGGCATGTGATTCTTTCAAACACTGAGCAGTTATAAAACTTGAGGCAGGAATCAGAAGTATTGTGTCCTGGGTTACCCTGCTTTCCTGACTTCTGGTTTCTGTTTTCTAGTTAGTGTATCTTGCCAGTCTTAAAATCCCTTTGGGAGAAAGGTGATAACTAATAGCTAGCTAAATACATACAAATGTAGTATTGTTGGTTGATACTGTCCTTACAAGGATATCACCTTTGCTTAACGACTTAATGACCGGAGGACCAGAGACATATTAATCCATCCTTCATTACCCAAACATTATTGACCGGAGTGTTTCAGTATTCACTTACATAACAAATTGCCAACCACAGGCATTACTTTCTGCAAAAATCCATAGGTGGATAATGTGTTAAATGTTTGTAAGATGTATGTGGGGTCTCAACAGATTTCTGCCTCGGCATCATTTTCAGACTTAATAAGCATTGCATAAAAACTTGGGTAGAGAGCCCAGCCTCATGTGGAAAAGGGAACCATTAAGTGATGCTGCTGTTTACAATTCACCATGATGGAGTGCAAAGTAGGCTCTTTTGGCTGTGACTCACATTTTTGGTAGAAGGAAAGTGTTAAGCCAAAAGTTCAAAGCTGCTCTAAAACTGAAAGTAGTGGTAGATTTTTCAGTTCAGGTCCTTGACATTCTTTGACTTGGTCCCAGTTTTCAGTGCTCCCCACTTGACAGGACAGCCTGGTGTCCCTTCCCTGAGTATTCTGAGCAGTCTGAGCTAGCCTGCACGCTACTACCATGAATTCACTGTCCGGGCAGGAGAGAAAGTAAGAAGTCTTGATCTGTAGTTCCCAAAACTTCTTAAATATATCTGACTAATACTTGGTTTCTGCCTTATATAGGTTTTGGAAAATCAGGCCAGTCGAATTGTTCTCCTTTTATTTTCAGTTTGCTTTATGTCAGCAAAAATTCTCTAAAACCTCCTCTGCATTTTTCCTCAAGAGTAAGCTTTCCCAGCTATTCATTGAGATTAAGGCTTAAGCCTAGAAATTTCATTTTCATTAAATTAATAGCTTGTGGAAACAATGCCTTCTTTTACTTTTGACCTTGAATTTGCAAGAGAAGAGGAAAATTTCAGGAGTATATCATACTCTGTTAAGTTAAAAAATGAAAGACATGTGCTAGGTCATTTAAGTAATTTTGGCACATTCATTTTTCTTGAAGAAAGTAGGTTTGATTTTTGTATTGTGGGCTTGATTTTTGCTGTGCATGTGAGTGTGTGATTGCTTCCCAGACTCGTGATACTATCTTTGCTTTCAGGAGGACAAAAAATGCTTCATATGCAATTCACAAGATCCTTATCATGAAACCCTCAACCCTGACAGTCATCTCATTGAAAATGTGGTCACGACATTTGCTCCAAACCGCCTTAAGATCTGGTGGCAGTCCGAAAATGGTATGTGTGGTGTGGGAAAAACTTCCATGGAGTGTGATTAGTTACCTGGAAAGTGTTTACAGGCTCCTGGGTGTTTGTAATTACGATTGGTTTCTCTATCCTGGAATTATGGCCTTCGACAGATTTACTGCCCAGAGCACTGAATTCTCTTGGTAAAATCTGATCCTTCTTCTTGAAGTATGCACTTCCTATAAGAAAGAAGTCTTGCATGCAAAACCAGAGGAGGATGTTGTAGTCTTCATCTTGAGGAGCCCTTGGGGAGTGTGGCAGTGTGCGGGGGCAGTCTGGGGAGGGCATGGGAAGGTCTTGCCCCACGCAGGCCCTCATCCTTCCACAAAACAGCCATCTTTCATTTTGATCAATCCTAAAAGAAAGGGCGAAATCAGCCACCTTCCTTCCGTCTAGAGAAAATTTAGCAATAGTACTATGAATACACACTAGACATAATTTCTCAGACACTCAACATGGATAATGACCCTAAGTCAACTTTTCTAGTGAGTGTGTGAATCCAACCCTTTTTCCTTTCTTTGCCATTTGGGTTGGGATTTAATAAATTCATCCAATATGATGTTACTATTGTGGTGCAACTAAGCTCAACTTAGTTTTGCATTTGTTTCCAAGTCAAGTGCTAAAATTTGGGGACTAATAGTAGAGTTAATGTGTTTGCTGTTAATCATAAGTTACCTTTGTATCTTTTTTAAAAAAGCATTTATTAGAAAGGACTCAAAGAAGTGAATCTAATCTTGGCCAGAGGAAGCCTGGGCACTGCTAGATCCCTTTATTATGTGCGCTATGCCCAGGAAGCTTTGGGGTGCTTTGCAGTTATTTATCAGTCTGTAAAGAGGAAATGTTTTTTGCACCACAAGGCTTTCAAGATCCTAGTTCTCAACCAGGGATCAAACCTGGGCCCCCTGCAGCGGAAGCATGGAGTCCTAATCACTGGACCGCTAGAGAATTCCCAGGAGGAAGTCTCTTTGTAGACTTATTTCTAATTGATTATGAAATTATACATGCTTTCTAAAAGACTGTTGATTTCTAGGGAAGGTTGATTATTCATTGCTAACTTTTGGGACTCCATTGGTTATCAACTTGATTGAGATAGACTAGATGTCAGAAAGCAATTTATCAGTTAGAGCCTTGTTAATTCTTATAGGAGGGTATCTCAGTTGAGAGTTCAGGGTAAAAGAGAAGTTTCTGTAAATCTGCACTTGAGTCACAGGGGACTTGTGAAATAGCATAGATCTGATTACAAATGTGGGACCTAGCTGACTGTCCACATTCTTCCAGTGAGACTGAAAGACAATTAGAAGGATGCCTTGGGAATTCCCCAGCAGTCCAGTGGTTAGGACTCCATGGTTTCACTGCTGATGGCATGGGGTTCAGTCCCTAGTCGAGGAACTAACATCCCTGCTAACTGGGTGCAGTGTGGTGCGGCCAAAAAAAGACAGAAGGGTGCCTCAACATCAGTATCAAGTTCATAGACAGTAAAATAGTTCATCAAGCTCTGTAGTTCTCGAGGAGGGTTTTTCTTGGTTACGTCAGGTGTTAATCAGTTTCCACAATTCTGAGTTTGTGGGACAAGAGAGGACAAAGGCCCAAAAGAAGGAATTTTCAAACCAAGGGGCTTGAGGGCTCTGTCACTGTTATAAGAGATTAGATAGGATTAGATGGATGGAACTTAGTCTTCAGAAAGTCAGAAGGATTGTTACTGTCTCCTATCATCTCTCTGCTGTCTGATAGTTCACAATTGAAGAGTTTCTTGATGAATGTGATTTTTATCTATTTTCTGTGTGTTTTATCCAAGTTGAGCTTTACATGATGCATTAAATTATCAGTGCTCAGACTCCAAATGACTTGGAATGTGCAGCTGCTTTTAACCTAGCCCTGATGATACTTTATTCCCTGACAGAAATCAAATACACCACAGAAGAATGATTTTGGCTCTTTTCTCCATGGATTTTTCTTCCCATATTTTAAAAAAAAAACCTGTAGCACTTTATCAGGTTAGGTATCTCAAATGGAATGTGCTTTTCAAGCCCACATTGGCAGATACATTCTTATGTTACAGAACTGGTCCTAGTCTTGCTCTGACTTTACATTATTTCGTTATCTCTTCATTTTAAACAAATAGTGCAGGTACTTAAAAGCTTGGGAAGGGAGAGACAGATAGTTGCTTAGCTAACATGTTGCTCAGAAAGAAACCTCGAGAGTCGGTTTGTAATATGGCTCTTTTTCAGAAGTTAGATAAGGTTTGTAATATGGTTCTTTTTCAGAAGTTAGATAAGGTTAGTTAGCATGACGATACTGTTTTTCTTTAACATTCCAACTAACTCATATCCGTTCCAGTGACTACTTTCCCTCCCTCCCCCACCCCCACCCCCAATTGACTTGGCAGTTTTCCAGTGGGAGAGTTTATTTCAAAAGTCTTACTGATTTCCTGAAAATACACCAGCCTGTGACATGATTCATTCTGACACATTCCTGTCTTTCTGCATTTAAGACTTCTCTTGCTCCGGAAGCTGAACCCCCAAAAGCTCTCTGGAGCACAGGAAACGTGGAAAGGTCTCCTTCACCAAACAGGCAGGCTCGAGGGCCCAGGGGATTGTGGAGGGGGTGCTGTCCATCCCTGGAATTCCAGTGGCCTTTTTAGCCTTTTAACGTGGGATGGCTTGACCCCCAGGGCATAGTGCAAAGGCTGATGTGTTTGTTCAGGCTTTCCCCTGAAAGGGAAGCTGTTAGTATTTGTTCTGGGGCAGTTTATTTATTTGACCCGTTCTTTGTCTCTTTGGGATTGTTTCTCCATTGTGGCAATGCACCCAAGGGCTTCTCCATCAGGAATAGGTTTTTCTAAAGTGGAGTGTAACTCACATTCATGGTGGACTCCTGTTTTCTTTGCTGCTGCATAGAAACAAAAAGGAATATTTGTGTTTTGACTGGATTGTGTCCCTGTGCCTCAGATTGCAGAGCTGAACCCCTACGGTGCACAGGAAATGCCCCCTCTCTTTTCCCCTTTGAGAGTCCCTTGGCTTAGAGAGTTGGAAAGGCTTTTCAGTTTTTACTAAGCCAAGGATGTCTTTCTTGACAGCAACTAAAGGCATTCCGCCAGATGTCTTGTTCCAGGGAGCACATTCAATACGTTGAACTCCAGAATGATTTGTGACCAGCTGAAGAGTCATTCTGAAATGTGCTTTATCACCTCTATCAAGCCAGGGGGTTATTGTTATTATCTTATCTTCAGATTAAGGTGGACTGCAGAGAGAATTTCTATGAGGAGCATAAAGATAGCTGAAGAGAATAGAGTCAATTGCTCACAGATGTTCTTGTTTACATTACTATTTCTGTTTATCTTTTTAAAAATTATCCTATAGGCGTGGAGAATGTCACTATCCAACTGGATTTGGAAGCAGAATTTCATTTCACTCATCTCATCATGACCTTCAAGGTAAGGAATCCCTCCCTTTCTCACAAATGAGAGCATTGTGTAATTCCCCCTTTCAGAATGGATGGCTGTTGTGAGTTGGTCTAAATGGGAACCTAGACATTATTGTTGCTATAAATTAGGATAATTGAGCAGCTTTTAAACATGGGCATGGATAACTACACTTAATAGATACTCTATCTTTGTGGCAATAAGTGGAGAGAGCCACTGTTCTATGATTTGACTGTAAACTTTTAATTAGATATCTGTTAATTTCCCCATGGAGAGAGACAGCTTTGACTCACTCCCAAACCACGGTAAAACATCTGGAGAGTAAATCCCTCCTCCCTTGGGTTGATGTTTTAATGCTGACTTTGGTAACTGGGAAGGAAGTGTGTTATCTTTAGTTTTCAAGGTTTTGCAAAATTGGTGGGAACGGTTTTACAGTTCTTTAAGAAATGTGCCTGCTTTCTTCAGTGTGGATTTTTTTCCCATCCTTTTTCTTTTGAGAGATGTAAAATGACTCCAGGACTAAGGAATGGCTCTGTACAAAGTCTCTTTGTTTCTTCTTAAGCAGCTGCCTGGAAATGACAGGCTTCATATGGCTTAAAGTACATGTTGGTGCACACAAAACCCATAATTTACTTATTGCTTCTCAGATTAAAATCACTTTTGAGTCGTTTTCTATTGGGCATGGGGGCCTTGTCTGTACCCTTGCAAGTTTTAGAAAAGGTGCCCAGGATATATTTGATTTACCATGTGGGCAGGTAACCACTAAAGTCTTAACTTGTGTCCTCTACGTGAGCCTGGGAGGCCTAGGGTCAGGAGTAGGCATTGAGGTCTAGGAGATGTGACTAGGAGAGATGCTGGGCTACCTGTCCCCAGGCCTGGGTTCATCCCCTTGCTTCTCCCCAGGAACCCACCCTTGCTGCTTGGGGAAAGGGTAGGGTGAAGGTTTATACTGTGTCACCTGCTTCTATGAGGTGGGGGAGGACTTCCCCTAAACCACTTTGTCCCTTCATTGGCCATGAGCTCAACTTGGCAGCTAGAATTAAGACTCACCCTCAGATGTGACCTGCATCTTGTTGTTCAGTTGCTCAGTTGTGTCCGACTGTTTGCAACCCCATGGACTATAGCCTACCAGGCTCCTCTGTCCATGGAATTTTCCAGGCAAGAATGCTGGAATGGGTTGCTATGCCCTCTTTCAGGGGAATCTTCCCAACCCAGGGATTGAACCCGTTTTTCCTGAATTGGCAGGTGGGTTCTTTACCACTGGTGCCACCTGGGGAGCCCAAGGGAAGAAGGTGTACTTGCAGATAACTTGATACAAGGCAAGATGTGCTCACTGCTATAGCAGAAGTTCAGGCAATGTCCATCAGCATGGAGGATGGGGAGATTCATTTTAGCCTGGAATAAAGGAGAAAGCTTTACAAGGAGACGACTGTGATTGCGCTTGACCTGGGTCAGGAAGAGTCAGCAGGATTTTAGGAGGAAGAGGTAGAAGAAAAGGCCTTCTTGACAGAGGAAACAGGATGAGAGCAAATCCCCAGTGGTGGGACAGTTTGGACAGAGTTTGTTCAGCACGTACTATGTAGACATGCCTTGAATGTCTACACTTGGGCTAGTGAGGGGAGCAACAGGAAGTAAGACTGTAGCCAGAAGGACCTTGCTTCCTTCCTGAGGAGTGTGAACTTTGTAGGAGATGGGGAGCCATGGACAGGAAATGAGACCTGTGTTTCAGGAAATGAGGGAGCCAAGAGGAAAAGCAAAGGAGGGCCTGGGGCATAGAGAAGAGAAGGCATAGAGGCAGGAGGCTCTCAAGGTCCGCGGTAAGGGGGAGCTGACTTAGGCAGGGCTGTGGTTCTCAACTAGGTGGGAGCCACCTCCTGCAACTGGTGTCCTATCAGTCTGACGTGGAGAGCTTTTTCTACTCACACATCGCCCCTTGCCACCATATTCTGCTACCCTCTGCGACTGCTGACTTTGAGAGTCATTGCCCAGAGGAGGAGCCTCTGTTTGCTGAGGGAGTCAAAGGTTGAACCATGAACTGGAGAAATATTAGAAGCAGAACATCTGAAGGCAGGGTTAGGAAAGGGATGAATCAAAGATTCCTGAGATGTCCAAGCTGGGGAACGTGGAGGCTGCTGATACCATTAAGAGTGGTGAGGACAGGAAGGGGGTGAGGATGAAGAGTGTGTTTATTCCTTTTTAAAATTTATTTTATTCAGCTATAGTTGATTTACAGTGTTGTGCTATACAACAAATGACACATATACATTTGTATATGTATATACATATATATATATACATTCTTTTTCATATTCTTTTCCATTATGGTTTATTACAGATTATTGAATATAGTTCCCAGTGCTATATAATAGGACCTTATTTATTTGGGTAGCATTTCCCTTTTCCCCTGGCACCTTCCTGACCCAGGGATCAAACCTGGGTCTTCTGCACTGCAGGCAGATTCTTTACTTTCTAAGCCACCAGGAAGTGTGACAGTGAAAGTGTTAGTCACTCAGTTGTGTCTGACTCTTTGTGACCTCATGGCCTATAGACTGCCAGGCTTCTCTGTCCATGGGATTCTCCAGGCAAGGATACTGGAGTGGGTTGCCATTCCCTTCTCCAGGGGATCTTCCCAACCCAGGGATCAAACCTGAGTCTCCTGCATTGCAGGCAGATTCTTTACTGCCTGAGCCACCAGGGAAGCCCATATCATAACTACATCTGCTAATCCCAAAGTCCCAATTTATCCCTCCCCCGCTTGCCCTTCCCCTTGGCATCCAAAAGTCTGTTCTCTATATCTGTGAGTCCATTTCATAGGTACGTTCATTTGTGTCATATTTTAAATTCCATCCAGTAAGTCACCTATGTACCAACAAGTTCTGTTTTGAGAGTTTGTAGGTCCAGTTTATTCGTAAGACCAACAGAGTTAGCCTAGGTACCTAACTAACACAATCAGCTGTATAGTACTGTCCTATAATTGGTTTATCATACTTCTCACACAAGTGATACATAAAAAGCAAGCCAACACAAAAAATAAAAGTTTTTAATCTTACAATACTTTGGAAAGTATAATAGTACAGTACAATAGTTGACATCTAGGGGCCAGCATCAAGGGAACAGCAAGAAGCGTTACCAACTGGAGGAGGGAAAGGAGGTGGGAGATGGGAGAGCTAAAGGATCATCAACAAAGGAGACGGAAGGCAAGCTGGAATTTCACCCACGCCTGAGGCTGATGGCACAGGCTCTGGTTCCTTGCTGGATCCAATTCTGTCTACTCTCTTGAGGAAAAACGATCCAGTGATGTCTGGGTAGTAACATGTTCACATTTTGAAAATTCAGAACTTGAAGGTTCGTATGTAGGGGACTTACTGTGTAAGTGATATCATATAGTATTTGTCTTTCTCTGTTTCACTTAGTATGATAATGTCTAGGTCCATCTGTGTTGCTACAAATGGCATTATTTCATTCTTTTTATGGCTAAGCAGTATTCCATTATATATATGTACCACATCTTCTTTATCCATTCATCTGTAGACTAACATTTAGGTTGTCTCCATGTCTTGCTTATTATAAATAGTGCTGGTGTGAACATCTTTTTGAATTATAGTCTGGATACATGCCCAGGCTTGGGACTGCTGGATTATATGAGAATATTTTCAGGGAGATAGATGCTTACTAAGTGGATTGGACTTTCTTAGGCTTGCATAATCTAGTTAGCATATCGACAGTCTGTTTTTGTACATTGCCAGATGTTTCCAAGCTCACAGCTTTTTTATTTAGTATAAATTCAGAGACAGCTTTGCAGTAGTGTGAGGCCTGAGAAGGTCAATGACTCAGCAAACAGCACAGAAAGACTTCCCTTCTGTAGGTAAAATGCATTGTCCTGGTTTCCAGCAGCTTCCTAACCTCACAGGAAATTGGCCTTTTGGGACTTGGAAGGTTCCAGAGGGAAGGAATGAGGAAGCACAGCCAGGACGACTGTAAGGCTCCCTTGTGACATAGAGACACCAGGCTGGTCTCTCTCCAGGTGTCACCACCAAGGAGCTGTGTCCCGTGGGAGGGTTTGCCGTGGTTCAGTTAGTTATTGGGGCTTTTTCCCCCTTATTTTAAAATTCTTAGCCTAATACTCTCTTGGGTTTAATATAAAGTATCATTTCCTTGTATTTCTGAATATATAAAAAATAAATTAAGCTTGAACAACTAGTAAATGTATAAGTCAAAGAATCTATCAAAATATGACTTTTCATTTCCTTATCCTTGTCTCCTTTTACCAGTGAGAAAGATTGTCAAGATTATTAAGGAAGGTGCAAGGAGATCTGGGCATGTGCTACTTTTCACTTTAGTTGTCACCCAGATTTTATTTATTTATTTATTTATTTTTATTTTTTTATTTTTTTATGATCCTGTTCAAGTTCTTGGTCATCTTGGCCTGCAACATTTGATCTCTCTGAAAAAATTTTCATTTTTATATAATTTTTAAAGATCACTCTCCAGTAACAGTTATTACAAAATATTGGCTATATTCCCCGTAACCTATGTAACACCCAATAGTTTGTTGCTCCCAGTCCCCAACTCTACATTGCCCCTCCCCTGCTCCCCACCGGTAATGAGTTTGTTCTCTATAAGTCAAGCACAGGTTGGAATTCAGAAGTGTCTTTGTTCAGATTCTGTTTGCTGAGTCAGCTTGCTTTTCATTCATCACTGTTGAAGCATTTGCTTATTTTCAGTGTTTATTTTGTTTCATCTCATATTTCCAGTTGTCCCTGTTCACCACAACCTCCTAAATCTCTGTCCTGCTTATTTCCAGAATTCTTGTCCTTTTCCTCCTCCTGACATCCATTTTTCAGGCTGCTTTTACACCAGTAACCAGAGAGGCAGAAAAGATCTTCATTCAGCCTGGGGTTGAAGTCTCTCTGCCAATAGCTGGCGAGTTAGGTGATCTCTCTGAGCCTTCATTTCCTCATCTGTCAGACAAATGTGTTGTGAAGGTGTGTTAGTGTGCTAGGACTGCCATTGCAAACTGCACAGACTGGGTGACTTAAACAACAGAAATGTATTTTCTCAGGGTTCTGGAAGCATGTAGTCTGAGATGAAGGTGTCAGTAGAGCTGGTTTCTTCTGTGGCCTCTGTCTCTCCTTGGCTTTGTACATGACTGTCTTCTCCCTGTGTCTTTACCTCTGTGCCTATCTGTGTCCTAATATCTTCTTCTTTAAAGACATCAGTCATATGGGATTAGGGCCCACTCCAATGACCTCATTTTACTTTCAGTTCAGTTCAGTTGCTCAGTCATGTCCAACTCTTTGTGACCCCATGGACTGCAGCATGTCAGGTCCATTACCAACTCCCAGAGTTTACTCAAATTCATGTCCATTGAGTAGGTGATGCCTTCCAACCATCTCATCCTCTGTCATCCCCTTCTCCTCATGCCTTCAATCTTTCCCAGCGTCAGGGTCTTTTCAAATGAGTCAGTTCTTCACATCAGGTGCCAAAGTATTGGAGTTTCAGCTTCAGCATCAGTCCTTCCAATGAATATTCAGGAATGATTTCCTTTAGAATGGACTGGTTGGATCTCCTTGCAGTCCAAGGGACTCTCAAGAGTCTGCTCCAACACCACAGTTCAAAAGCATAAATTCTTTGGTGCTCAGCTTTCTTTATAGTCCAACTCTCACATCCTTATACATGACTACTGGAAAAACCATAGCTTTGACTAGATGGACCTTTGTTGGCAAAGTAGTATCTCTGCTTTTTAATACACTATCTAGGTTGATCATAGCTTTTCCTCCAAGGTGCAAGTGTCTTTTAATTTCATGGCTGCAATCACCATCTGCAGTAATTTTGGAGCCCAAGAAAATAAAGTCTGTCACTGTTTTCACTGTTTCCCCATCTATTTGCCATGATTACCCTTTTAAAGACCCTTGTTATTGTTCACCGGCTATGTCCAACTTTTTGTGACCCCATGGACTGCAGCACTCCAGGCTTCCCTGTCCTCCACTATTTCCCAGAGTTTGCTCAAGCTCATGTCCATAGAGTTGGTGATGCCATGCAACCATCTATCCTCTGTTGCCCCCTTCTCCTCTTGCCATCAATCTTTCCCAACATTAGGGTCTTTTCCCCTGAGTTGGCTGTTCTTATCAGGTGGCCAAAGTACTGGAGCTTTAGCATCAGTGCTTCCAGTGAATATGCAAGTTTGATTTCCTTTAGGATTGACTGGTTTGATCTCCTTGCTGTCCAAGGGACTCTCAAGAGTCTTCTCCTGTAGCACAGTTTGAAAGCACCAATTCTTTGGTGCTTAGCCTTTTTTATAGTCTAACTCTCACATCCATACATGAACACTGGAAAAACCGTAGCTTTGACTAGATGGACCTTTGTTGGCAAAGTGATGTCTCTGCTTTTTAACATGCTTTCTAGATTTGTCATAGCTTTTCTTCCAAGGAGCAAACGTCTTTTAATTTTGTGGCTGCACATACCATCTGGAGCCAGTGATTTTTGGAGCCAGAGCAATAAAATCTGTCACGGTTTCCACTTTTCCCCCATTTATTTGCCATGAAATGATGGGACCTAATGCCATGATCTTAGTTTTTTGAATGTTGAGTTTTAAGCCAGCTTTTTACTCTCCTCTTTCAACCCCATCAAGAAGCTCTTTAGTTCCTCTTCCCTTTCTGCCACTGGAGTGGTACAATCTGCATATCTGAGGTTGTTGATATTTCTCCCAGCAATTTTAATTCCAGCTTGTGAGTCATTCAGCCTGGCATTTGGCTTGACGTACTCTGCATATAAGTTAAATAAGCAGGGTGACAATATACAGCCTTGACGTACTCCTTTTCTAATTTTGAACCAGTCCATTTTACCATGTTCAGTTCTAACTGTTGCTTCTTGATCTGCATACAGATTTCTCAGGAGACAGGTAAGGTGGTGGGGTATTCCCATCTTTTGAAGAATTTTCCACAATTGTGATCTACAAAATCAAAGACTAGCATAGTTAATGAAGCAGAAGTAGATGTTTTTCTGGAATTCCCTTGCTTTCTCTATGATCAGATATTGGCAGTTTGATAAAATCAAAGGCTTTAGCATAGTTAATGAAGCAGAAGTAGATGTTTTTCTGGAATTCCCTTGCTTTCTCTATGATCAGATATTGGCAGTTTGATCCTGGTTCCTATATCTTTTCTAAATCTAGCTTGTACATCTGAAATTTCTCTCTTCACATACTGCTGAAGCCTAGCTTGGAGGATTTTGAGCATCATGTTGCTAACATGTGAAATGAACACAGTTGTACCATAATTTGAACTTTCTTTGGTATTGCCTTTCCTTGAGATTGGAATGAAAACTGACCTTTTCCAGTCCTGTGGCCATTGCTGAGTTTTCCAAATTTGCTGGCATATTGCATGCAGCACTTTAACAGCATCATCTTTTAAGATTTTAAATAGCTTAGCTGGAATTCCATCACCTCCACTAGCTTTGTTCAGAGTAATGTTTCCTAAGACCCACATGACTTCACAGTCCAGGATGTCTAGCTCTAGGTGAGTGACCACACCTAGTAATGTTTCCAGAGTTCATCCATGTAATAGGAAGTATCTGAATTTCAGTTCTATTTATTGCCGAATAATAATAGTCCTTGCTTATGTGTATCACCTTTTGTATATCCATTATCCGTTAATGGACACTTGAGTGATTTCCACTTGTTGGTGATTATGAATAATGCTGCTCTGAATGTTTATGTATGAGAGTCATCTGAGTCCCTGCTTTCAGTTGCTTTGGGGTGTGTAGCTAGAATTTCGGGGTTCTCCAGTTTCTTGAGTTAGTAATTGCTTCCCCTTGTTTTTCCAAAGCACACTGCCTTGTGACTCTACTATAAAGTGTGATGGATATTCTTGTAAATGTTTTTTACCCGTTCCTGGACCTTATTAGACGAGTTACAGCACTTAGACCATTGTCTGGTACTGAGTAGCTGTCCTTACACATCTACTGAATGATTAAATGACGGCGTGAAGGAACAAGCAGTCGACCTCAGCTGTCACGTCATGGGCATGGTGGCTCAGTGCGCCAAAACTTGTCTGCACTAGGGCCTGTTTATAATCAGCTTCTAAAGAGAAACAGCTCACTAGTCTCTAATAGGGTGGGAGAAAGTGCAATATTTAGAGGCGAGACACTTTCCTGCAAGAAGAGGCTCCATGGAACAGCTTGAAGTATTTGAAATCCAGCCACGGTGAAATACCAACCACATGCAGTCAGGGTTTGTGGCACACAGTTGAGTGATATTTTCCTCTGGGATTAAAAAAAATATAGATAACCAGTAAAAGCATGCAGTGAGTCTCTTCCACTCTGTCTTTAGACATTCCGTCCAGCTGCTATGCTGATAGAACGGTCGTCCGACTTTGGAAAAACCTGGGGTGTGTACAGATACTTTGCCTATGACTGTGAGAGCTCATTTCCGGGCATTTCCACCGGCCCCATGAAGAGAGTCGACGATATAATTTGTGATTCCCGATACTCTGACATTGAGCCCTCAACGGAAGGAGAGGTCTGCTTATACTTTTTATTTTCCATGCTATTTACAAATCCAGTTTTTGATCGTAGCAAAAATACCAATTACTCTTATGTCTATTTTTAGGTGATATTTCGTGCTTTAGATCCTGCTTTCAGAATAGAAGATCCTTACAGTCCAAGGATACAGAGTAAGCCTGTTTTCAAATAAAAGCTTGGATGGAAAACCACAATCATGGGAGAAAGTTTACCCAGACCACTGCTACCCAGAATCTAAATACTCAGTGCTGAATCCACCCTCTTCATTTCCTTCTTTCTCTGCAGTGCTCTACCAGAAGCTTTTGAAATTGGCAATAATCAAAGTCCTCACTGACAGGAACATATTTTGATAAGAGTAAAAGATTGATGTCATAAGTCCTCAAACCATTATGCTGGTCACATAATACCTTATTTGCTTGTTTGTTATATATGTGTGTATGTGTATATAAAGATAATGTACGTGTGCTAAGTTCCTTCAGTCGTGTCCGACTCCTTGCAACCCTGTGGACTGTAACCCACCAGACTCCTCTGTCCATGGGATTCTCCAGACAAGAATACTGGAGTGGATTGCCATGCCCTCTTCCAGGGAACCTTCCCGACTCAGGGATCAAACCCAAAGCTCTCAAGTTCTCCTGAATTGGCAGGCAGGTTCTTTACCACTAGCACCAACTGGAAAATCATATATGATACGTGTGTGTGTGTATGAGATACATTAATATATATCCTATCTATTATGTGTATACATATATAATTATGTGTATGTATAATTAAGGCTTCCCTGATGACTCACTGGACAACAGTCTGCCTACTAATGCAGGGACACAAGAGATGTGGGTTCAATCCCTGGGTTGGGAAGAGATCCTAGAGAAGGAAATGGCAACCTGCTCCAGTATTCTTGCCTAGAAAATTCCATGGACAGAGGAGCCATGGGTTTGCAAAGAGTCAGACATGACAGAGCTCACATGCATAATTAAGGTTCAGGTTAGCTTCCCTGGCAGCTCAGTCGCTAAAGAGTCTGCCTGCAATGCAGGAGACCTGGGTTGAGAAAATCCCCTGGAGAAGGGAATGGCAACCCACTCCAGTATTCTTGCCTGGAGAATCCCATGGACAGAAGAGCCTGGTGGGCTATAGTCCATAGGGTTGCAAAGAGTCGAACATGACTGAGTGACTTTCACTTTCATTTTTAGGGTATTGCTAACAAAGTGTCCCCCCAAAGGCAGCGTCTCAAACAAAAAAGTTTATTTCTCTCTTACAGAATCACCCAGAGGGATTTCCAAATAAAGTACTGTTCGCCTGTCACAAGCAAACAGTCTTACCAGATAAAATACAGGCTGAAACCCTGTTCAATATGAATTTTCAGATAAATAATAAATTATTTTTTAACATAACTACATCCCATGTAATATTTGTGATTAGTATGAGCATATTTCATGCAATATTTGTGGGTGAGGATAACCATGTCTCATGTGGTATTTGGGACATATTTGTACCACATTGACCAGATGTTTATCTGAAATTCAAAGGTAACTGAGCATCTTGTATTTTTATTGTTAAATCTGGCACTTGTAGCCATTAGATCACCCAGGTTCCCAAGTTCCTTCTGGCTTGTAGTCTGTGTCCACATGGTCAGACCTGGAAAAACCCCACCTTGTCCTTGTACCAACCTACAAGAGGAGACAAGTAAAAGGCAAGTGGCTTAGAAGCCATACATCACATCCGTTCACACGCCATTGGCCAAAGTGGTCCCCTGGCTACACTTCAGGAGATGCTGGGAAACCTCTCTAGCCAGTGGCTGTTTGCGTTCTCAAACTCTTGGCCAGGGCTCTCATTGTCAGAAGAAGAAGAAAAGAAAGAATCCTGGGGGAAATCATAGGTCTCAACCTTGCTCAATATGCTCAATAAGGTTGTAGTTCCATTTTCCAGATGAGTCAGCTGAAGCTCAGAGGGTTGGACTAACATGCATAAAGTGAGTTGCCTATTTAATGTCAGATCCTAAGTGTTCTTGTTATGCCTGTCAGTTCAGAGGGCTTTCTATCGTTCAGGAACCATGCTTATGTCTTCACAAAAATACATTTTGATCTTCTTGCGAGGCAGAATGTGCACTAATTAAAAGAATGGGCTTTGGAATCCACCAGAGCTGGGCTTAAGTTCTAGCTCCAGCGTATTCTATGATCTTAGGCAAGGAATTTATTTAAAACTTTTCTTAGTCTTTATTTTTTCATCTGTAAATGGAGATAGTCATATTGACCTTATGGTTGTTGTGGAAGGAAAATTAGTTAATATGTATAAATGACTCACCAAAGTGCCCGACACATAGAAAGTGCTGGATCCGTGAAGCTGCTGCCACTCTTGGCGTTGTTGCTGCCTTCAGCTGTCACTCAGACCTTTTCTAGACTGAGTCCCACACCTCAGAGCAAAGGTGAGGCTCCCTCTCTCCAGCTGCTGAGGTGTAGTCAATTGAGCGGAGGTGGGCCAGGGTCTTGCTGGTCTTCCCCTAATTTGCGCGCGCGCGCACACACACACACACACACACACACACATACGCACACACACACACACACACCCCCCCTTACCCCCCAGCTCACAGCACACACACACACACACCCACACCCCCCAGCTCACAGCACACACACACACACACACACACACACACCCTTACCCCCCCAGCTCACAGCACGCACACGCACACACACACACACACACACACACACACCCTTACCCCCCCAGCTCACAGCACACACACACACACCCACACCCTTACCCCCCCAGCTCACAGCACACACACACACACACACACACACCCCCTTACCCCCCAGCTCACAGCGCGCACACACACACACACACACACACACACACACACACACACACACACACACACACCCTTACCCCCCAGCTCACAGCATGAAAGAGTAGAACTGAAGGGCTTCAGGGAAGATTGCCAAAAAAGTACCATTTCCCTGCTTAAATTAATTTTACAAGTGGCCCAGATCATCTCTGGTCCAGAATTTATTCATCCTATTGTCAAACACATTTTTTATGATTTTAAATTTTATTTTAAAAACATTTTTATTGGAGTACAGTTGGTTTACCGTGTTGTATTAGTTTCAGGTGTACACAGTGTTTCAGCCATACATGTATTCATTATTTTCCAGATGGTTTTCTCATAGGTTATCCCGGAATACTGAGCAGCGCTCCTTCTGCCATACACAATAAGTCCTTGTTGGTTATCCATCTTATATGCAGGAGTGTGTGTACGTTCCTCCCAAGCTCCTGATTGATCTCTCCTTCCCCCCACCCCCACCCTGCCAGGTTTCCCTCTGCTAACCAGAAGTTTGTTTTCAAAATCTGTAAATCTTTCTGTTTTGTAAATAAGTTCATTTGTATCATTTTTTAAAATTAGGTTCCACATATAAGCGACATCCTATAATTTTCCTTCTCTGTCTGACTTCACAGAGTATAATATCAAATATTTAATGGCACGTTCAGCTTTGTGTCATTTCTAAGTGTGCTCTGGGAGACCTGTGCTCCCTGCTCTCAAAATCCAGTTTCAAGAAGTGTCTGCACAAGTTCCTTGACCAACACCTCCTGGGTCCCTCAAAGGACTCTAAGTTTGTTCCTTTTGGGTGGTACTTGTTTTACTTGGGGAGTGTGCTGCCATTAGAATTCTGTTGTGTTTGGCTGTTCAATGGCATCAGAAAATCTTATTTCTATATCAAACAAGCATCCATTGTAACAGATCACGCTTTGGATTTACTTTGTGATCAAGGGAACAGTATCTCTTTAGCTGTCCCTATTGTTTGAGTCCTCTGAGACTCACTTCAAAAGTGATTGTGCCTCTTAAGACAGCAGTCAATTTGAGGCTTAGATGTAGTTAAATACGGCAGGAGAGCTCGAAGGGAGCACAGTTGCTCTTCTGAGGACTTCCAGAGATCGGCTCAAGGGTTTCTAAATACTCCAGCTGCTCTTCAAGTTTGTTTTTTGGCCTCTTGTCAATAGGCACTTGTGCTCATTCTGTGCAGGAGAAAATGCTGGCATTCAGAAATTCCATTCAGCAAAGTAGTACCACAATTTCTCTGTTTAGTTTTTGATTTTACAAAGAGCCTAAGTTGAATGCATGGCCTCATAGGCTTTCTCTTTCAACCCACAGCTATTTCTGTAGTCTTCATTGTACGCTGTGCATATGTTGTAAGTATTTAAAATTGTATCTAGGCTTTGAAAGTATCTGATGTATTAGGCTAATGCCCCATTGTCCTGTGTTGTAAATTGTAAGAATCCATCAACAGAAATGAAAGGAAAGCTTAAAAGCAGTTTCATGCTATGGAGCTAAAACGGGAGGGCAGGTAGACTGTTTAGTAATTAATGTTTAGCAACTTAGTGATTAATGAAAATACTAACGGAGAAGGCTATATGACTGTTAGTTTATCGAGTTACTAGAGAATATAATTGACGGCCTCGCTTCTGTAATAAGCATTGGTCTATAAACTCAGGAAAAGGAAGGAAAGTTCAAATAAGAGACATTTCTCTACAAGAATCTCTATTTAGGAAAGCAGTCTGCCCCAACATCCCAACTAAACTCCTTTATCTTCATGCTACTGTATTATATTGGTAATTATATTGGTAAATTGTTTTGTAAAACAAGGACCAAAAAAGTTGTAGGTTGTAATGGTGCTTCAAAACTTGTTTGAGATAGTCAGTCCCTTGATTATGGTTATCCTATCATGTCAAATCAATTTTAGTAACTTATATTTCATGTGATTGGTGGGAAATTTCAAGTAGCATTTTTTCCTCCAGAAATAAACACAAACATGTTTTCTATCTTACAATAATAAATGACAGTTAGGATGCTTTGATAAATTCTTTCCCTAATTGCTGTGGGAACCAGATGGTATTGCAGTAGTTTAGATTACTGTGTGCCAGTGATTCTGGCAAGCATGCAACTGCATTCTTAAATTTCTCTACTTTCACACTTCTTTCTACAACATCAGTCTGCCAACAAATCCATCACAGAATAGATGTTCTTGTTAAATGGTGATGAGAAGGGAGTAACCTTTCTTCCAGAGACCTTCACTTTAGGCTAAACTTTATTATTACATGCATCTAGATCATGAATGGGAAGTAAACTTTACATAAGCTATTTTTAATTTGTCATGTGTTTCTATAAAGAAGAAAGGTGTTGTCTTAATTGCAAACAAAGTCTTGCTTCTTTGATCAAATTTTTCATCTTCTTGGTGACCTTCGTAGATCTCTTAAAAATTACCAACTTGAGGATCAAGTTTGTGAAACTACATACTTTGGGAGATAACCTTTTGGATTCCAGAATGGAAATCAGAGAAAAGTATTATTACGCGGTTTACGATATGGTGGTTCGAGGAAACTGCTTCTGCTATGGCCACGCCAGCGAGTGTGCCCCTGTGGACGGAGTCAATGAAGAAGTAGAAGGAATGGTAAGTACATGCTCCAGGCAGCCTTCTCCTTTGTACAGATGATTCTTTTTTTTTTTTTTTTTGTACAGATGATTCTTATAAGCAAATTGAAACTAGTCTTAGTGTAAGCCTTTTTATTTTGAGTTTTATTTGTCCAGACTTCCCTTTAAATTTATTAGCCTTTTGTACCATTCCAGTGGTTGATTTTTTTCATTTTCTGTTTGCTGATTTTCTTGGACTGCAAGAATGTAAGGACTACTCGTTTCACAAACACTGAATTCATTTTTGAAAATTGTGACGGCAGGCTGCCTCTAAAGTAGACATTTTATACAACAAGGATTAAAAACTTTTCTCAACTGACAGTCCCATCTTCCTTTACTTGAGGGAAGATTAAAAACCACAAGCATTCCAGCCTTCATGCCAGAAAACATAAATTGACACCAGCCCAGAGAAACTGGAAATTTGAACCTAGAACCATGGGATACCATTTAGGAATCAAATGGACTTTGCATCTTGATCTTCTAGTTTCATTCTTTTCCCACTTTTATGTTGTGTTTTCAAATTTTTTAAATTAGTTTTAATCAGCATTTACTTGCTTTTCAATGTCCTACTGTGCAGCAAAGTGCATCAATTATATGTGTATATATACACGTGCGTGTGTGCTAAGGTGTTTCAGTTGTGGCAGATTCTGTGGGACCCCTGTGTGGTCCTCTGTCTGTGGAATTCTCTAGACAAGAATCCTAGAGTGGGTTGGTATGCCCTGTGTGTGTGTGTGTGTATTTATATATATCCCCTCTTTTTTGGATTTCCTTCACACTTTGGTCACCACAGCAGTGGGTAGAGTTCCCTATGCTGTACAGAAGGTTCCCCTTAGTTATCTGTTCTGTACATAGTATCAATCGTGTATATATATCAATCCCAAACTCCCACTTCATCCTACCACTCCTCCTTGGTGTTCATAGCTTTGTTCTCTGCCTCTGTTTCTGTTTTGAAAGTAAGATTATCTATACTATTTTTCTGGAGTCCACATATATGCATTAATATATAATTGTTTTTCTCTGTGTTTTCAAATTATGTAATTTTAAAAGGGGGGGCTTGGATACTTGCCAGATGGATAAAGTTAGGGTGTTTTCCCACTTTCTAAATGAATTGACAATTCCTGTTAGAAGAGACCAGAGTTTCAGTCTTTTGTCAAAGGGCCTTGAGAAAGTAGGTGGCAAATGGAAATTCACACCTCGCTTTCCTGACTGTGCCCCGGGGCCTCCGCTGGACCATGGGCCTCACTTCTGGATGAAAGGTGTGCCTTGCTTAGTTGCTGTTGACCTTTTCAAAGAGTGTTAGTCCTCACCTAAGAAGGTGAAGATGCGGGATTGAGTGTGTTCAATCGTCTAAAACTTCTGCCTTCCCTTTCCTCCAGTTAGAACCTTTACTGCACAGAGAAAGTTGAATTTTTAACAGAGCCTAAAGGGAGAATAGGTCCTTCTGATCTTATTGTTCCATCTTACAGAGAATGCCAGGTAGATGATAATTACTTCTCAGTGTAACAAATCCTGTGTGTAGCTAACCTCTTATAGTCCTGGGTACATTGTACTTTTGATTCAGATGATATAGAGTCCTGTGGTATGGGCTTTGGGACTGTTTTTCAGTCTATGTGAAACCACCTTGTAATTAGAGGATTTTAGTCTTCTGCTAATCGTACTCCTGTCAAGGTGGGTTCAGGGTGGACCTGTCTGTCCTGTTTCTGAATTCCATTCTGTAAAAATTAGTGTTAGGTGAGGGATGGGCGTATGTGCATATTTGCTGGGTGAGAAGAATTGATTTATCATTGATGTGCCTCAGGGGCTCGAGTGTGACAGGTGGTGTGTGCAAAAGACCACATGTGGGCCCTTCCTCAAGCAAAATAATCTGCTTCTTTTTCTGACGTTTTATATTTTTTTCCTTGAAAATGTAAATGTGGCAACTGATTAATTCTTAAAAATCTCATTTTGGGTTGAAAAAATGTTTTTTAAGTGCTGAGCCAGAAGTCAAAAACCAAGCAAAGCGAGCAGAGAAACCCTGTCTTTTGTATGCTATGGGGTAAAGGTTGCAGAAAATTGAGTTTGTCCCCAGTGATGTGTACACATTTAGTTCTGCATCATAACTTTTGTTGATTTCTCTTATAATAGTTTTTTTAAAACTAAAGAAGATTTTTAAATGGCTGATTTTGCTCTTCTGTGCTTTTCTAGATCAATACTTCAATAAAAATATTTATTGAGTACCTATTATACAGTAGAAAGTGTTCCTAGAGATGGCAATTAAAGCCATCAAGACAGGACTCACAGTGGGAAGGGACAACATGAAAACAAAGCAGGACTTTCCCTGGTTGTTCAGTGGTTAGACTCCATTCTTTCGCTGCAGGGGACAGGGGTTTGGTCCCTGGTCTGGAAACTAAGATTCCGCATGCCTCATGCAGTCAAAAAATAAGGGGGAAAATATTAAAACTGAAAAAGAAAATTAGAAAATAAAAACAAAGAAACCCTCATTGTAGTGAGGTAGAGATGAGTATGAAAAAGTTGTGATATTTATGATTTTTATGATTATGTATGATATTTATGATATTTTCCACTGCTTGTGGGGAAGGTCTGGCCATTAGTATATCTCTTACTTGGCTCTTTCCTGTTTTTGTAACTTTCAAGGTTCATGGACACTGCATGTGCAGGCATAACACCAAGGGCTTAAACTGTGAACAGTGCATGGATTTCTACCATGATTTACCTTGGAGACCCGCTGAAGGTCGAAACAGCAATGCCTGTAAAAGTAAGTCTCAGGCAGGGAATTCCCTGGTGGTCCAGTGGTTAGAACCCCAAGCTTTCACTGCCAAGGGTGGTGAAAGTCCCTGGTTGGGAAACTAAAGTCCTGCAAGATATGTAGCGGTACCAAAACAGCAAGAAAAAAAGAAGTAAGTCTTAGGCAAAGGGATGTTTTGGATCAATTCAGACCCCAGTATCCATTTTCTGAGTAGAGGTGCTATAATAGTACATTATTTTGCAAAAGGAAGAAAAGTTACTGCCCTTTTTCCAGCCTCACCCTAATACTCCTAGGAAGTCATTATCCACTCAAACTAGTCAACTAGCACTTATTAAGCAACACCTGTGTGTTTGGCAGACGTTGTGTGCCACCTCTAACATTGCACTAACTGAGAGAGAAAAAGGAATGAAAACGGTGGTAGGGTGGACCCATAAGGTCTAAGAGAGATGGAGTACTTGGCAGCCTTGTTCTGTGCCAACCCAGGTGCAACCTGTGGCCTCCTTCCATCCATCAATCCACCATCCCTCCTGGTGCTATTCTCTGGGCAGAGGGGAAGTTTGAAAACCACCACCCTGCCCACCTCACACAGTGATTCTGATAGATGATCATCCCTGCAAGCGTGCCTGCCTCTGACCCCACTGAAGACAGTTCTAGGAGCTCAGAAACCAGTGAGGGCTGGAGTGGTCAAAGTTTTTGTTAGTAAGGACAACCAGCTGGGCCCTAGCAAATAGTTATGATTGTTTAGATAAAGAGAAGAAAGCAGGGGGAAGGTGGAAGGGAGTTCAGATAAGGAGAATACAAAACACAAAGCTCCAAGGACCTTCTCATGATACCGTATTTTAATTCATGATTCCAGGGTTTAATTAAACCAGTGCATCCAAGGCAGGATGACAGTCTCTCCCCTTAGGATGGATAAGACCAGTTGTAGAGCCCTTTGAGAACCCAACTGAGTTAAGCTTCCTTGTGAGAAGACAAGAGGAGTTGATGAGGATAGTTAAGCATGAGAGGGAGATGGTTAAAGCTGGGTTGGACCAAGAGGACTCTGCCAAATAGGCTAGAGGAGAGACAGACTGACCCAAGAAGACTGGCTTGATGGCTTTAAGGGTCTGATTCATAGAGCCTGGCCTAGGGTGGTAGGAATGGGGAAGAAGAGAACCCAGCCTTTATACCATGTTCCTCAAGGCCAAGAGCCCAGACAGGCTTCCCCAGGAACATGTCACCTAGAAAACCCTCTGGAGTGATGTATTCCTGTCCCACTCTGCGCATGACCCAAACACATCCTCCATGTAATGCAGCCTTCCTGTGGGTGAGCCTGCGAGGGGACTTCCCTCAGAGCTTTTACACTTTTTATAGCCCATTCTCTTCCAAAGAGGGCAAATGAGGTTATTTAATAAAGGTCACACTTGGAAGGTTTCCAGCATGATTTAGACTTTAAAATGATGTCATATGCAGATGTGTTTTTTTCACCGCCAGTGCCTTCTTGTTAATTGCCGTTGTGCCTGAACTTCATCCCCAGTTTCCAAAATGAGCTTCCTTCCCACCAATCCCGTCCTCCACCGGTTTTTCTTGTTCATTCCCTTAGTTGTATCTGACTCTTGGTGACCCCGTGAACTACAGCGTGCGGGGCTTCCCTGTCCTTCACTATCTCCCAGAGTTAGCTCAAACTCATGTCCATTGAGTCAGTGATGCCATCCAACCATCTCATCCTCTGTCGTCCCCTTCTCCTCCACTGGTAAGTAGATTGAAAAGGTTTTTCCTGACGTAGGTCTTGTTTTGCAGAGTGTAACTGCAATGAGCATTCCAGCTCATGCCACTTCGACATGGCAGTCTACTTGGCCACCGGCAACGTCAGCGGAGGGGTGTGTGACGACTGTCAGCACAACACAATGGGGCGCAGCTGCGAGCAGTGCAGACCGTTTTACTACCAGCACCCGGAGAGGGACGTCCGAGATCCTGGTCTCTGTGAACGTACGTGGGAGAGGGTCGCGGCGGGGCGGGGAGAGAGGGGGATCTGTTTGGGTCACCTTTCAGCTTGATAGTCAAGTAGTAACCATCCTCCTCTCTAGAGTCAGACCCAGCCTTATTTTAGCCGCTATATAGGATGCTGGGAGTGGAACTTGGTGATCCAGCCTTCTTTTTTTTTTGATCCAGCCTTCTTTAGTCTATTTTTGTGACATTTGGAGGGATGAAGGGAACATAGGTATTTCTGCAGACACACACATTGCGTTACCTGGTGCTTCTCATCCTTCTTAGAATGTACATGTGACCCAGCTGGTTCTCAGAACGGGGGAATCTGTGACAGCTACACGGACTTTTCTGCCGGTCTCATTGCTGGGCAGTGTCGGTGTAAATTGTACGTGGAAGGAGAACATTGTGATATCTGCAAAGAAGGCTTCTATGGTTTAAGCGCTGAAGACCCATTTGGTTGTAAATGTAAGCACTTATGTTAAAAAGTTTGGGAGTTCTCATGTGCACATAATTCCCATTTTACCTGGCAGTTCTTTATCATGTCGATGACTACAGACTCACTTGGCTTGTGTTTCTTTGCATCATTTTATCTTTAACGAAGCTTGTGCTTGCAATCCTCTGGGAACGATTCCTGGCGGGAGTCCTTGTGATTCTGAGACTGGTTACTGCTACTGTAAGCGTCTGGTGACAGGACAGCATTGTGACCAGTGTCTGGTAGGTAAATCCTAATTACATGGGGTGGGTGGTTTGTGAATATGGTGTTCCAAAAGAGGATGATTTTCACAGTTGTGTAGGTTCTGCCATCACCCTTTTATGTAAATAATAAAAGCCACTACTAGACAATTCACAAAAGAGAAATTACTAATGAATAATTTTGTCAAGATATTCACCATTGCTGTTAGCACTGTAAAATAAAACCAGAATGAAGTACTATTTTTACAGACAAAACTAACAATTTTTTTTTTTAATGGTAATGCTGACTGATAAGTGAAGTCATAGTGAGAGGCTGGTACTTGGGTGCTGCTGATGGAAATACAGATTGGCTCATACTTTGCAAAAGGCATTTTGGAGATGTGTATCCATTGCCTATAGAAATGTGCATACCCTTTGACCCAGTAATTCCACATATGGGGATCTATCCTAATGAAATAATCAGAAAATTGGTCAAAGATGAATTCACTAGAAGACTCATAGCATCTGTTAGTAATAGCAAAAAACACTTGGAAGCAACAGTAGGGAAAATAGTTAAATAAACTTAGGGGTGTCTATACAGTGTGATGGTTTCCCTGCTGGCACAGCTGTAAAAAAAATCCGCCTGCCAATGCAGGAGACACCAGTTTGATCTCTGGGTTGGTAAGATCCCTTGGAGGAAGAAATGGCAACCGACTCCAGTATTCTTTCCTGGAAAATCCCATGGACAGAGAATCCTGGTGGACTACAGTCCATGGGGAAGCAAAGAACCGGACAGGACTTAACAACTAAGCAACAACAAAACAGTATGATATTTTGTTGCTGTTGAAAATGACCCTAACACAAGGGGGAAATGCTTATGCTGGTGTGAAAAAAAGCCACAGGATGTGAGTAGTATCTTGATTATGTAGGGAAAAAGTTCATCAAGAAAACAAAATCTGGAAGGAAGTAGACCAAAAGTTCACTGTGGTGATTTGGAGAATATTTATGATGGTAATTTTTAAAATTATTTTTATGTCTTTTAAAGCATTCTTGTGATTGCTTTCATAATTACTGACTTAACTGCCAGAGTAATTCTAATGAAGAAAATTGGCACATTTGCTGCCAGCTCATGTTAATTTTTGGATGAAGGTTATTTACAGGGCAAAGAAACTGCTCTGATCTGGGGTTACCATGTGGCTGCGTGCAATCTTCTCTGACCCCAGTGACCTGCAGCTTGGGGTTCTTTATTCTAGAATACTCATGCCTTGTGTAGGCTTTCTGCTTTCACGGCGCAAATGAACGTTTGGTGGAACATCCAAAACACGCCATAACTTGTCTCTTGCTGGGTCTATTGTGTAATTTCAGGAACCCTTCTTTAGATGTTTAATCTTTTGTTCTGCAGCCAGAGCACTGGGGCTTAAGCAATGACTTGGATGGATGTCGACCCTGCGACTGTGACGTTGGGGGAGCCTTAAACAATAGGTGAGTGGAGCTGCTCGGACACTCTTGCTCTCGCTCACCCCCAGGTCCTCATGACCTCTAGGACGGGTGATGCCCAGTGTTTTCCTGAGAAGCAGAGTGCATTTCATTTACCTTTGCTTTGAATGCCTGATAATCACTTTTCCCTGTGTTCTAAAGGTTTTTAAAGATTGATTATTCCAAGAGTTAACTTTGAAGCCTTCTCTAGTCTGTTTATGTTTCCTGGTTTTTAATAGTGTTACTTGTTTTGTATTTTACTTTTCTGTTTTTTTTTTTTTTTTTTTTTTCATTTTTATTTTTGGTCACACAGCTTATGGGATCTTAGTTCCCTGACCTGGGATTGAACCCAGGCCATAGCAGTGAAGGTATTGAGTCCTAACCACTGGATCGCCAGGGAACTCCTTTATTATTTTTTTAATTATAAACACAATATATGCCCATGGTTTAAGAAAATTCAGACAGCTCAAACAGGTATCCTGCCTTTTTTCTCCACTGAGTTCCATTGCCTTAAAGTGCCACTGTTAGCAGTTCCTTGTGTGTCTCTAGAAAATAAAAATGGTGCTCAAAATACCTCTTAAAACTGACAATTTCTTTTCTCTCCTTTCTTTTGAAATAACATGTTGGCTGTTATTTTTTAAATAGACAGTGCAAAGAAATAAAAATTATCCAGGATTTCCTACTTAGTTGTAAAAACTTTTTTTATAAATCAAAGTAATATATGTATGTACATTACTCTGCAGCTTGCTTTTTTAATCTAGAGATCTGTTTTTCATATCAGCATCAATTTATCTCCCTTTTTTTGTATTCTGTCATGTGATAGTGCTATGATTTATTGATTTTATTATTATTATTATTTTAAATGCTGTAGAGACTTCCCTTGTGGTTCACTCATTAAGATTCTGCGCTTTCAGGGCAGAATGTGTGGGTTTGATCTCTGGTCAAGAACTAAGATCCCACATGCCATGTGGTGCATACCAAACAGAAATGCTGCAGTTAATATCCTTATGGATAATCTTGATGAATGTTTGTAGACATGTCCGTAGATTGGATTCCCAGTGATGGAACAGCTAAGTCAAAGTACATGTGTATTTTCTGTTTTACTGAAGATGTCAGGTTATTCTCCAGACAGATGGTGCTAATCTATTTTCTTCTCAACCGGTTACAAAGTACTGTTTTCTCCCATCTCCACCAGCAGCTGGTATCATCAAATCTTTTATTTTTCACCAATCTAAAAGACAAAAAGTGGAGTCCCATTTTGATTTGTGCAAGGACTCTTTTCATTTTCTTCTTCACTATTTCATTTTTTTTACAACTTGCAAGTACATTAATGAAAATTACATACAATAATTTTAGGGACTTAAGTATGTTGGCATTCCTTGAATCTATGAGATACAATACTCTTCCCAAAATGATCGAAATACACGTTTTGGCAAGATGTTAAAACTTGTGGGAGTTGGATTTATTACCTTTGAGTCAGAGAGAATTCTGGTCTCTCTGTGTTACTGGATCAGATTCAGAACATCTGGTAAAAATGGTGTAAGTGACTGTTGGGAGGATAGACAGATGTTTCCTTGTGGCCTTGAATCTTGCCTGGGAGAATGTGCTGAGTTCATTGAGTAAGCCTCACGGATTCAAAAATTGACTCTCTAACAAGAAGTTTTCCCAACACTGTAGTAGTCTGCTTGGGAAGGAATGAGACTTTAGGCAGCAAAACATGTTCTGTTTGGCCTCTGTAGTTGATTTGTTCTCTTCCAGATCATGTAGTAAACTCGGGACAGCATGTAGCCTCCAGAACTCAGGGTGAATGTCTGTTCTTAGAAACCCTCCAGAGGGGAGGAAGCGAGGATAATTCTATAAAAGCGGAAAGAGACCAACTGCTCCCTCTGTTAATGAAATCACTTCTGACTTTCCTTGGTGACTCCCAGAACACATGCTGATATGTCATATAACCAATTCCTCAATTCAGAGCTGTCATCACTACGAAAATCCTTCTTCATTAGAGGAAAGCAGCATACTTTCTTCTCCAAATTATGTCCTAAACTCAGGAATGTCCTGTGTTCCTTTATGTCCTGTCTCTTCCACACCATGCTTCCTGCCTCTAAATCCACCCACACACAGCCCCTGGCCTACCCTTCCAGTCTCCTGCAAAACTGCATAAAAACCAGAATGCGCTAGTCAAGAGTTTGTGAAGCAACACATTCCAGGCAAGTTTTGTTTTTGTCTTTTTTGTTGGAGTATAGTTGATTCACAGTGTTGAGTTCATTTCTGCTGAACAGTAAAGTGAATCAGTTATACATATATCCTTTAGTGAAGCTTTTAAAGCGGGTCATTTGATCTTTCTAGGGTGATGGATGAGATAGCTGCCTTATCTTTTGGCATCATTGGTGGGGAGAAAAGAAACCTTAAAAAATCCTCTAGTCTTGTGATTCTTCAGTATTTTGTAGTGATCCTGTTAGTTTTTTAAGTTTATTTATTAGGCTACGCCAGGTCATAGTTGTGGCATGTAGGATCTAGTTCCCTGACCCAGGGAATGAACCCAGGCCCCCTGCATTGGGAGTGAGGCGTCTTAGCCACTGGACCACCAGGACAGTCCCTGTAGTGATCCTTTTCAAGGCTTTTTTCCCCACAAGGACTTTAAGAATCTCATAGGGGTGATAGAGGCCATGCCTTCTAAAGCACTTATTCTTCTAGAATACTCAGTGCATAGCGGATACTCAGAATTATACTTTCTGAAATTGTTTTGTTACAAGCACTCCACCTGACAGTATTACTTTGCTCTGCCTCAGACCCGTGTTGAATAAACATTGATCGAGTCAAAGAATGTGAGAAACAAAAGATTTTTACGATATAAAAATTAAACGCACTCTCCCTGGGAGAGGCAGTCTCTAAATCAATCCCAAACATTCCTTAGTTACTTTGACCAGGGCCAGAGTAAGTGTAAAGTCATGAAGTGGAAAAGACTTAAATGTTTTTGTTTAATGAGCCAAATGACTTTTGGTAGAACAATAAAAGTGTAGTAATCCATGTCTATTATGTTGACAGCTAGTCTCAACTTTTGAATATTTTAAAGTAAGATCTGATTCGTTTAAATAATGTGACTCAAGCTAGGTTAATGATGTTTTGCCAAGTAGATAACCCGCTTAATGAATAAGCAAGAGTGCATGCTAAGTAAATGCTACTTGCAAATGTTTAAAAACACTGAAAAATATAAATATCTTGGCAGCATCCTTTGTAATTATTTCATCAGTGTAGTTTAGGACTTTGGTATCTGGCTTGAAGCCCACCACTTTTTTGAAGACCTCTCCTTCCTAGGCTTAAGTCCCCCAACCTTCCTCTGATCTGAAAACACGTTACTTCTGCATCTGTATCAGCACTGATTCTGCTTTGTTATGGCTGCTTGTATTTAGAAGATCTCTTTGAGCAGGGCTTTTGTCTTACTGTTTTTGCATCTCCTTTTGTCCCCAGCATAGTGATACGTGCTCAGTAAATGAAGAACTGAAATTTATTGTACTCTGAAACCAGAGCAGAAGTCAGTAGATATTTTCATCAGTGTATGGAATGACTCTGATGTATTAATTAACCCTTTGTTAATTGCTATGGCAGCTGGGCATAGAGAGGTTATAGAACACAGCTCCTACTCTTTAAGAAAGTATTCTATTGGGGCGGGGATTGGTTGAGGGGATGGGAAAGCTACTCTGGATAAAATGTATGACACTGACTGCTCATCACTGTGGAACCAGTTATTTGTAATCCAAGTTTTGGAGGAGATTTCAGTGTTGAACAGAGGAGTGGTCCTTATGAATGATGCTTTTTGTCCTTTAATGTTTTCCTTTTGCTTAACTTCTTAGTAGTAAGGTTGAGATTGCACAGTATTTTCCATGCTCATCACTGTTTAAATGAGTTTTCCTTCTACTAGTCCTTAATTTCTACATTTATGAGAAATCTGTGTTTTTGAGAAATGATCTTTTAAAAAAATTTTATTTATTAAAGTATAGTTGGTTTACAATGTTGCATTAATTTCCACTGTACAGTAAAGTGATTCAGTTATATGTGTATGTATACACATATATATACACACTCTTTTTCATTTTCTTTTATGGGATATTATGGTGTATCCCAGGATACTGAATATAGTTCCCTGGGATACAGTACGACCTTGTTGTTTATCCATTTTATATGTAATAGTTTGCATCTGCTAATCCCAAACTCCCAAAGCATCCCTCCCCTACCACCCTCTCGCTTGGCAACAAGTCTATTCTCTATAGCTGAGAATTTGTTTCATTTGTGTCATGTTCTAGATTCCACAGGTGATATCATATGATATTTGCTTTTCTGTCTGACTTACTTCACTTAGTATGGTAATCTCTAGGTTCACCCATGTTGCTGCAAATGGGATTATTTCATTCTTTTTATGGTTGAGTAGTATTCCATTGTGTGAATATGTGTGTGTGTATATATATACACACCACATCTTTATTCATTCATCTGTCAGTAGATATTTAGGTTATTTCCATGTCTTGGCTATTATGAATAGTGCTATTCTGAACATGGAGGTGCATATATCTTTTTGAATTATAGTTTGTCCAAGTATATTCCTAGGAGTAGAATTGCTGGATCATATGGCAACTCTATTATAGAATCTCCATACCGTTGTCCATACTGGCTGCACCAATTTCCATTCCTACCAACAGTGTAGGAGGGTTCCCTTTTGAGAAATAAACTTGGCCTTTATCCTTTGAGGAAAAAATAGGGCTTTACTAGGTTTCTGTTGGTGCCATAACAAATTGCCACCACCACTTCGTGGCCTAAAGCAACATAAATTTATTATCTTACGGTCTGTGTTTCCGCCTGAAGGCTCTGGGGAGGCTCTCCTGCTCACTTGCACTGTTGGCAGAATTCAGTTCCTTTTGGTTGCAGGGTGCAGTTCCCGTTTTCCTGCTGGCTGTCAGCTGAGGGCCGTTCCCACCTTCTTGAGGCTGCCCGCATTCCGTGACTCGTGACCCATTTCTTTCACCTGCACAACCAGTGATGATGGGTCAGCTCCTCTCGTGGGACAGTTCTGACCTTCTCCTCTGCTTTTAAGGATTCATGTGACTCGCTTGGGCCCACCTGGGTAGGGTAATCTCCCATCTCAGGGTCCTTAAGCTTGGTCCCATCAGGAAAGTCTTTTGCACCACATGAGGTAGCATATCCATAGAATCCAGGGGTGAGGACATGGAGATCTTTGGGAGCCATTATTCTGCCTGCCCCAGGCCCTCGTTTATCCTGTTTTATGTCATTGTTATTATTACCTAATTATTATTATTACCTAATTATATAATAATAATAATTATTATTATGTCATTATTATTATTACCTAACTGGCCCAATGAATTGCATCTGTATCTAGTTGCAGAAAAATTGGTGAAGGGAACTTGTATAATTATCAAGTGTATATTTCTATCCGAAAGGATTTTTGCCTGAACACAGGAAAGAACAATGACACATACTAATTCTTTGTCTCCACTCTGGAGGAGGTGATATTTGGGCTTCCAGTGAAGGCACAGATGGGGTGAGTGTGACGTGGTCAAGACCTGGTCTGCCCTTGCCCGTGTCTGCTCCCGTCCTCCTGTCTTCTCTGGGCCACCCCAGTCCTGGCGTCCCCTCAGCTCCTCACTCAGATGAGCATTGTCTTTGCTCTTAGCTCTGGGTAGGCACTTCTTGCATTTTATTTTGCTATATTGGTCAATTGCTCTTTTTTGTTTATACCACCAGTTAGATTGGAAGAAGGTCAGGGACAACTTTTTCTCCCCTTTTTCTCTCTCTGTTTCATTTTGAGGGATATAATGGACTTAACAAGGAAGGAAGGATTGGTTCAGAAGAGAACTGACAGGGGCTTTCCCGGTGGTCCAGTGGGTAAAACTCCATGCTTCCATAGCAGGGGGCTCCGGTTTGACCCCTGTTCGGGGAACTAAATCCCACGTGCTGCACAGTGAGCCAAAAAGAGAGAGAGAGCTGACAATGAACTGAAAGGGGAGAGTAGCAACACCAGGCGGCACGGCTGCCAGGGCTAATATTTGCTCAGTAAATATTTATAAAAGGGTATGAGGAGTGTGACTCGGCCAAAGCCAGGGACGGGCACTGGGAAGAAAAGCAGTTGTTTTCAGAGGAGAGGCTATAGAGGCTGCTGGAAGCCAGGTAGAGACTCCATGACTTGGAAGAAGAAGCAGTGGTAGGGTTTTGTGTTGGGGGCTTTTGTGAAGTGATGAAGGTGGGGCTCTGGGAAGACTGGTTTGGCTGTGTAAAAGGATGGACTGGGCGGGGGAGAGGAAGGAGCTGGAGAGATCAACTTGGGAGGTGAATAGTGACAGGTGTGGAACATAGGGCACTAGGGTAGCCACAGCGACGAGAGGAAATGGCTGAGTCGAGAACCATCTTGAAGTAACAGGTGTCGTATTAAGGATAAAGGAAAGGGAAGATTATGTCTCACCTACATCAAAAAATTTTTTTAATTAAAATACACTTGATTTACAGTATTGTGTTAATTTGTGCTGTAGAGCAAAGTGATTGTTATACATACATGCATACATATATAGTCTTTTTCATTATGATTTATCACGGGATATTGAATCTAGTTCCCCTTTCTATACAGTAAGACTTTGCTGTTTATCCATTCATGGAACAGTTTGCATCTACTGCCTGCAAATTCCCAAGCCATCCCACCCCACCCCACCTCCCCTTGATAACCGTAAGTCTGTTCAACAACAGAGGAATTTTAAATCTGCTGATAGAAATAGCAGAGCTGAAGGTAGATCAGTGCGTGAGGTGACAAATAGTTTGGGACAACATGAATTAGAGGTGACAACTGGACAGATGATGGAAATGCCCCATGCGTGACTGAGGGTGTACAACCAGAGCCACGTTCTGAGGAGGTGCGGGGGCACGGTACCGGCCCGGGGCAGGTAAAGCCTGTGGTGAATGGGTTCAGCAAGCAGGAAGCGTCGCGTGGGAGCCACACCTGCTGCTGACAAGAGGTCAAGGGTGTAGACACGGGTGTGTGGCTGCGGGGCTGACACGAGGGGGATTCCCTTCACAAGGTCAGGTCCTCATGAGTTGTTTCTTCTTTAGAATTGTGTGCCCACCTCTCTATCCTTACCTTCAACTGCTTGTTCTCTGGTGACATTGAAAGGGTCTGTGTGTTTTCTTCTTGGGTGGTTCATGTTTGAGACATTTGTTCCCTCAGTAAACATCTGCTGGGAGGAAGGGATTTTGTTTTGTCCATGTGATGTCATGTCTGACGCCTGAATTTTGGAAAATGCGTGTTGTTGGTTGGATTATGTTGAAAGAGGGTTAGATCCTAATTGGAGCAAGCTTTCTTCCTCTCTGGGAATAGATTTAAAGTAACAATTCCAAATTACCTCTTGATTTTAATGAAATAAAGATGGATCCATGTAATTCAGGGTTGTTTTTTTTCTTTTGTTTTTTTATTGAAGTATATTTGAGTTACAATGTTTTAGTGTACTGCAAAATGATTCACATATATATATATATATGTATGTATATATATATACACACACACATACATACATATATTCTGTTTCAGATTCTTTTCCATTATAGGTTATTACAAGATGGTGAATATAGTTCCCTGTGCTATAGGTTCTTGTGGTTTACCTATTTTATATATAGTAGTGTGTATCTGTTGATCCCAGACCCCTAATGTATCCCTTCCCCTCCTTTTTCCCCTTTGGTGACCATAAGTTTGCTTTCTGTGTAATTCAGTTTTATCTTGTACACAAAATCCTGTTACCAGGGAAAAGACAGACAAAGATAGGCTGAGGACAAAATGAGTATGTTACAATTGAGGCCTTTATTACCTGAATAATGACCAAAAACACAAAAGCACTGTTTCCATTAAATAGTATTTTTCTTTTTTAAATTCAGATCACCTGTCTTTCATGCATTTATTTATTGAACCAATGTTTGAGTGTGTCTGTGTGCTGAGCACTGGGCCCGCTGGGGGGTCGGGCAGGGTAACTGAGGTGAGTCAGGCACAGTCCAGGCCTTCAAGGAGTTTCCTGTCAACTCAGGGGTTAGGTAGGTCTATCAATAATTGTACAACAAGAGAGAAAGTAATAAATGTCTTAGTACAGAGCACAAACAGTTGAGGCCTCAGAAAGCACCATTTGAGAACAGTAGAGGGAGGGAACCAAACAAGCCTTCATGAAATGATGATGGTTGAAAAATTAGGAGAATTTGAAGACACAGTGCCTCAAATGCAATGAACCCTACTTCATGACCAGCTTAGTTGTTGAAGTGGTGAATATATGGTTTCTCCTGCAAGGAGGTGATGGCATGAAGGAGAAGGTGGTTCCTTCTATGGGATGGGGAGTGATTCAGGAAACATGATGCGTGAGCTGAATCTTGAGAGAAGAGTGGCTGGATCTTTGCTGGGTAAATGAGGGAGCAGGAGATGCCAGGCTGCAGGAACAGCAGAAACAGTGGGGAGGGTCATGCGTCCCAGGGCCCTGGGGAAGCTCAGTCACTCAGTGTGGGGGGAGAGGTGAGGAGAAGCCAGAGAAGGGCCAGACTGGGGGCAGGGTCAGCGGGGCCTGGTGCACTGCCCCAAGGCCATGGTGCCTGGAAGCGTTACGGTCAGTGCATCTCAGAAAGGTCATTTGGGCAGCTCTGGGGAAGGTGGAAGTTCTGGTTGAAAGTTGGAAGACTGGCAATAAGGCTACCAGTTAGAAGACTTTCACTGCTTTTACCATGAATGAGAGAGGGAAGAAAGGCATGACCTAGTCAGTGGGAGGTGGGGAGAGACACCCAAGATGCTAGGAGGGGCTATCACAGAATTTGGCCCTTGATTGGCCTCAAAGAGGGAATCTAGAGAATACCTTCTGGTTTCTGACATGGCTGCCGCAGTGGGGGGTGGTGTCTTCTCCCAAGGCAGGTGGGGTGCTGCCCTCCTGGATCCGTGATTAGCCTCTGGGACCACTAAGTTGGAGCTATCCTTCTGAGAGTTGGATATTTAGATGTCAGACCCAGGAAGAGGGGTTGTATTTGCCAAAGACAGAAGACACCAATGCAAGAACATATGTGTCAGCTACAGAGACACCGCCATGGCGCATATGGAGCAGGGTAGAGAACAGGGGAGATAAAACCGAAAGGCCGGGTTACTGAGACTTTTCATCCTCAGGTGCTGTGCTTGGTCGCTCAGTCGTGTCCGACTCTTTGTGACCCCATGGACTGTAGCCCGCCAGGCTCCTCTGTCCATGGGGATTCTCCAGGCAAGAATACTGGAGTGGGTTGCTGTGCCTTCCTCCAGGGGATCTTCCTAACCCAGGGATCAGACCCAGGTCTCCCGCGTTGCAGGCAGATTCTTTATCACCTGAGCCACCAGGGAAGCTCAGCAGTTTGGGATTAATTTGTAGGCAATGTTTTTTCCATGTACTTACTTTCAGAATGGGGTAAGAATACCCTCCTGAGTATTTCACCCCATTTACCGTTTAGTGGCAAACATGGATCTGCTTCCATGGGCTCACTGATGGATGTGGTGAGCACTGCTGACCCCCTCTGCTTCCTTGCCAGTTGCTCTGCGGAGTCGGGCCAGTGCCTGTGCCGACCCCACATGATCGGGCGTCAGTGCAGCGAAGTGGAATCTGGCTACTACTTCACCACCTTGGATCACTACATCTACGAAGCAGAAGAAGCCAACTTTGGGCCTGTAAGTAGGGCTGTGCTTGCCAGGTGGGTAAAGTGGTGGTGGCGGGGGGTGGTCAGTAATGTGATATACACGTTTTGTAAAGCGACTAGGTAAGGAGCATCTTATCAGTGAGCATGATGCAAAGATCAGGACCAGGGCTTCTTGAGAACAGTCCTATTTAAAACCAGGTAATTCCATCACTCAGAAAGACTTCAAAACATTCAGTAATAAGGCTATTGGTGTTTTTAAGGGAGTTGGTTTTTTGTTTTTTCTATTCTCTACTGACACTCCAAAGTTATTGAGCTGGTATAGTTAGCATTCAGAGTATATTGTTTCCGTTTTCTGTTGCTGTATAACTGCTATCCCAAAAGTTAGTGGCTTAAAATACATGTCTGGCACATCAGCTGGGGCGGCAGAAACAGCTGAAGGTTGGCTAAGCACCGTTCTCCAAACAGCTGTCTTGAGCTTCTTCACAGCATGAAGAGTAGTGAGACTTCTTCCATGGCATCTGGCTTCCAAGAAGGAGGAAACAGAAGCTGCCAAGTCTCTTAAGGTCTGGGCTAAGAAGACCCAGAAAGTCATTTTTTTTTTTCACATTTTGCTGGTCACAAGTCACAAGGCCAGACCAGATTCGACAGCAGGAGAACATAGTTCCTCTAGATGGTGAAGCCACACACACGTTCATTGTAGGTGATGACACACTTCATCTTTGGAGGTGACTGTGACTAATCGCAGGTATTACATGTAATCCTGTGCACATACTCAAAGGCACCCTTGAGTTAAGCAACTCACATTGATCCAGTCTCAATCTCAGTGACCATCAGAATTCCCTCATCAGTAGTGAACATTCATGACTGTATCAAATTTCCTCATTTATACCTGGAGCTTGAAAGAAATGCCAATGAGGATGACAGAAATACACCCATAGATATTGGGCTAGTCTTGTAGAAATGCAGGACACACCTGGTCACTCCTAGGCTTGCTCATAACAGCATTTGGGATGTTCTCCTTCCTTCCTTCATGCTCATTCCCCTGGTTGTGTCATAGACGGTATATCCTAAGCCTTAATCCTGTCTCCATTTCTCAAGAGTACCTCAACCTAAAAACTAAAAAGAAACCAATTACTTGTTTATATTCCAAAAAATTATAGAATCTACTGGGAAAATGTGGCTGCAAAAAAAAATAGGTTTCATATCTACAGTTTTGGACCTTTGGGTGCCTTCAGATTTCTTTGACTATTAACATCAAATTCTATTTCAAGTAAAGCATCACTCCTGTCCCCTTGTCCTTAGGGGGTCAGCATAGTAGAACGGCAGTATATCCAGGACCGGATTCCTTCCTGGACTGGAGCGGGCTTTGTCCGAGTGCCTGAAGGGGCTTACTTGGAGTTCTTCATCGACAACATACCATATTCTATGGAGTATGACATCCTAATTCGCTATGAACCACAGGTAACCCCTCAGTGGACTAATGGGGTTGGGGGGTATTGGTAAACGTTTTTCTTCTAATGGACACTGTGTTTTTGTGAGATGTGCAGGCTGCCTTGGAATAGAGGAACCTCTCTGACTTTCTATCTTCCTCAAAAGTAAAAATGTACGTTTTTCTTGAATTCAGTTTCACAAACATTTAGTGATCTCTTTGTTAAGCACGTAGTCTCGCTGAGAACTGAGGTGGTGACGAGAGCGTGCCGGGTCCTCCTCTTGCCCTCGTGGCCTGCCCTGCCCGGGGGCGGACACGTGTCCCTAACTGGCATCAAAGGTGGAAAGTGTAAGAGCTGAGATACAAGCAGGGCTGCAAGAGGAGAGGTTCATACCAGCCAGACTGCCCAGGGGCTGCCAAGATGTTTCCTAAAGGGTCAGTTGCAGGTCTTAAGATGGAGACAGAATTTTGGCACAAGCAGAAGTGAGGAATAGCAGGAGCAGCAGACGGGGTGGTTGGAGTGTCCTTCGCATAGTCGGGTAAGGGTGGTTGGAGATGTTGTTAGGAGAAATGCTGGGATCAATAAATGAACTTGGAGTCTATGTTAACAGGAAGCTTTTGAAGGGTTTTGGGCAGGGGGTTGTCTTTATCTAAGCTGTGGGTTTGGGTTTTTTGTTTTTTTTAATCTTATTTTTTGCTTTTAAGTCAGAGAAAGATAATTATATGATACCATTTATATGTGGAATCTAAAATATGGCACAAATGAACTTATTTACACAACAGAAATAGACTCACAGACAGAGAAAACAAATTTATGATTACCAAAGGGGAAAGGGAGGAGGGATAAATTAGGAGTTTTGGATTAACAGAGGCACACTGCTATATATGGAACACTGAAACAATTAGGACCTACCATATAGCACAGGGAACTATATTCAATATCTTGTAATAATCTGTAACAGAAAGGAATCTGGAAAAATAGATATGTGTGTATGTATAACTGAATCTCTTTGTCGTATCCCTGAAACTAACACAGCATCATAAATCAACTATACTTTAACAAAAGATAATAATAATAAGGTGTGTTTTAAGGTGGATGGAAAGGGATATTGGGAGAGGTAAGGAGAGCTGTGGGAGGCTGTTTCAGTGTCCAGGTGAGAAGAGATTTGGGCTAGAACTGGGGTAACAGCCAAGAGAATGGTAAGAGGAAAGGGAAATGCACGCGAGTGTTTCCCATTTAAACTTGGCAAAAGATAGGTGGATGGAGACTTCCAAACAAACAGGCCGAAGCCGGCCAGCTCGGATCGTCCTTCTGATCTGCTTCTTGCTCTAGCTCCCCGACCACTGGGAGAAGGCTGTCATCACGGTGCAGCGGCCCGGCAAGATTCCAAGCAGCAGCCGTTGTGGAAACACTGTTCCCGATGACGACAACCAGGTGGTGTCCCTGTCACCTGGCTCCAGGTCAGTGTGGCCGCGGTTTGCAGCTCAGCAGACCCAACACGCAAATTACTTATTCTGCTGGTGTCTCAGCTTGTGAGTTGTACAGTAACCATTTCAGAGCCAAAACCAGACACAGACTGTTCCTTCCTTTGGGATCTACGGGGAGCTTTGATAGATTGGATGCTTAGAGGTTGACCTTTGGCTGTTATCTTTCTTCTCTGTTTCGGGGCAGGTACGTGGTCCTCCCCCGTCCCGTGTGCTTCGAGAAGGGTGTGAACTACACGGTGCGGTTAGAACTGCCCCAGTACACCTCCTCGGACAGCGGTGTGGACAGCCCTTACACCCTGATTGATTCCGTAAGTGGAGGTCGTTTCCGATGCGAGTAGGGAGGACTGAGCAGACAACATGCGTCTGCTTCCCTAAAGGGCTTTGTGGAGGATAATGCTGAGAGGTGAGGCAGTCTTTCCTGCCTTCAAGGTTACTTTGCTTGTTTACTTTAATAAAACTCCACCCTCTGGAAGAATCTACTCAAGCTGATCCTTCCTGAAAATAGGAAGTGTCTGAACCGTGACATTTCAAAACCCATCAAACTATCTATACTTTTTCTGGCAAGAATGTTTTAAGAATGAGAAGATTTCCACTTGACACCATGAGTCTGGGTTTTTTATTTCTTTTTCTTTTCAAGAGTCAAAGAAGCACTTGGGGTTTTTATGTGTTGATTTGTGTTAATTGGTGACCCCAGGCAGCCACCTAAGAACAGTGTGTTCTTCTGGTTTCTTCCTAGCTTGTTCTCATGCCGTTCTGTAAGTCACTGGACATCTTCACCGTGGGAGGCTCAGGAGACGGGGTGGTCACCAACAGCGCCTGGGAAACCTTTCAGAGATACCGATGTCTGGAGAACAGCAGGAGCGTTGTGAAGACGCCAATGACTGATGTTTGCAGAAACATCATCTTTAGCATTTCTGCCCTGTTGCACCAGACAGGCCTGGGTAGGTATCACTGCTGCTGCTTCTGCCCCTTCTTTCTCAGAAGCTCCGAGGACACTTGGCATCATGAGATACATTGGCAGGCATGTCCAATGGTTCTGTTAGGCATACAGCACAAAGGAAAGAGTCTCAACTGCAGTTTATGTTTGTTTTTTTAAGAGTGTGTTAGTGATAAAGCACCTCTGACAGTGGACTCATACACTGAAATACACAAAGAAGAGGGGACAAGGGAAAGGTCCCTGAGACTTGCCATATGCGGGGCAGGAAGTTGGAATGAAATCAGAGGAGCATCCCATAACTGAAATTGATGTTTTGCTCTTTGAAAAGTCACTGGCCTTTTGTTGAAGGTCGTATGATATTTGAGCTTTGAAGGCAAAGAGAGAAAACATTAGTGACCTTCTTCCTAGAAAAACTGCTTTTACCTGTCAACTTGCTCCTGCTGCTTCCCTCACACCCATCTGAGGGAAGATAAATGCTTTAAATGGGAATTCTGAATGAGCCGAGGTACCCATGAGGGGTCAGGGAAGAACCTGAGCAGAAGGACAGGCCAGTGCAGAACTGGGTGGGATGTGCTGGGCTTATCGCCGTGGCAGGCGTGGCTGCCCTGGGTCATGGGCTCTTGCCTGTCTTCCCTGCAGCTTGTGAGTGCGACCCTCAGGGCTCCTTAAGTTCCGTCTGCGACCCCAATGGAGGCCAGTGTCAGTGCCGGCCGAACGTGGTGGGAAGAAGGTGTGACAGATGTGCTCCTGGCACCTTTGGCTTTGGGCCCAGCGGATGCAAACGTAAGTTGATCAGAAGAACTGTAACGTATTCATTCACATCGTAAGTCATGCAGTGTGTGTTCCATAGCTTCAGAAGGCGTGCTGCACTACGGAAATTGATCACAGAGGCCCATGAGCGTTCTACACTGAAAGGAGGGGGCCAGCCTGAATAAGAGATGTATTTGCATCTAACAAGTTTCTCAATGTGGTCCCTTGGTTGCCTGTTTCTTCAGCTTGTGAGTGCCATCTGCAAGGATCTGTCAATGCTTTCTGCGACCCCATCACTGGCCAGTGCCACTGCTTCCAGGGGGTGTACACAAGGCAGTGTGACCGCTGCTTACCCGGGTTCTGGGGCTTTCCAAGCTGCCAGCCCTGCCACTGCAATGGCCACGCCGATGACTGCGACTCAGTGACGGGGGAGTGCTTGAGCTGCCAGGACTTCACCACAGGGCATAGCTGTGAGAGGTATGTGCCGCCGCTTGAAAGAGAGCAAGGTTGTTTTTGAGTGAGCAAGCAGAATCTCAGACAAACCACAGAATGAGTCTCTGCCAGGCTCCAGGTTGCTCATTCATTTCTAATCACCTTGATTTTCTAGGAACTCATTCATTTATCCAGTACAGATTTAGTTTACACCTTCTGTGTGCCAGGCATTGTTTGAGGGCAGGGGGAGATACAGCAGAGAACAAAACTGGCAGGAATCTGCCCTCTTGAAGAGTCCTTCTAGGCTGTACAGAAATCATCTCTCTGGCTCGGCCGATTCTGGCCTAGGGTGAGAGTTGTGAAATGTTAATTCCTAATTTGGGTCAAAGTAGAAACCAAATCCAAACGGGGATTAGCCACTTTAATGACTTTGTTGATTGCAACGTTTTATGCAGCTAGCGTTTCCAGGAGCCCATGTAAAATGTGCACAAGCAGATCTGTTCTCCAGTTAGCAGATGTTAATTGAACAATTATTATGGATGTAGTGCAGTGCACCAGCGATAGGAAGAACGGGACATAGAATGTGCCTCTAATCACATTACAGCCCAGCTCAGTAGGTAAGAAACAGTCTGTATGAAAAAATTACATCCTGACTTACATCATTCATTGCTAATTTAAAAAGGCAGACATGCTCTTAGAATCTGCTGTTTTGGGAATACTAGTCTCCACCTTTCAAGTCAATCAACCTCTCCTGATATCCACACTCTGTGGGACTTTTGTTTTTAAAAGAATATTCAGCAAATGCTTCAGTCAGTGCAAAAGTTGCCCATCAGATGAAAGAAGTTTTTAGTGAAAATTGAATATGTGATTACAGCATGAGGATGTGCAAGGCAGCAAATCCGTGGCTCTTGGTTGTATGCTGGATGGTATTCAAGAATTTGGAGAGTTCAGTGACTGCTCCTTAGAGTAAAAATCAAGTGTTTCCAATTACAAGATTGTGCTGTAGAAAGATAGGAGGCAGTTATACAAGATTGAAAGGAAGAAATTAATGTATTGGTGTCATTTTTTGTTTTCTGCATTTGATTTTTCATTACCATTGTTTCAGTGGACATGGAGAATAAATTCAAGACAGAGAGATGAGAAAAACAGATGAAAGGGTGAAGAAAGTAGGGAACACCGGTCAGCAGAGGTGGTTGTCCACAAGGCCGATGTGAAATCATATTTCTAAAGCATTCTGATTGCTTGCAGGAGAACTCAGGATGTAGGAGGAGGAAGGGTTTTCAGCCCTAGTTTGGATGACAGAATTTCCCTGAAGTATTTCAGATGCTGCTATTTAGTTTGAGCTGGTTTCCCATTCTCTTCCTCTTCTTGAGATGATCAACTCCAGTCCTGTGACTTTAAGAAACTCTAGACTCAAATTACTGCCAAGGGGTTAGAGAAGGAGGAGGCAGGAAGTGAACACTCAGTTTCTATCATGATGTGTTTGGACGTATTGCACCTAGAAAAGCCTCATAGGAAATTTTTTCAAACTGTTGCACAGAATTGCTTCATTCCTGTTGATTTTCCAGCATGTAATTGAGACATATGTTCTTGTATTGTGTCTGTGTCTAATTAAATAGAAGGTTAATGCCCTCTGAACAACTTTCCCCTTCTATTTCTTCATCCTTCCCCACTCCCCATTTAAAATAATCCTCTGCCTCAAAAAGAGAAAAAAGAAAAAGTGAATTAGAAGTTCCAGGCCCAGTTCTGCTCCTGACCTGCTCTATCTTGGGTGATTTAGCTCACCTCTCTGAGTATCCAGCTTTATGATAGTAGGATAACTAAGTTGGATTAGATGATATCCAAACTTCCTTCAAGCTCTTATGCTATAGGAATTTTAAAAAGTAACCTAATTACCAGTCATGTTGAAAAGCACCTTGGCATACTGAAAGAATTCCTTGCTGAAAGTTGGGAGGCTGAATCCAAATCGTGGCTTATTACTAACTATTCGTTTGAGCTTTGCAAATCATTTCAGCTCCATGGCTGCCTTATCTGTAAGGCAGGGAGGTGGGACCTGTTGAGTCTGGGAACTGATACATGCCACCTCTCATTCCCGAGAGCCAGACACGAGGGGCATGCACCTGGAGAGCATCTTTATCTACTTTTCACTGGTAAAGGCTTGATTGTCGAACAAGCCACCATGGGCTTACTGACGCATCGCCCCTCCCAGGCATGGACAGAGACCAACAACCACAAGCTCTCTTTCCCCCAAACTCTTTAATGCACAGAAGTTGCTGACCAGAATGCCCGGGACAGGCAGCTGTTAGGACGATAGCATGCACTTGGGGAGAGGTACCTCTTTAGGGAGGAGTGAATGAGTGTTCAGGTGAGGCCAGGGGTGTAACTCTAATGCAGTGGTCCTGCTGTGGGATCCCCAGACTAGTGGCAGCAGCGTCACCTCCTAAATCAGGAGAGGGAACCCAGCAATCTGTGTTTAAAAGCCCTCCAGGGAATTCTGATTGAAAGTAGTGTTTAAGCCACTGCTCTACTGGAAAGTCCTTCATGTGGAAACATGAGGAATCAGGAATGATGTTCCTAAACAGAGAACATGGTTTCTTAGACTTTCTCTTGCAACATATTTCTTATCACTGTGGTTCATGACCTTCTCTCTCCTGCAACTGATACAGGTGCTTGGCTGGTTACTATGGAGACCCCATCATCGGGTCAGGAGACCACTGCCGCCCTTGTCCTTGCCCAGATGGTCCCGAGAGCGGACGCCAGTTTGCCAGTAGCTGCTATCAAGACCCTGTTACTTTACAGCTTGCCTGTGTCTGTAATCCTGGATACATTGGTAAGTGATGTGCAAACTCTCAGAGGAAAAGATGTGTCTTCATGAGGTTAGTGGTTAAGAAAGAAGAAAAGCTGAAGAGTGAGCCGATTTAGTTGCTTTTTTTAAAAAAATCTTTATTTAAAAGTGAAGGGAATCTGAAATATAGATGTTCTTTTCCTGATTGGTATGTGAGACAGTCTCTATTCTCATGTCTCTGATAAAAATGTTATAATACAGAGCACAATAACAAGTTCATTTAAAGTCTCTGTGAAGCCTAATGTTCTTAACCAGTTCTGTGCCTAACCAGTCCAAAGATTAATTTATATTTCACTTCTTCCTTCCCTTATCCAACGCCTCGTAGGAGAGTCTCAAAAAGTAAAGTAGCCAAATAGTGGGCAGAATGAAGAAAAGAATACCATCTACGAGCCCCAGACAACAGAATCGATCAAAGCTAGAAGTATTCTTCATTATTTGCTGTACTCACATTATCTGCCAGCATTCATGGAGTGTAGCAAGTTGTACATCATACAGACTCCCTTTATTTCATCCTTGATACCACTGTTTCAGATACTCCTTATGCTTATACATAGCTCAGCCAATTTGCACTTTTTAGGATTTTTTTTTTTTAGTTTATTGACTTATAGTTGATCTACAATGTTGTTTATTTCCACTGTGCAACAAAGTGACTCAGTTGTACATATATTTATCCATTTTCCTATTATTTTCCATGTGGTTTATCCCAGGGTATTGAATATAGTTCCCTGTGCTATTCAGTAGGAACTTGTTTACTCTTCGAAATCTCTTAAGAAGGGAAAGTGGTCATCACAAAGGGCCCCATTTTTCAGGTTGCTCAGTGAGGAGCCTGTGTTTTTCAATGAATGTAATCCCTGGGTTAAGATTTAACATCAAGTAAACTTTTTGCTGTGAAACCATTATTTCACTCCTGATGTGTCCATCCCTATGGAATGAGGAGCTGAGTCCATGGGTTGAAGCTCTCCTAACTGCCCCTCCCCAACCATGACCGCAGAGAGCCAAGGCTGAAGCGCCATCGCTGCAGAGAGGCTGCTGCCTTTCATGACTGCCAGCCCGTTCCCTGAAATCGTGGCCAGCCTTGGCCCAGTAACTAGTGCCCTGGGGATCGAGGCACCGCCTGGGTGGGCTCTCTGGTTGGCAGGAATGTCGGGGGACCAGATCTTGCAGACAGCAAGCCAAAGGCCCCACGCTGGTTTTATTGGACAACAGGCTCCAGATGCGACGAGTGTGCCTCAGGCTTCTTTGGCAATCCCTCAGATGTGGGGGGGACATGTCAGCCTTGCCATTGTCACCACAACATCGACACAGCGGACCCAGAAGCCTGCGACAAGGAGACCGGGAGGTGCCTCAAGTGCTTATACCACACGGAGGGGGAGCAGTGCCAGCTCTGCCGCTTCGGATACTATGGCGACGCGCTCCGCCAGGACTGTCGCAGTAAGATGCACGCGCCCTCTGCCCCATCCTTAGAGTGACTCCCACTCTCCTGCTCCTCCTCCCCTGCCTCCTCCTTGGGAGATTTTATTCTTAGGGAATTTATCTCATCTGTGTTAGTCGTTCAGTTCCTATCTGACTCTTTGTGACCCCTTGGAATGTAGCCCAGCAGGCTCCTCTGTCCATGGAATTCTCCAGGCAAGAGTACTGGAGTGGGTTTGCCATGCCCTTCTCCAGGGGATCTTCCCGACCCAGGGATCAAACCCAGGTCTCCTGCACTGCAGGAAGATTCTTTACTGACAGAGCTACCAGGGAAGCCCATTATCTCATCAGGTAAAACACTTCTTCAGAAAGAGAAAATTTCACTACGCACAAGAGAAAGATAAGGATGATTTTTTTTTAAAATAGCCTCATTCCTGGCCCTGTTGAGCTGTGGCTCAGCACCGGAGAAGGAACCAAAAGCTGTGCCACTGTCCCCATGATAAACGCCATAGATAGAGTGGGTTGACTTTTTTTTTAATTGAAAACAGTTTTACTAAAATAAGCACAGTGCATTCTTGCATAAACATCTGACATTCGCAGGTCGATTTTCTTAAACTAAGCAGTTCAGCTGTCTGAGGCTGGGTATGCCTTTGTGCTCACCAGCAACCGGCACCCACATGCCTCAGACCAGGGTGGCCGGGCAGCCTCTGGGCTGGCTCCACAGCAGGCGCAGCGCTCCTCACTGCCCCAGACCTGCACTGCCCTCCACACCAGGCCCTAGGGAGGAAGCAGCAGAGACACTGTCTCCAGAAGTCTAGAGTGAATTGATTTTATGTTCTGCTCATGGACTTGTTGATGGGCTGAGACTTCTGCATCCTAAATACACACTTTGGTCTACCCTTTTGTCAGTGATGGATAGAGGTTTCCAGCTTAGGAAAAAGAAAGAAGTAACATCTCTGAAGTATCTCTTTCAGAACTCATTATTTCTCTCTTATCACGAGATCAGCCAGCATTTCCTGCTGCGGCTGCATGGCCCCCAGGCCCCTGTCTTTGTTGATACAAACACGGAATGTTGAGGACTAGCAGGACTGGATTCCTTCGAGCCTTCCTAGTTTAAAGGGCTCTACCTGCCATGGCTCATACAGCCATGACTGCTGTTTCCTGCCAAGAGTTTGAAATCATTAGGTATCTCTGCTCCCACAGCCTGGCTTTTATTTCCAGTTAAATCCTCAATCTTACAGTGATTCACCAGCCGCTTATTAAATCAAGTATTTTTGAAAATACTTGCCAGCCATTTTGCATGTCTGCCTGGGAAATGTCAGAGCTGTGTGGAACATCATAAGATGAAGAACCACAGGTTTAGAATTTTTTTTTTTAATCTCCTCCATTCCTTCCTCTTCTTGTTTGCACTTCCAGGTTGAAATCTAGAGAGAGAAAGTGGTCGCCGTTTGATGTAGCTGCCTTTCGCACTGTCTGAGTATTTTCTGAGCGGGCCTCTGTGGGTACACCTGACGAGGCTGTTCTTTTTCAGAGTGTGTCTGCAATTACCTGGGCACGGTGCAGGAACATTGTGACGGCTCTGACTGCCGGTGCGACACAACCACGGGGCAGTGCCTCTGCCTCCCTAACGTGATCGGCCAGAACTGTGACCGCTGTGCGCCCAACACCTGGCAACTGGCCAGTGGGACAGGCTGCGAGCCCTGCAACTGCGATGCCGCCCATTCCTTCGGGCCGTCCTGTAATGAGGTGAGGCGCTGTCGCCCAGGGCAGCCATCGTAGCGTAGGCAAAGAGGACGTTGGGTCCACATGACAGCTCTTGGGTGGCTGGGCCCCAGTTAGAGAAAGGCCCCCCTGCTTGTGGTTGCCGCCTTGCACCAGGACACACAGCACAGACTGGATGTCCGCCCTCACGTGCCCCCGTGGGCTGGGACAGTGTAATGTGCACAGGGTCCCCACTGGATCCCTCCGGGGCACAGCATCTTAGGGCCCCAGCAGCAGCGGGGGCAGCTCACTTTCTAATGGACCAGGGGGCCCGTTTTTTTCCAATACCTGGCTGCTGAATCAGACTTCTTTTTCTTAGCCACACAGCCTGAAGTGGACCACATAACAATAGCCAGCATTGTAGAAAGTTCTCCTGTTCTCTGACACACACAGAACTGTGTCACACACAGTCACAGGGGGTCCAGGCTTGTGCATGATGTATGAGGATACGAGTGAGGAAACAGGTCAACAAAAGGGAACATGCTCTGGGCCTTCCCAGCCCCACTTGCAGAGGAGCGGTTAGGAGATGCCAGCCTGGGGCCCTTAGCACCCACAATCGGGGTGAGGTTCCCTGTTCTCGGGCAGGCCGTTAGGTCTCCCGGCCTTGCAGCTGAGCTGACCCGGGTCTGTCCTTGCTCTCAGTTCACAGGGCAGTGCCACTGCATGCCTGGCTTCGGAGGCCGCACTTGCAGCGAGTGCCAGGAGCTCTTCTGGGGGGACCCCAGCGTGGAGTGCCGAGGTGAGCGTGGGCACGGGACTCGCGAGTGGGTGGGCCGGGTGTCTGTGGGAGCTTTCTGTCCGGTATAGCACAGATGGACTTGTCTGTAAGAACTAGGCTGAATTACAAAAGAAATGCATGCTCATTGTTTAACAACCACAAAAACTGGAACCGATCTAGCCCTGGAGACATGTAGGTGGTAAAAGTGGACCTGCTGACTGCTGGCTTCGCTCCCCAGGGCTGAGGTTTGTCTGCCTCAGCACAGACAGGCTTACATACACGCCCCGCATCACACAGAATGGCTTTAGTTTTGACTGTTTTTTAAACTGAAGCATAGTTGATCTCCTTGGTGACTCAGGCAGTAAACAGTCTGCCTGCAATGCCGGAGACCCGGGTTTAATCCCTGGGTCGGGAAGATCCCCTGGAGCAGGGCATGGCAACCTACTCCAGTACGCTTGCCTAGAGAATCCCTTGGACAAAGGAGCCTGGTAGTTGTCTGATGTAGCTGACTTTCGCAACCATAGGGTTGCAAAGAGTCGGACACAGAACAACATACACGTAGTTGATTTACATTATTTCAGATGTACATCATAGTGATTCAGTTATATGTATATTTTTCAGATTCTTTTCCCTTGTATGTTATTACAAGATACTGAATATAGTCCTGCACTGTACATAGGTCTTTGTTGTTTTTTTCTGTTTTACATATAGCAGTGTGTATGTGTTCATCCCAACCTCATCGTTTATCCTTTCCGCACCACCGTCCCCTTTCATAACCACAAGTTTATTTTCTGTGTCTGTAGGTCTTTTTCTGTTCAGTAAATAAGTTCATTTGTACTGTGTTTTTAGATTCCACATGTAAGTGATTCTTACAGTCTTTTTCTTTCTCTGACTCACTTAGTATGATCATCTCTAGGTCTGTCCATGTTGCTGCAAATGGCATTATTTCATTCTATTTTATGGCTGAGTAATCAGAATGGCTTTTTAAAATGCTTTTAAGCAAAGTGAGCTGATATTCAGCATCAAGTTCTGCACATTGATAACCCCCCCAAACAGTATTTGGGGGTAAGCTTCCTTGTCGGCACAAGCAGAGCTAAACGTCCGGGTAAGATGGTTTGAGCCCAGCGAAACAAGCAGATGGTGCTGACAGTTAAAGCCCTCAACTCTCACTCCCCACCAGCGGGAACTCGGAGGCTAAGGCCCTCGAACCCTCGTGGGCAACAAAGGAGCTGGTGACAGGAGCACCACATGTGTTAAATCCCCAGATCCTCCCTTAGGCTTGTGACTAACTAGGACTTTGAGGGAAGGCTTGATGTTTTCTTAAGAACAAGATATTGCTACAGTCATGTGAATCAGAAGGATTGCTTAATTTTTATGCTGTTGCAATATTTTACCTGCCAGGTTATTTTTCAGATTTTAAATGAAAAGCATTCTTGGAGAAGATTTTAGTAGACTGTTCCTGTACTGTTTTCCTCCTCTTTCTTTCCTACTTGAGTTTTCTTCTTTATGTTTTAAGTTTATAGCTATGGATAAATACCTTCTGTACTTTCTCACTTGCTCTTTGATATATTTTCTTCAGTATACGTATGAAAATCTGGGTCCCTGCTAGACACTACATTTTTTAAAAATCTCTTTTTTAGACTGAACTGTAGTGAAAAATAATATAGATTTTCAGGTTAGCAGTTCATTCAGAATCTTCTGTTGAAAGTCACAAATCTAGAAACTGCGTGTTGTTTCCGAGTCAGCTCATATGTTCCTTAACAGTCCAAAGACTCAAGCAGTAGACAGGACCAGAACCGATGGCCTGTGATTTGTTTCTTTCATTCACTGTGTAGCCAGAAGGGTCTGCGCCAGCATCTTAGATGAGACGAAATGTTTGCTACACAGAGGGGATGACGAGCGCTGTGTCGATATACAGATGTACTCATATACGTATTCTTCAGTCCCTGATGTTGGTTCTTAATGGAATCTGATTTTCTCACTTCCTTTAGAAGGTCCATGACATTCAGTGGACCACTTGCTCTAGGAGGTCCCTTGCAAGTAAAGTCCTGCTTAAAATCTGGTTTCTTCAGGACTCTCACCACTATTTTGTTAAATTTCTCAATCTTATACTGCCCCAGGGGCTTGATTTTCTCCAGATAATGGTTCTATCATTGCTTATAGCCTGATTCTGTCAGCATGTGTCATTGGCAAAATAGCTTTGACTGCCAAAGCTTTCTGACCTTTTGCTCCATCTAAGCTTTGTTAGCATGAAAAGCCTGTTTCCCAGAGTCAGAGTCAATCAGAGAATTGTTCACTTAACACTCAGAACTTTACCCCTTACCCTTTTATCTTTAAACTTTCACCTCTAAATCTGCCAGAGAAATTGTGGCTTATAAGCACAGTATCAACTTGTTTAGGTCAAAAGTGAGATCATGTTTTAGAAACTTTGCAAGGAGAGAAATTCATGGCATTGACGTTCGCCAACTTCTTTTGTTTGTTTTACGCAGAGGAAAGGTCAGCCTGTTACATAAGAAACTGGGGACCCAAATGCTTTTGACACCCCATGAAGGAAGTTCATAACTGACAAGGCACCTGGAAAGGACAAGAATTGACTGCAGCCAGCAGTGAGGGAGTCCTGGCCAGCCACGGGCCCTGTGCACACAGGATGGCTGTCGAGCAGGACCAGAATAATCTGATGAGGGCAGGGACAAGAATGCAGGAGCAGATCAAGTTCAGGAGCACAATCACCAGTGGAAATGGGAGGGCAAGAGTTTGAAGGGACAGGGTCCAGCAACCAGCGGAAACACAAGTAGGTGTTATCTGAAATTAGATTGAACTATGGGGAATGAAAATGTGAACAGTCTTCTCAAATTAGGTCACTCACTGCCCAGGAGTGAATTTCAAATCTTTCGGTTGAACAAGGCACAAGTTCAGACTTTCTGGAGCCACCTCGCTAACAATATGCTTATAGAAAGACTTAAGTCATAGCTAAGCATTCTCCTTATGGAAAAAAATGGAGTTATGTCAAAGACGAACGAGCCGAGGCTCCAGCTCGTGAATTGTTGAATGTTCCCATTGTCCGGGCGGGTTGGGGCTCTTGGCCGACAGTGCCGAGTCTGAACAAGCCCATCACTGTGCTGGATGGAGAGGAGCTCGCCCACCCAGTCCTGAACGTGCCCAACAAAAAGCTCGGCCCAGAGCTCTGCCCCATGCCCTGGGGAGTCAAAGGGTCACAGGAGGAATCTTCTGTTGACTGGCAGACCGCAGAGGCAAGGCCTCTGGCTCTTGGGAAAGGCCAGGCTGATTGGAAATATGGGCCATAGGTGAGAGGCTCTGGCTGTTTTTTTCATCCTGCTTGTTTCTCATTTCCAGTAGTTTTTGGTAGAAAATCGAAGTACATTTTTGCTCAGACATAATTTGTTTTCTTAATGCTTGTCATCTTTTCTCAGGCTGGGATCCCTTTATAATCACCCACCTTTTTTGCTTTATTTCCAGGGTGGCTCAGGAAGTCAGATTTAATTTGACTCTTTAGAGAATTGCAGATATGCTTGTCAGTAGAGGGAAGGCTTGTCCATAGCCAGGTACCAGGTCCAGCTCACAGCCCCCTTCAGTGAAGTCTAACTGGAGCACAGCCACGCCCCAGTTTGTCCATGTTGTCCGGCTCCCTTTCTGCTGCAGTGCCAGTGTTGAGGAGTTACGATGGAGCCTTTTATAGAAAACGTTCACCAACTCCTGGGCCAGATAGCCAGCTCATTTCTGCAGGTGAATTCTATTCTCCAACTTCCGTTTCAAAACTTCCGTTTAAAATCATACTACTGAGGCTGAAAAAAAAAGATGTGGGACTGACTGGACTGGAGGAGGTTAGAGAATTTACAGAAAAAGAAAACCACATTTCAGAGATTAGAAAGTACTGAAATTTCGCTTAGAGTAAAATAGAAATGCCGAAGTAAAGCAAGAATTAAGCTTTGGTGTGAGAGCACGTCTCTGGGGATCTGTTGAGGCAGGTTCATGACAAAAATGAGTAAAGCCTGTCCCCTGATGTGAGGAGGGCACTCTCTTGGTCCCCAGGCAGCTTCACGTTTGAAAAGGAAAGGTGCGGGGACCACACAGGCCTGAGTGACTTCCCAGGGTGCCCGGTGGGGAGTGGACACTGGCGGAGAGCCGCGCCCTGAGCAGGGCGCCTCGCAGGCTCTGCGGGAGCAGCACGCGAAGCAGCAGGACGGCAGGAAACGAGAGGGGCTGAACACTGCAGGCGGCAGCGGGGGACGCCAGGTGGGGCTGGAGCCCCCGGCAGGCGTCACAGGAACTGTCTTCTTGGAGAGACGGAGGAGACTCAGTATCAGATTCCAGCAGATGATGGGAAGCCCTTGAGATGGACTTTCTTCAGTGGGCAGAGGAGGTCTGCAGACAAGAAGGGAAGGATACGAAGAAAGCAGAAAGTGACACCTGCTAAGAAAGAGGCACGTGGGCTGTTTCCCATTCTGCTGTTTCCTTGCTGACATTTTCCTCCAGATCTCAGAGTCTGTAAAATGGGTACACTATTTTTCATCGATCTACCTCTTAGAGAGCATGTTTTATTAATTTTTTAGTTAAAGTATCATTGCTGTACAATAGTATATAAGTTACAGGTGTCCAATATAGTGATTAACAATTTTTAAAGGTTATACTCCATTTATAGTTTTTTTTGTAAATAGTGGCTATATTCCCTGTGTTGTACAATATATCCTTGTAGCTTATTTTATGTACTTATTTATTTGGCTGCGTCGGGTCTTAGTGGTGGCAGTCTTCTTCGTTGTGCCATGTGGAGTCTTCTGTTGCGGCATGTGGGCCTTCCAGCTGTGGCATGGTCTCTGGTTGCTCCGGTTCTGTAGTTGCAGTGCGTGGGTTCCAGAGCCGGCTCAGTAGGTGTAACACACAGGCTCAGTTGCCCTGCAGCCTATGGAATCTTAGTTCCCCAACCAGGGATTGAACCCGTGTCCCCTGCCTTGCAAGCTGGATTCTTCACCACTGGACCACCAGGGAATCCCTCCTTGTAGCTTATGTTATACTTAATAGTTTGTACCTCTTGTTTTAAATGAGGAGAAAACTTAGTAAAAATAGAGATGACCCACTGCCCACATAACCAAGAATATATTTATATATGAAGGTGGAATTCTCATGGCTCATTAAAATGATGATGGTCTCATTTTTAGAATGCTGTTCTTCATCTTCATGATTTGTTCATCTTAAAAATCAGGCAACAACTTTCACAATATATATTCCTTTCCAAGAGAAAGTTTTTGGTCCTCTACCTAATAATGCCATTCTTCAAAGCCACACTGAGTTGCAGGTCCCCTGGACTCCTATCCCTTCCTCTAAAGAGAGGAGAAAACACACTGGCCCTGTCGGAGACAACCAGTACAATTACTTGATAAATTTCCCCAGTCCCAGTGAATGTGAGGTTGGAGAGTCCCCTTCACAGCTTTACTGTCTGTAAAGTTTTAAACTGTCAGGTGAGAACCAACTCTTAGTGGGTATTTTTTACAAGGTTATAAGTTTGGGCATTTTAGTACTTGCCTCCAAGGTGACCCCATCAGAGAAGCAGTTCTGGAAGCTTAATAAAAGAAGGAAGCACTTGTCCACTGGCACTGTAACAGTTTCCCAGCTTCAGTTTGAAATGAAAACCTGATGCGTTTTTAGGTAGTTAGACTTTTTTAGTGATGAACTGCAATCCAGCCATCTATGAAATTTGACTCTGCTTTTCAAATGGAGGAAAGGAATGTGGTCGGCAAATGGGTCCTGGTCTCTGGAGGTGCCAGAGCTCTGCCCGCCCTCTGGGACACTGGTCTTGAGGGGCAGGGTCCAGAGATCAGCTGGGATGAGAATTAGGTAGATTTTGGGAAAAGAACGTGACCACTTTTTTCACATTATGTAATTATTTGTCAAATATGCCTTCCATTGCTAACCTTTCTGTTGAAGTGACTTGTTGGAGGGCACAGTTTTAGACTTCTGCTATTGTCTCATTAGCAATATGCTTGTGGAAAGACTTAAGTCATAGCTAAGTATTCTCCTTATGAGAAAACACATAGTTATGTGAAAGACAAGGAAAGTCTTAATGAGAGGCCACTTGCCTTTTAAGTCCCACAGTTAGGGACCAATATTTTCCCCCTCAAAGAGGCCATGACAGAATGAGAGCAAGACATACCTATTCCAATGACATAAATGAACAATTGTTAGAGAAATTAAAAATAAACTCAACATGTGCAAACATCCCTTGCCCCCAGCATGAATTCAGTGAAAACCTCTTTAGGACTGTACCTTTGCATTCTCTTCGGGAAAGAAAGATTTCCTAAGCAAACTAAAAGCGTATGTACCATCTGGCATGGTTGTCCCCAGCCTAAGCATAGCAGTAAAACAGTACAGATCTGCGGTTTCCCTGGTGGTCCAGTGGTTAGGTTTCTCTGCTTCCAATGCAGGGGGCGTGGGTTCAATCCCTGGTCAGGGAACTAAGATCCTACATCCTATAGTGTGGCCAAAAAAAAAAAAAGTAGGACAGATCTGCTGGGCCACATGAGGCCCCACACAGGGCTACCCACTGGGGCCTGCAGGACAGTAGCGACTGACAGTCTCATTCATTTCAAATGGCCTCATGAAGGCCCTCTGCTTACACAAGTCCTTAGGTCCATTCATCAGCTTACATTGGTGAACTTGAAGGTCATGATTGCTCCACTCCCACACACACACACTCATACACTTAGCATGCAAAAGGAAGGTGAACAGCTGGGAAGATAACATGGTCAGTACTTCTCAAAATGGGGTGTAGTGACCCTCAGCATCAGTGTCTCCTGGCAACTACTAGAAATACAAATTCTCAGGCCCCAGTGATTCCAGATCTGGGGGAAGAGACGGGGGGAATGTGTTAGCTGAGCCCTTTACGTGATTCTGATGCCTGCTAGAGTTTGAGAGGCTAGGACTTAGATGACCTGGGTGACTTACAGCTTTTTGGAAGATGACTAAATTCTATGAGATGATATGGAAGTCCGTTCCCGAAGGCTAAACAACATAGACCTTCAGATTCAAGCATTAGCTGAGTTCTTCCCAGTCTCTCTGTAGAAACTGATGGAGGCAGTGGTTTTCCCAAGTCTTTACCCCTTTGTTTGCAGGGGCGGGGGTGTCATTAGGTATTCCACTAGAAAAAGACCTCAGTCTAATGAGTTTGGGATATGACTGGGTAAAAAAAAAAAAGATGTGGAACAAGATTTTTTTTTTTGAACAAGATTTTTAATACAGAACTCTTCTGAGTCTTTAACATGCTATTTGTTTTTGAATTTTCAAAAAGAGAACGTAGAATTTCCCAAACCCACTTGATCGCAGACCTCTCATTTCATGCTGAAAGCAATCCTAAGAGTGGATAGGTATAATTATTATCCCTTATAGACATGGAAAGCATAACTCAGTTTTTGTCCCACCCAGGGTCGAGTAGCCAGGTGTGGGGAAGGGAGGATTCACCAGCAGGCAGCCTGAGTTTATTACAATACTGCGCCACTCAAACCTGGCATTTGAGATCGTGGATTGTAGTTGGCAGACAGAGGCCAGGAAAAGCTCAAGCAACAATACAAAGCAGGGTGTGAGTAGAAAAAAATGGTCCAGGCCACAGACACGTCTTTCTGGCTTTGGAGGATAGAGTATTTTGTTTCTCAGGACCATCTATGAAACTGATTCCGGAAAATGTTTTATTTCAAAGTCTTTTGGAGACAATACTATTGACTCAGGAAGGATTTTTTTTGTTTTTAATCGAAATATAGTTGATTTTCCAATGTTGTATTAGTTTCAGGTGTACAGCACAGTGATTCAGTTACATGTGTATTTCCTACTATGCATTATTACAAAATACTGTATAGTGCTCTGTGCTATGTAGCAGGTCCTTGTTGGTTATCTATTTCATACATAGCAGTGCTGCAGTGAACATCGTTGTGCTTTGCCACAATTCACATTGAGTCCTAGGAAGATTATTTTCTTTTGTAGGGGTGTGTTGATGTCTTTTGTGTGCCTGTATCAAAAGTGAGGGTAGAGCCTTGTTTGGCAAAGACAGTTGAACTCCAGCTTGAGAGTTAACCCTGTACAGAGAGCTGAGAATGGAAAGATGGTTAAAGGTGTACCTCTGCCCTTGGAATCCACAATCTACTTAGGGAAATAGGATCTTTGTTCTTATTTTTATCCCCACCTTTTCCCAGAAGGGGCTTAAGGCCAGGGATAAGAGGGGGGTGTGTGTGCATGCTCAGTTGCGTCCAAGTCTTTGCAATCCATAGACTGAGGTCCGCCAGGCTCCTCTGGTATTTTCCAGGCAAGAATACTGGAGCAGGTTGCCATCTCTGGATCTTCACGACCCATGGATCAAACCCGAGTCTCTCAGTTTCCTACATGAGCAGACAGGTTCTTTACCCGTAGCGCCACCTGCAGGCCTTTTGTTATTCAAACACGAAACAAACGCAAATGTCACTTGTTGATAGAAAACCAAGTTAGTCACCCGAGCTTTGGGACTCTGAGCCAGGGTTCAATGGCACAGGCATCGTGGTAAGTAATCTCAGCCACGGTCCACTGACCAAGAACACAGATTCCCTCTTGTACCATTTGGTTCTGCCTCAGATGCCAACCCTACTGGACCAGTGAGGTTGGGACTAAATGGCTCCCAAGGCCTTTGCACTTCAGATGTTTTACGAGTCTGTGCTCCTAGTGCTGGGGGTGGTTATCACAATGGCAGGCACCCACAAGTTAGATGATACTTAATTGAAAGCCTTTTAACCAGACACTTAAAATTCCTGAGACTTCTTTCTCATTTAGTTTTCTCTTTATCAACCTTACTGCATTTCATCAACCATTCACTGTTCTGTGACCAGGTAGAGGGAGGTTGGTAAGTTGCTTGCTCATTATTGCTCTATCTTATGCCAGAAGCCTCACATCTTCAGGGTGTCACCTAACAGACCCTGTCCTGTCCTGACAGGATCTACAGACAGGTCAAAAAAAGGGGAGCAGAGGCAAGACAGAGCTTAAAAGCACAGACTCTGGAGCTGCAAAGTGCTGAGTTAGACTCCTGGCTTGGCCACTTCCTTGCTGCAAGCCTTGGCAGTCACGTAATCTCTCCAGACCTCAGTTTTCACATCTATAAAACTGATAACTGTAACACTTGGATCCCAGAGGGTTATTGTGAGGATTAAGTGAGATGATGCATGTAAACCGTTTGTACAGAGGCAGGTACAATGATGCACAATGGTGTCCACTTAAAGAAACATTTATTATCACTAAGATTGTTAAGCAGCGGTGAGCCAGGGTTGAGGTACCGCGTGTTGTGGGGGACCGGCTGCAGTCTCTGTGAGGGTCACTGGTAAACTGGCCATTTACAGACCTTCCTGTTGTAACAGTGGCTGAGGGCTCTAACTGCCTAGTGGCTGCTTGGGCTCTAGGGGCTCAGCCAGCATTGCTGTCTCCCTTCCAGCCTGTGACTGCGACCCCAGGGGCATCGAGACACCGCAGTGTGACCAGTCCACTGGCCAGTGTGTGTGTGTGGAGGGCGTGGAGGGCCCACGCTGTGACGCGTGCACCCGGGGCTACTCGGGCGTCTTCCCCGACTGCACACCCTGCCACCAATGCTTCGCTCTCTGGGACGTGATCATCGCTGAGCTGGCCAACAGGACCCAGAGGTTCCTGGAGAAAGCCAAGGCCTTGAAGATCAGTGGTGTGATTGGGCCATACCGGGAGACTGTGGACTCGGTGGAGAAGAAAGTCAACGAGATCAGGGACATCCTGGCCCAGAGCCCAGCTGCCGAACCACTGAAGAACATCGGGAATCTCTTTGAGGAAGCAGAGTAAGTAGTTGATAAGCCAGAGAAACAGCTCACGATGTTGTTTCAACTTGATGAATCAACAGCGCGGTGCTTCCATCAGGAGGGGTGGTCAGTGCTGTGAGTGAAAACAGATGCTGGGCATTCATTTTCTGGCAGTCACTGCTCTGCGCTTGGGGGCAAGTGGATGCTGGCGCATCACTGGGCCCAGAGTTGCAGAGACTGCAGTGCAGAATGTGTGCACGTTATATTCAGCACTTTTCTCTGCAAACAATAATTTTGGGTAATAGAATGTCTCTGGATCCAGAGACAAAGGATCCATAAGAGTCATAGCTGGGTTACTTGCTAGGCTTGTGAACTAAAATGACTCACACACTTCCAAGCCTCCCTTCTCACCTGCAGCGGAGGGGAGGATACTCTTTAGTTTTCCCTTACAGAGTAACAAAAGGATTGATCTATGACATGGTAATGTAATTGCAGAAAACATTATAAGTTGTTGTCATATGTTTTGCTACTTCCAGGGAAATTCCATTACCACAAGTAAGACTCCTATTTCTAGGTTATTTCTACTGCTCAGCTGTTGGTCCACTAGAGCTATGCTTCTTTCATCCAATTTTAGCAGATTCCCTATGATGAAAATTCCTCTTCTTAGTCCTTCTCTGGGTAATCATATCTCTGATTGGAGAGTGTGTATTTTTCCAGTGAAAGCAGAGAGAATTGAGCTGAGTGATGCTGAAATGAGATGATTTTTCTCTCATTTCTCCCAGTTATCTTTCCTGTTCTCAAACATTCCAACTCCCTTTGCCAGAAGGACCCCCAAAACAGCAAAAAACATCTAGGCTAAAGGACAAAACAGGAAAGGATATGGAGCATTTGTGCTTCTCCAAATGCTATGGGTTTTTATTATAGACTTCCCATTTGGCAGGAGCAAGGGGGTTGTTTCATGGCTAAATCCTTTACATTCAGGCAATAGTACATCATGCCAGAACTACAGGAGCATTTTTGTGTGATGGGACTTTAATCAGCATCTCTAAAAAGTCAGATGGACTTTTCATTCACCTCCATACTGTGTATGAGAAGCAGGAAGCTAACAGCTGACATTAGCTAAAATGCCTTGTAGGAGGTCCTTCCTACAACTTCTAGATTTAAAGTAACTGGTCCCTTGACTGCAAGCCTCAGATCTTGTGCCCAAGATCATGTGGTTGATCAGGGTGTTAGGAGATGTCTGATGTGAGGTGATAATGCATTTAATAAGGAATTTTACCTCATTAAAAAAGACCACAGTACAGCTCAGCCTTCTTACATTTAGCGATAACAAGCCTTAAAAGGCCCTGGTCTGAGTGCAACCCCACTTAAGAAATGATTTCTTGGCCTTGGTGTCATGCACCTTAAGGGAGAACAAACAACTCTGGTATCCTTCGGGAGCCTGCCAGAAGAGCGATTACATTCCTCCAACAGCTCTGGTTCTACCTTCGCTCTTCATCTAAATCAAACAGATTGTAATCATCTCAGGAAAACTAATTTCATTAATCTTTTTCAACACAGTATCCAAGGATGCATGTTTTAGGATCCCGAGTGGCATTATTTAAAAATCTACAATGTAAGGCTTGATTTTTTTAATTATAACATTGTACGAGACCTGAGGAGAAGTAAAAGCCTTCTGGGAATCAGCAGATTAATGAAAGCAAAGCACTGGAAAAAAAGAAACTAGCCTCAGGTTAGGGAAAAAAGCCCTCGGGTTTACAAAATGTAATTTAACCCACAAATCCTTTTAAGCACTTTTCTTTTGAGTTGGGTCATGGTATTATCTCAGCCTTAAATATCATTTTTCGAATCGCCCCCCAACCTTTCAGCATCTCTACATTTTCCCAGTTTTTTATATGATTATATCCCTGAGAAGACAATTACACTCCATTAGGTGATACCCAGAGCTGAGGTCTTCTTGATTTGTACTTTCTTTGTGATATGTACACACATGCACACTGTATATGGGAGTAATTTACAAATAGATGCCTAAAGTACAGCTTTGGAGACAGGAAGATACAGAACAAAGGCAGTTGGGTTTGCATTCCAAACGAAATATTGTGCAAACTAAATGGTTATCATATTCCATCCTCAGTGATGTGGCTTTCTTTCTCAGGAAAAATGAAAGGGTTGCTTTGTTGGTGGAAGGTGGCTCCTTTGATGGGACTTTGTCTGAAGGGGGGTGTGTATGAAAAGCTTCTTTGCCTTGTTTCCAGTCTTCCTGGTGGCCATGGGGCTTTCTTTCTGCATGTCTCTTCTTGAAGGAGATCCCTGAGGTTCAGATAGGAGTATTTTTGGCAGGTGGCTGAGAGCCATAATTCTACACTAGAGTCACTTATGTCTTTTGAGTTTGTGGAATTGTATGGGCTTGCAGCTACTTATGTTACAGAGTGGGACGCATGCTCTGGAAATGTACTCATGTTACATCAGATATTCAGGATCCCTCAAACAGCCCATCTGTCACAACACAGCTGAGTGGAACTGCTGTGTTTTCCTTCAAAGCATTGAAGAAAAATCATTAGCTTTAACATAATTTCTTAATGATGATTAAAACCAGTACTTGAAGATGAACTGTTACAAACTACTGAATCGGTTTGAAATTACAGAGTAATGGATACAGTATTAGTGGAAAATGTAAAGATGAGACTTCATGTTTTCCCTTTAGTTTCTTGCCCTTAAGTTCGTTTACCCTTCTCTTCACAGGAAACTAACTAAAGATGTCACAGAAAAGATGGCACAAGTAGAAGTGGATCTGTCTGACACAGCTATGCAAAATAACAGCACAGCCAGACAATTAGATGCTCTACAGGCAGAAGCAGAAAGTCTAGATAACACAGTGAAAGAGCTTGCTGAACAGTTGGAATTTATCAAAAATTCAGATATTCGGGGTGAGCATTTTTTTAATGCAAATACTTAATCCTGGACAATGGATTTTACTATCTGTCTAATCTTTAAATGGAGCACTTGCAGAAGAAAAGTAAGTGCTTTGTAATAATTTTAAAGCTATTCCTCATTGAGTCTCTGGCACAGAAGAGGATTAAAGTCTTCATTTTATCAATGTGGGATGTGGGCACAGAAGGGATTGCATGGAGTGGGCAGTGGTCTTTGTGTTAGAATGGCATTGATTTCCTGATATTTTTTTTTTTTCCATTTAGTGGTTTACCACCTTGGTATGACTTGAAAAGGGGCTCTTATAAAAAGTTAAGAAATCAGGTTGATACTTCTGCAAATTGTTTTATATTCAAGAATGTTACGTGACCAGGAAATCACATTTGCAAGCCACTTATTGATATCATAGGCCATATTATATAGGACCCTCTCCCCCCAAAGCAAAAGAAAGTAAAAATATGTCAGATCACTCTATGCATCCTGTTTTATGCATGATTGCTTTTCTTTTTTTTTTAGCTATTTCCTTAAAGCCAAAACATGTCAGGCTGTTTTATGTATAAACATTAGCCATTTGAGTGGATATAAATAGTTAAATGAGAAAAGGGAAAACTCATCTGGACATGTAATCTACAAGTTGCCTCGCACCAGCTATTTAGAAAGAACTGGATGCTTGCCTGTGTAGGATCAAAATCTTCATGATTGACTTAATTTTTTAATCCAGATGTTTGGCATCTTCCAGAGCCACAGTTAGGTGCCAATGGAACAAAGTATATTCATTGATCATGAGAAGAAAGTTGTATTTCTTTAAGCTTTGAATTTGAATTTTAAAACAAAACCATATGGTCAATTTGGGGAGACTGGGTACAAGGGGATTAACTGTGGGCAATTTGATCTCATGCTCTAGGCGCCTTGGACAGCATTACCAAGTATTTCCAGATGTCTCTAGAGGCCGAGGAACATGTGAATGCTTCCACCACAAATGCCAACGGCACAGTGGAGCAGTCGGCCCTCACTAGAGAGAGGGTGGAAGATTTGATGTTGGAGCAAGAATCGCAGTTCAGAGAGAAACAGGAGGAGCAGGCCCGCCTTCTGGATGAACTGGCAGGCAAACTACAGAGTCTTGACCTTTCAGCTGCTGCCGAAATGGTAAGGTTTGAGAGTTTGGCCCGAAGGCTGCCATGCTACAAGAGAAAAAATACAGTCTTTAACACTGTCCACTTTGCAGATGAGTCAGCAGGAGGGAAACCGGTCTCTGGCCCAGTCTGGGGTATCCGTGACCAAGCCAGATTAAAAACAGCAGCATGTGAGTTTCCACCTTCCTCTCTTGCAGCAGCTTCTCTAGGATACAACCAAAGAATCAGGACTACTCTCCCATGCTGCTGAATTGACTCACTTCTTATCTAATGTGGACATTTTTTTTTTTTACTTTGTTCTGACTTGAAGTGCAAATTGCATCCCAGTGAAGCAATTCAGAATCATTTCTTGGAGAGACTTCCTAAAAACAAAAAGGGGGGAGCTAAAGAGTTTTTTTCATAGATAGGTATTAATTAAAATGTTCCTTTGTCCTAGTAACTTTACCTAGTTAAGATTAACCTGAGACCAGCCTAGAAAGTAAATTCATTTCCTAGAAGCTTTTAAAAAATAACTCTGGAGTCAAATGAAACTGAGTAGTGAGTTTAATGGAAATCAGGCAGAAAGCCAAAAAAAAAAAATCCAAACCAAGTTTTTCTTCCTCTTGCTCCCTTATTTTTCATAGAATACTCATCTGAGAGAAGCTGCAGGGTGTTGTTTATATAGGGTGTTGTTTAGTTTTTCTAACTAAAACTAGTCATCACAGATTTCTCCAAACTAAAACGAAAAGCAGCTAAGGATGCTAGAGGATGTCTGCTTTGCAGCAGGGGGCGTCTTGGGAATAGGTGGCCTGCGGGCAGGTTCCTCTGGCTATTAAGAACGGGAGCCCTGTCCTGTGCCTGCTTTCCATCAGATGAGTGGCCAAGAAACTTGCCACCTTCTTCCCCATCTCTCATTGTATGTGCTTGTTAATAACCTTGTGAAAACTCCCTTTTTAGGTTCTACACCACCACTTTTTGTGTACAAAGATTTTTATTCCTTCGTGTTTTTCAAGTACGTTCGGTTCTGTCTTTGTGTATATTTAGTTAGACTGATGATGTTTTTTTCCAGGCCTGCCAGGCTGATGAAATAAAACAGATCTTCTAGGGTGTTAGAATGTTTTTAGAAAGTATCCCCGAGGTCTTAAGCCTTCTTGATTAAGGCTTGTCTTCTTGTATAGCATGCAGAATAAACTTTATTTTCTGAAAATTTTTATGTGCTATAAACCAGATACATGAGAGTATTATTTTAAGAGATAATAGGATAATTATCACAGAACTATTTAGTTAGAGAGTAGACTATATTTTGAAAAAATGACTCTTTTACTTCTTAAAAGAAGTACTTGCTTTGTTTGGGAGTATTCTGTTAACTATTTTTCACTGTAGTATAGCTTTCCCCTCTTTTCAACATGAGCCTTTTCCACAAAATAGCTCTAAACACAGTTTGTCTTCCTGCTCAGCCTTTTCCGTCATATAGCAAACCTGTAATTTATCAATTTGCCATATATATTCTACAACCAAGACTTTGGAAGTTTCTGGCAGGTGAGAAAGGAGTCTTTCTCACCCTCTCCCATGTGGAATGTTCCCCACTTCTCCTGCTAAAAATCCCACCAACCCACTCTCCTTTCCCAGCTATAATCCTCAGTAATCTTCATCTGCTTTCCTTCTTACTTGATCTGACCTATTTTTGGCTGTTTTCCCTAGAGTTATCTTTCTAACTAGACATAAAGTTACTGAAAGGCCTGATTATGGGTCTTTTATATCACCCTTTTTACCAGAACAGTTAACAGGCTGCTAGGTCTAAAGAAGGTTCTCGATACCATTTTTTCTTTTGGTAAATTCAATGTTAGGAGAAAGGGGATGGATTCTTTGGCTTCATATCAGCAGGCTTCAGCGTGATGGAGCAAAGCCCCTAAGTGTGGTATTAGGGCAGATGATTCGGACAGCACTGATGCAGTGTTAAGTCACTGTTTCCTTGGAAGGAAACAAGCTGGCTCATCCCTAAGCTGTTTGCTCCTCTCGATCCTAAAACACTTTCCCAAGCACCCTTGCCGAGGACCACCTACACACTCTCTTGGGCCACCCAGGCCCTGCACAGCTGTTAGCCACCTCGGACTCACTCTGCACCCTGCGCTTGTGTCTTGGCTTTGCTGCAGACGTGTGGAACGCCTCCGGGGGCCTCCTGTTCCGAGACTGAATGTGGCGGCCCAAACTGCAGAACTGACGAAGGAGAAAAGAAGTGTGGCGGGCCTGGCTGTGGTGGGCTGGTCACTGTTGCACACAGCGCCTGGCAGAAAGCCATGGACTTTGACCGGGATGTCCTGAGTGCCCTGGCTGAGGTGGAACAGCTCTCCAAGATGGTAATTCAGTGGATGGCCTATTTTTGTTTGCTTTCAGTTATGGAGGACCTGAAAAGGAGAAATCAATCTCAAATGTTGACTAATAAGAAAAGGCAAAAGTTGTGAGATCAGGGAGATGAGGTTTTATTCAGAAGTGGGCTAAGAATTCTCATTATGATAATTTGAAATATCCATGTTAATAACCATGGGTCCAGGGTTATGAATACATCCAGCTTTTATTTCAATTGAGCCTTTATTCTTCTGAAGTGACATGAAGTATTAACTTCATGTTAACGAAAGTATGTATGTTGGTACCTGAGAAAAAGACTAAAGAACATCTTAAAAGGTCAAAAAACTGGGGGAAAAAATTGTATATGCTAGCCCTAGCTATGTAAGACCGCTGTATAGGAATTGATATACCGATTACTTTGTCTGCAAAGTAGTATGATTGAATGGGAGACGTTTCTAAAATCCACGATTCCAAATACTTAAGTCTTTCATCATCATTTTCTGGACCATTTATAGTATTCTTGTCTGAGTGACATTGTTCCATGAGTATTTTATTCCCCATATGTAGGTCTCTGAAGCAAAACTGAGGGCTGATGAAGCAAAACAGAATGCTCAAGATGTTCTGTTGAAAACCAATGCTACCAAAGAAAAAGTGGACAGGAGCAATGAGGATCTGAGAAATCTGATCAAGCAAATCAGGAACTTTTTGACCCGTAAGGAAGTTTTTCATTTTACTTTTAGACATTTCTTCCTATCTAGGAATATAAAACAACTTTCTAAGAGTGTTGGAGAGGCCATAATTCAAATCTGCAGTTTTGATAGAATCAACTTCTTGCAGGGAATAAAATACTTCCAAATTTTAAAGTATTTCCATATTAAATATTTTAATTTCTTAACATTTATGTACCTATATGTAAATACTCTCTAATTTATGCACATATAAGACATACTTGATGTGATACCCAAGTAGTAAGTCAAGAAGTCAGACATGTACTATGAGATTTGAATTTGGAACTTGTGTTAAGGTTTGAACCTTAACTATAAAGATTTTTTTTTTGCATTGTCCCCAAAGCTTTGTAATCCTATTGTTTTCAGGATATTTTATTTATGGTTAGATAGCTCTATACCTTAAGCATTCTGTACAGAAATAGATTCTGGAATCCATGCATTTCTCATCTTTCTGCTCTGTCATTTTATTTTTTTCCCCCCAAATATTTTTTTATTCTTGCTTACATTTGTGTTTCCAATTGTGAATAAAAAATGCTTAGAAAGTGATTACAAAACATCGTGAACCAGATGTGAGGCGTGGGCTCGCCTTCTCTGCCTGAGATGACACGGGGCCTGGCGTCTGGGCCTGGGTCGGCCTGCCCGGGCTCAGTCGGGCTTCTCACTTTCAGAATCTGGCATGGGCACAGGAAGGGCTGAGGCAGCTCCAGGAATGATCACGGTGGGTACAGCGCTGGGTACCAGGGCCAGACATGGCATCCCCGTTGCTGTTCGAGATGTGTTCATTTTAGACACAAAAACACAAAGACGCTGAAAGTAAAGGATGGAGGAGAGGAGATCAGGATGGCAGAGTAGGAAGATGATGCTGAGAGGGTAACAGGCAGGAAGGCCAGGGGTCTCCAAACAGTCAGTGCTCTGTCATTTTAATTAAGCGTTATCAACTCTTCTTAGCCTCGTTCCTCCTTGTTACAAGGTGGCTGCCAAAGCTCCACAAAGACACAATAATAGCTAATGGAAAAAGAGACCACCTATTTCTTTATTGTATAATTTTTAAATAGAGGAAATCTTTCCCAGAAGTCTTTCTTTCAGTTTAAAAAAAAAAAGCTTAAAAATCAATTACATAATTAGAATTTAAACTGGTATTTTTTCATCTCTTTTCACACTTGACATTTGAAACTCCTTGAAGACAACTGTACTGACTCTTGCTTCTCTGACTGGATTCTCTAATTTCCTGAATCCAGATAATTTATTAGTGATTTCAATACTTATATCTGCATTTATAGCAGTAGTCTTTCAACTGAAAGTTTTCATTGCCTTTTGGGATCAAGTTCCAGCTTTTTACCTTTGCCTGTAGAGTCTTCTACAACCTGAACTGTTCACTTCACTCAACTTCCACATAACATGCTCTGCCCATCCTGTCTCTCCATCTAGAGATGTTCTTTCTTCTCTCAAACCCCTCATCCTTCAACACCCTCCAGAATATTCCGACAACCCCAGCTTGTCACCAACTCCAGTAGTATGCGTTGTCTGCATTACTTTTCCTGTGTGTAGGTCTTATCTCCCCAACTCAAATTAAAAACCCTTAAATAGGAAGTACCTTTGCTTGGTATAACCCCACCAGGCTGAACACACAGTAGTAGATGACCAATATGGTTGAAAGAGTGAACCATATTTGCTTTTTACTTTTAACAGAAGATAGTGCTGATCTAGACAGCATCGAAGCAGTTGCTAACGAAGTCTTGAAAATGGAAATGCCTAGCACTCCACAGCAGTTACAGAACTTGACAGAAGATATCCGTGAACGAGTTGAAAGCCTCTCTCAAGTGGAGGTTATTCTACAGCAAAGTGCAGCTGACATTGCCAGAGCTGAGATGTTGTTAGAAGAAGCTCAAAAAGCCAGGTATCTGAACACAGTATTATATGCCAGTTAGCGGAGCTCATTTTCTGTATTTAGCATGGAGTAGTCTTTTCTTTCATCAGTGACATTTCTCACTGAGTGACCGGTGTGAGTCTCTCTGCATCACTTCAGCAAAGCTGGTCTTTAAAAAAGACCAAGTACTTTTTTCTTGTTCACATGTACCAATAATATATCACCTTGTTCTTTTTACTCAGCAAAAGTGCAACAGATGTTAAAGTCACTGCAGACATGGTAAGGGAAGCCCTGGAAGAAGCAGAAAAGGCCCAGATTGCAGCAGAGAAGGCAATTAAACAAGCAGACGAAGACATCCAGGGAACCCAGAACCTGCTCACTTCCGTAAGAGACTGCAGTCACTGTTGTGTATGGGAGAAAATACACTTACACATACACTTGTCAGAAAAGCACATCTGACAGTTACCTATGAAAATTCTTACAGCTGAACATCAAAGGAGTCCTTTAATATATATGAACTACTCACTTAGCACAGATGCTAAAAGTCTTGTTTTCTAGGGGAAAAAAGGAGCCTGAAAACAAACATTAAACCTCCTTTCATTTGCATCCCCACAAAAAGCCTTAAGAAAGATAATAAGAGTTTCCAGTTCCTTCAAGGAATAAGATTCTATTTAGTATGAAACATATTATTAATTAATATTCAGTTTTAGAACATCTCCAGATGGATAGACAGGATGGGCAGAGCAAGCTTTTGCAGCCCAAAAGCAACTACATAGTTAAGACTAGATTTATGAGGTGATCATTCACAAAAACTTTACTACAGTTTTGAAAACCACTGGAAAGCCAAAATATCTACTTCTAACACCTAATTTTAGATGAACCTGATAGAGCTCTTACTTCCCAGATGGCTCTCTGGTAAAGAATCCACCTACCAATACAGGAAACATGGATTCGATTCCTGGGTCAGGAATATCCTCTGGAGAATGAAATGGCAATCCACTCCAGTATTCTTGCCTAGAAAATCCCATGGACAGAAGAGCCTGGTGGGCAACAGTCCATGGGGTTGCAAATGAGTCAGACATGACTTAGCAACTAAATAATAGAGCTCTTACAGATAGTCTGTTTTATGCAGAATGCATGGGAAACTTACACGCAAAATACCCTTAGGGCCTACCAAATATTAAAGACATTCACTAAAAAAAGAATTATTCACATGGATTTAGTGCTCTAGTCTAAAAACTTAAAACTCTGAAATTAGACGCTTACTTGCTGCCAACCCCTCTTCTCAAAACAACAACCTGGGAGATGGTTTTTCAATCTGCTTTCCCTACCATTAGTTACTATAAGCCCATCTTCCTCTATTCCATTACTCTCAGTAAAATGAAGCCAGACAGTTCCTTAGTTTTGAGTATATATATAAGGCTCTTTCTTCGTGCTACTTAATCAAGTTTAGAAAAATTATATTTTCCCACCAGACTATGTTCTAACCCTTTGCTTTATCTCTAGGTTTTTCAATTTTGTCAGTGTGCTGTTAACATATAAATGAACTTTAAGTGACTTAAAAAATGACTATTTTGAAAAGCAAAATGGAAACTATTAATCAAACTGTAGGTGAGATATTTGGCTTGATGATGCAATTTATTTAAAGATGAAACCTTGGAGGGTAGGAAGTGTTTCAGGTAAACGTAAGAAAGAGAACCCCTAAACCATACTAATGAAAGCTTGACAGAAACTATTCACTTACTTACTCTAAGAGTTATCTTCTAAGAATAACTACTCCCTAAGAGTTGTCTTCTAACTAATGGGTGAACTCTCAGATCAAGAATCATTTGGTTTGAAATAGTTACAACTTTGAGCATATGTGTATACTGATCCATTAGTTATAACATTATTATTCAGAGTTATTCTACAGAATAGAACCATCCTTGAAGATCGTTTTTAAGAAAAACTAGGTCTCAGTGAAACTGGTTCTTCTGTCATGGGTCAGGCTTACTTTGGCTAGCTTTAAAGAAAAAAAAAAAATCAGTGTTTATTGATTATACTTTGAAAAGAGATCAAACATGGACCCTCCCAGTTGCCCAGATGAGATACTTTTTCCCTAAATAATTCTTGAGTATTTACAGCTTCCAGTTGTAACTTTCCCAGATCTATGCCACGTCACAATCCTATAGTAATTTTTCATAGTTTTACCATTCCTGGTTTCCAGGTCTTCATTAATTAGCTGAAAACACTCAAATTAACTTTGAAGGTGGCTCCCAAAGTGCTTTAATCTCCACTACTAGAACTTAACATTTACAGTTGACAGAAAAAAAACTAAAATTGACTGGAGGTTACGGTTTCCCCACCCACATTGACTTAGAAAGTTATGTGTGGCTATCCCTTTGCTCACATCAGCTTCCTTGTGAACACTGTTCAGCCAGAGTCTGGAGGTGTCCTTAAAATGCTTTCCTGACACATCAAACTGCCTGGGAGTGGTTCAGTAAGAAAAAATTTACATAAATTTCAGCCTAGACTGTCAGAAGTGCTGAAAGAATAAAATAGATATAGCAGAGACTATTTTGAAGTTGGGCACTTTATGTCAGCTTTCTTGAAACTTTTAGTGATTACTTCTGTTGTTCTAGAGCAATGGCTCAGCAGCCTTTTAAATCTTTCTCTACACTTGGATTCATAGCACTTGCTACCACTTCTTGAATTAATGGCCTGCTGAATATAATCCATTATATACTTTCAGATAGAGTCTGAAACAGCAGCTTCTGAGGAAACTTTGTTCAATGCCTCCCAGCGCATCAGCGAGCTAGAGAGGAATGTGGAAGAACTTAAGCGGAAAGCTGCCCAGAATTCTGGGGAGGCAGAATACATTGAAAAAGTAGTATACACTGTGAAACAAAGCGCAGAAGATGTTAAGAAGGTGAGTAAGGCTTTGTTACTGCACGGCTGTGTGCACAAGCGAGCAACTGTGCTCCTCCAGGCCTTCCTTGGAGTGGGCTTACCATGGTTATTCATCAAAGATGGAAAAGAATGGGAATGGATATGAATATATCCATACATGAGATGTAGGCCCTCAAATCCAAACTTGGATAAGGGTTTGGAAAAATGAAATTAATTTAAAAAGCATATTGAACTTGTATTTCAATTAGGAAGAGCTTTATGGCAAACAGTAAATTACCTGGCTATTTGAGAAATCTTTAAAAGCAGGGTAGAAAATGCTTAAAGAATCCCTAACAGACAACAGCTAGTAGAGAACCATATCTCACCTCTTCTGTGCTCATTTGGAATTAACCAGCTCTTCCTTCTCACTGGAAGGTACTATACTTTGCAGAGAAAAGTCTCAAGCCCCAATTTTTCACTAGAAGCCAAGTTATCACTGGAACACATTTAATTTTTAAATTTGTGTTAGTAAATATTTATCACTAAAGAAACCTTTTTAAACTTTTCAGGGGAGTATTGAAACTCTTAATGAACAGTGTAGGAAGCTATAAACTGAATGAAATCAAGACTTTTCCTAGAAGCTACTGTAGTGTTTAGGCATTACATACAGGTAACTTCCCTATACCCTGAGTTTGGGAAAGGGAAGACTAAGTTCACTGCCACCTCTTTTTCATGGTGGGCTAGTTTCCTGCAGGTCTAAGAACATAAATCAGCCAAGTAGTCATTTCACAGGACATTCTGCATAAATATTAAACTTGATTACAAATAAACAGTAAAACCTTGACAATGAAATTCTTCTATAAGTAGCTGCTGTTTGAACAGTGTTCCTAAAATCTTGCCCTTTTTGTTAAATCTGCCTTTTCCCTCTGGTTTCCTGGTATCAAGTCACTATCAACCCTGAATTAGCCAATGTTCCTTCCACTGTTTTCTGATGTCTAAATATTTGAATCTTGGCACACCTACCTTTGAGAAAATCTATTTCTCTAACTCTGCTTCCATGAATTTCTCCTACAACATCTCCAAAGAAACAACCAGTCCCCCAGGGACCTACAGCAACTCCACCATGTCTTTGACAATTTTCATTTAAAAAAAATCATGTCAGGAACAAAACTCGGTCATTTGTGGAGATATGGACGGACCCAGAGACTAATACAGAGAAAGAGAGAAAAAAAAAACAACATTGTACATTAACAGGTAGATGTGGAATCTGAAAAAATGGATATAGACAATCTTATTTACAAAGCAGAGAGACATAGATGTAGGGAAAAAATGTATGGATACCAAGGGGGAACAGGGAGTTGGGGGTGACATGACTTGGGAGACTGGGATTGACATGACATATATATACTGCTGATACTGTGTATAAAACAGGTAAGTAATGAGAACCTGATGTTAGCAAAGGGACCTCTACTCAGTGCTCTGTGATGACCTAAATGGAGAAAAACCCCAAAACCAGGGGATGCACACACACAGGTGATCCACTGTTGTACAGTAGAAACTACACGGTAAAGCAACTAGACTCCAGTCATAACTGAGAAATACACAAAATAAAAGTGAAAGTTATGTCAGGGTTGTATCTACACCATTTCAAGTTAATGTTTTCAGTTACTTACTATTGTGTAGCGTGATTGTGTACCTGTGGTGATGGCCTTTAATTCAGAAGGCTAGCTGTGCAAGTTAGCATCTACGTGATCTAAGGCCGCCACAATTATATTACTGACACCAACATTATTACCTTTTTCTACCAAAATGTGGAACTGCAGACTTTGGACAATGAACTTGATGAAAAGTACAAGAAAGTAGAAAACTTAATTGCCAAGAAAACCGAAGAGTCAGCAGATGCCAGAAGGAAAGCAGAAATGCTACAAAATGAAGCAAAAACACTTTTGGCTCAAGCAAACAGCAAACTGCAACTCCTGAAAGGTAGATTTTTTTTTTTAAACTTGTTATTTTCTTAGAGTTTATTTAAAAGGTAAAGTACCATTCATCTGTCTCAAGCACTTAGAGCCTTATAATAAAAGACGATCCATCTTTGATTTTGAGATCATCATAGTATAACTGCTCAGACCTTTTATTTTTATCTCCCACAGATTTAGAAAGAAAATATGAAGACAATCAAAAATATTTAGAAGATAAAGCTCAAGAATTAATAAGACTGGAAGGAGAAGTTCGTTCACTCCTAAAGGATATAAGCCAGAAAGTTGCTGTTTATAGTACCTGCTTGTAACAAAGGAGGGGGAGCTGTAAGTAAAAGATGGCAGAGGTGACCAAAGCAAAATCATTACCTTTTAAAAACTGACTTAATGATCTTCAAAATAAAACTCAACCTATTTAATGTTTTTAATCGCCACATTTTGTATGGACTTAAATAAAATACAAAGCTTTTATATAAATATATATTGAGTATATTTTTCCTGATTTAGTATTCATGAATTCCTTTAACAAAGAAGGCTATTTTCGCTGTAAAGATGCACTTATAAGCTCGCTGACCATCTCCATGGAGATGCTAATTTCTGTTATGTCTATAGACCAGTATCACTCCTCTGTTTGGGTCATATCCTCCACAAATCCACCCCCAAAATCACCTCCCAAGAAGGAAGTACCCTGAGCTACCTTCACCATTTCAATGGCTGGTCAGTTGATCCAAATCTACTATAAGTATTCCTTCCTCTAGAAAAGAGAAACAAAAAAGCAGCAACTTTTAGGGAAGTGTTGAAACTAGAAAGGCATGAAACTAGAAATCAAGCACAGAAAAAGCATCAATAAAAAAAACAATTGCATGCAGACTAAACAACATGCTACTAAAAAATCAATAGGTCAAAGAGGAAACCCGAAAGGAAATTTAAAACTACCGAGACAAATGACAATTAAAAAAAAAAAAAAAAACATACAAATCTATGGGATGCAATAAAAGCAGTTCGAGAAGTTCTTAGTGATACAGGCCTTCTTTAAGAAACAAGAAAAATCTCAAAAAAACATAACCCAACAAACAAAATCTAGTCAGCAGAAGGAAGGAGATAATATAAAGAAATCACTACTAATACCACAAATTTACATGGTGACAACTATGAAATATTAATAAAGGAAATTAAAGATGATTCAAAGAAATGGAAAAATATCCCAAGCTCTTGGATTGGGAGAATTAATGTTAAAATTGCAATACTCTCCAAAGCAATTTCAGATTTAATGTGATCTCTATCAAGATTTCCAAAGAATAGCAAGAAGAGATAAGAAAGCCTTCCTCAGTGATCAATGCAAAGAAATAGAAGAAAACAATGGAATGGGAAAGACTAGAGATCTCTTCAAGAAAATTAGAGATACCAAGGGAACATTTCATGCAAAGATGGGCACAATAAAGGACAGAAATGGTAGAGACCTAACAGAAGCAGAAGATATTAAGAAGAGGTGGCAGGAACACACAGAAGAACTATACAAAAAAGATCTTCATGACCCAGAAAATCACAATGGTGTGATCACTCACCTAGAGGCAGACATCCTGGAATGCAAAGTCAAGTGGGCCTTAGGAAACATCACTATGAACAAAGCTAGTGGAGGTGGTGGAATTCCAGTTGAGCTATTTCAAATATTAAAAGATGATGCTGTGAAAGTGCTGCACCCAATCTGGAAAACTGAGCAGTGGCCACAAGACTGGAAAAGTTCAGTTTTCATTCCAATCCCAAAGAAAGGCAATGTCAACAAATGCTCAAACTACTGCACAATTGTATTTATCTCACATGCTAGCAAAGTAATGCTCAAAATTCTCCAAACCAGGCTTCAACAGTACATGAGCCATGAACTTCCAGATGTTCAAGCTGGATTTAGAAAAGGCAGAGGAAGCAGAGATCAAATTGCAACATCCACTGGATCACAGAAAAAGCAAGAGAGTTCCAGAAAAACTTCTGCTTTATTGACTACACCCAAGCCTCTGACTGTGTTTATCACAACAAACTGTGGAAAATTCTTCAAGAGATGGGAATCCCAGGACCACCTGACCTGCCTCCTGAGAGATCTGCATGCAGGTCAAGAAGCAACAGTTAGAACTGGACATGGAACAACAGACTGGTTGCAAATCGGGAAAGGAGTACATCAAGGCTGTATACTGTCACCCTGCTTATTTAACCTATATGCAGAGTACATCATGAGAAATGCTGGGCTGGAGGAAGCACAAGCTGGAATCAAGATTGCTGGGAGAAATATCAATAACCTCAGATATGCAGATACCACCACCCGTATGGCAGAAAGTGAAGAACAACTAAAGAGCCTCTTGAAGAAAGTGAAAGAGGAGAGTGAAAAAGTTGGCTTAAACTTAATATGCAGAAAACTAAGACCATGGCATCCGGTCCCATCACTTCACGGCAAATAGATGGGGAAACAGTGGAAACAGTGACAGATTTTATTTTGGGGGGGCTCCAAATCACTGCAGATGTTGACTGCAACCATGAAATGAAAAGACACTTGCTCCTTGGAAGAAAAGTTATGACCAACCTAGACAGCATATTAAAAGTCACAGACATTACTTTGCCAACAAAGGTGCATCTAGTCAAAGCTATGGTTTTTCCAGTAGTCATGAAGGTGGATGTGAGAGTTGTACTATAAGAGTGCCAAAGAATTGATGCTTTTGAACTGTGGTGTTGGAGAAGATTCTTGACAGTCCCTTGGACTGCAAGGAGATCCAACCAGTCAATCCTAAAGGAAATCAGTCCTGAATATTCATTGGAAGGACTGATGCTGAAACTCCAATACTTTGGCTACCTGATGCAAAGAACTGACTTATCTGAAAAGACCCAAGATGCTGGGAAAGATTGAAGGCGGGAGGAGAAGGGGACAGCAGAGGATGAGATGGTTGGATGGCATCACCAACTCAATGGACATGAGTTTGAGTAAAATCTGGGAGTTGGTGATGGACAGGGGGGCCTGGCTTGCTGCAGTTCATGGGGTTGCAAAGAATCAGACACAACTGAGTGACTGAACTGAGTTATCAAGTTACCTATGCCATTTTTCACAGAACTAGAACAAATCCTAAAATGTATATGGAATCAAAAAGACCCAGAATTGCCAAAGCAATCCTGAGGAAAAAGAAAAAAATCTGGAGTTATAACCCTCCCAGACTTCAGACAATGCTACAAAGACACTACTATAGTAGTCAAAAAGGTATGGTATTGGTACAAAGACATATGGATCAATGGAACAGAATAGAATCCAGAAATACACATACACACCTACCACCAACTTTTGACAAAGGAGGCAAGAATATACAATGAGAAAAAGACAGTCTCTTCAGCAAGTGGTGTTGGGACAGCCACATATAAATCAATGAAGTTAGCACACATCCTCACACCATACACAGAAATAAAATGGCTAAAATGAAATAATGCCATTTGCAGTAATATGGATGAATCTAGAGATTATCATACTAAGTGAAGTAAGTTATAAAGAGAAACAAATACCATATGATTATCATTTACATAGGATGAGACGGTTACAGAAGATGAGATAGATAGCCCATAGATAACCCACTGGACATGAATCTGAGCAAACTCCGAGAGACTGGAAGACAGAGGAGCCTGGGGTGCTGCAATGTATGGTACAGCAGAGAGTCAGACATGACTTAGCAGCTCAACCACCACCACCACTTACATGTGGAATCTAAAATAGGATACAAATCAGCATATATATGAAACAGAGATAAAGGGGAGACATGGCTGCCACAGCAGAGGGGGTGTAGGGAGGAAAGGAATGAGAATTTGAGATTAGCCAAGGCAAACTATATTATATGAAACAGAGATAAAGGGGAGACATGGCTGCCACAGCAGAGGGGGTGTAGGGAGGAAAGGAATGGGAATTTGAGATTAGCCAAGGCAAACTATTATATATGAAACAGAGATAAAGGGGAGACATGGCTGCCACAGCAGAGGGGGTGTAGGGAGGAAAGGAATGGGAATTTGAGATTAGCCAAGGCAAACTATTATATATAATATATATTATATATATATTAGCCAGGCCCCCCTGTCCATCACCAACTCCCAGATTTTACTCAAACTCATGTCCATTGAGTTGGTGATGCCATCCAACCATCTCATCCTCTGCTGTCCCCTTCTCCTCCCGCCTTCAATCTTTCCCAGCATCTTGGGTCTTTTCAGATAAGTCAGTTCTTTGCATCAGGTAGCCAAAGTATTGGAGTTTCAGCATCAGGCAAACTATTATATACAAGGTCCAACTGTATAGCACAGGGACCTACACTCACGATCCTCTGACAAGTCATAATGGAAAATATATATAGGTATAACTGAGTCACTTTGCTGTACAGAAGAAATTAATACAAATTGTAAATCAACTATACTCCAATAAAATTTTTAAAAGCCAGAGAGCTGCCACCTACAACAGGGCTAGGGTTGCTGAGGGGAATGTTTAAATTGAGCCAACATTTAGGGACACTGCTTATGCCAAGTGGACGGGGCTACTTAAAAGTACAGAAGGATGCTGTCATTTCTCAGATCTTACATTGTATTTTATTTAATTTCACAATCCGGTAACAATCAGTTATTCCACAGGACAAAGAAGATACATGGAACACAACTATCCAGCCTTTGTCAACCTCACAGCTGACTTGGCTGGAAACCGGCCAGGCCCTAGGTCACTCTCACACCCTCTCCTTAGAGCAAGGTTATTCCATGTTCCACTTAACCACCACCCACACATCTAACACAGCTGCATTTGAAGCTGGGCCCAAACAAGTTATGGTTATGTAAACAGCTTTAATTTCAACAATAAGGCAACTTTCTTCTGGTTCCAGGCATTTATTTGTCACTCTTATTTAGGTAGAAATCCTAATCACTAACAAAGTGGTTGTACCTCCTCATCTACTAGAGCATCTAAATCTTTTTCCCCCTTGATTATAAGCATTTTACTTACAATTAAGTAGAAGTAGAAATCTTCACTACTCCTCATTCCTTTTGAGCCAAACAACTAAAAATCTCATTTTTAATTGAAATTACTAATTTTAATCAGCTCAGTGAACTGGACAACTAACAGCCCCATCCTTTACAAGTCAAGAGAATACTCAGAACTTAGTACATAACAATGAGTGAACACTTAAAATTTGTTTTATACAGGACTTCATTCCCAGATAGAGTTTCATTCTCATACTGAATGGAAACCTTTAAAGTTGCATTTAACTATTATTTTTTGTCTCTACTGCTGCTGCTAAGTCACTTCAGTCGTGTCCGACTCTATGTGACCCCACAGACGGCAGTAGTCCATATTAAATTATATTTCACTACTCCTTAGTCAGATCTTTCTACCTAGAGTAGAGGACACACTTGAAGTTTAAATAAGTTAGCACTTCACAGGATATTGGGATTTCAGATTTTAAAAAGATTCAGAGTTTCATTACCAATAATGGGGAATAGCACATTCAGACTGACACTCCAATAGATTAACTGAAAACTCTGAATAAAATATATTTTAAAAAAGTAAAGTTACTGGACAATTAGAAATAGGTGCGGGTGGAGGAGTACCACTCAAACAACAGCACTGGGTAGAATTCTCATTTTTAATAGCTTTTCACTTAAGGGCAAGCCCCAGGAAGTGGCAACTTGAGCAGAAGCCAAGTTTTACTGGTTAAGGAATTGGAGGACAGAGTTTGGGGCAACCAACAGCAATTGAAATGAAGGGAAGAACACTAGAAAAGACAGGTATGATAAATTCTGCGTATTCCTTGCCCCATCTCTGACTCACCTGTGCACTACATGTGCATGGTACAAACTTCAGGCAGCCCAAGTAAAGCTAAAACAATTGAGTAGAGATTTCAGCTGCCTTCCCCTCCATCCCACACACATAAAGGTAACAAGAGTTTGGCGTTCAATCAAGTTAACTGCTCACTAAAAATTTCAATATTTTCCAGAGGTAACAGAATCCAGTCTTTAGAATGTATTGATTTACAGTGACCATAATACAATTCAAGACCACTGGACACGTGAAAAAAAAAAAAAGGAAAATGTGACCTATATGTAAATAAATTAAAACCTGAAGGTTACTAAACATTTCCTTTAATCTCTCATCAACTGGTATCTTATTCTGCATAGCCTTCTGCTAATAAACTATATTCTCCAAACTTTCCTTAATATAGGTATCCTTTAAATTGACATCAAGTGCACTTCAATTTGATGAATAAATGTGAAATGACTTATAACATACAAAAGTCTCTTTAGTATTTAACACTTATTCAAGTGTTTTAAGAAACAGTCATTTTAAATATTTATCAATAAATATTACTTTATAGCACTCTTTAAAGAAAAAGTCAATTTTACCCCGACAGGATAAACTGGAAATCCACTTAGGAAAAGAAAGTCGATTAAAGATTCCCTTATGTTCTTTCTCCAAAAATAAATGCTAAACATTTAGTAGGTATTGCTAAAACAGTTGAAAGGATAATGACCTTTTAAATACCTTAGTATTGTCCTACAATGTGGAAAGAAAAGATACATCCTGGTCTATAAAAGCAGTAATAAAGAGTAACAAAGAAGAATATACACTAGAGGTAGTCGAAAAAACTAGGACCATCTTGACATCCACTCAGAATAACCAGCAAATGACTATTTAAGACATATTTATTTCCGTGTCTTCATTTACCACTGTAATACATTGCTTCTCCATCTGATACTTGATTTTTGTATATACATTGCGTTACTTTGGTTAACTGTATAACTATACTTTAGACCTCAACAGAACCTTAAAAATCTAAACACAAATTTTACCTCTAACCACCAAGACACTGGGGATTAAAATAACTGAAATCATCGTTTTTTATTTACATCAGTTTATACATGTTTCCAACTTATTCTAATGACTGTTTCCAATGTGAAAACCAAGTTTCAAATAACCTGATCACCTTGGTTCAAACAAAGCTGTTCACACATCATACTCCAGCTGCATCCATGTAAGTAAATCCTGTATCAGAGATAAAAGCTACTTAACATAAACTCAGTGATGCTGAACCCTTCATAAACAGCATGAAAATATGGGTTGAAAAAAAAAAAAGAAAATATGGGTTGAAGAAAATTTTCCAGGAAGCTACTATAAGTAGCTTTTTTCTGCAGATATTAATGCAGTGAAACTATTAAATTTATTTAAAATATAGATAAGAGATTATTCAATTCTGTCCAAACCTATTAAATACCTTCCAAAAGTTTCATAATTCAGTCCTAGAAATTTTTGCAGCTGTGAGCATTTCCTGTTCAGAAATGTGACCTCTACAAAAGCCCCCAGGAAACTTCAGAAAAATATAATCTTCTCCTTTAAAAGTTGATTGATTTGCCAAATGATGCAGCCAAGTTTGCTTCTCTAAAAGCTTCTGATAAGGTCTGAAAGGGAAGAAATTTAGAATTAAAAACCAAGTATTTGTAAGTCAGAAGAAAATTTAGGTAGCCATTGTGTGTGTTGTTACCGGATGTGCATGACAGACTCTAGCTATATCTTCACAGGATGCTCCGTATTCCAGTGCAAGTGCAGCTTCATTTATCATTTCACCAGCACCCTTTAAAATAATAAATCAAGAAGTAATTCTGTTTCTATGGCAAAACAACTACCATCTAATAGGGCAGATTAGAATAGTTAACTGCCTCCAGCTGGAAAAATCCTAACAGAAAAAAGTAGCACAGAAGAGCTTGGGCTCTGAAGAGAAGTGGCCTGGATTCAAATCCTACCACTTACTACCTCAATTACTCACTGACTCTGTGCTTCATTCCATTTACTCACCTCAAAAAAGGGATGAACAACAGCTACCGCACAGAGTCCTGAAAACCCAAGTTAATGCATGTATTTAGGAAAAACTGTTACAGAGTAAGCACTCAAATGTTCTATTATCATCACTGATACATCTGAAACCTAGGGGAGGGCATACTTCAAATGCAGTGGTAGAAAAGGCTTTTCTTAGAAGGTCACATTTGAACCAAGCTAAATAAGCCAGTCACACAAAGATCTGGAGACATAGGATTCTAAACAAATGGTCTATAAGCAGGAAGGCTTTAAAATGGGAACAAGTTTTGGCCTATTAAGAAATTTTGAGAAGGTGCTCTCACTTTCTGAGATGGTCCACACTTTGTGGAGTATGTTTCTCTCTAAATAAATCCACTTCTTACCTATCAAAAAAATACAAAGAAAAAAACTGAGAGAAGGCCCATGAGACAGGGAATTAACGAGCAAAGAGAATGAGTGGAAAGAGATGATGTCAGAAAGACAGTCACGACCAAAATTCAGTGGAGCCTTGGGTCTAAGTCTGAAGTGGAAAGGACCACCGAGAGTTTTAAGCAGGCAAATGGCCTGGTGTGTGTTTTAAAAGGATATCTTAGTTGCAGCATGGAATACAGATGATATGATAGGCAAGACTTTCAGTGCTAGAAACAATGCACAAAGAAGCTATGTTCCAACTTCTGCTAGTAAATAATAACCTCAAAATGTAACCACTAGGTGGTTTTAAATTAATATACTAATAGCAATGCTTTCCAGAAACCCTAATGGGACTTCCGGCTTTATAGTACTCACGGGTCCTAGAATATGTGCCCCCAATACTCTGTCGGTCGATTTCTGCCCGAGAATCTTCACCATGCCATCTGTGTCAGCGTTTGTCTTAGCTCTGCTGTTAGCAGCAAAGGGGAATTTCCCAACTTTGTATTCAATACCCTGTGAGAGACAGAAATTGAGAGCTTACAAAAATTCTCAAAAAATTCATTTCCATTTGCTAAAATCATCTACCATTTATCAGAACTAAATCTCAAGAAGGCAGTTCTTCACAAAGCATATAGAAGGAAAGACCAAAAGGTTTATCACAGAAAAAATATTTTGGAAACAAACACAAGCAAATGCAAGTGTCAGTCCACCTGGATATACTTCAAAGCCAAATATAAGACCTCTAGAATTACTAATTTTTAAATACAGGCAAGCAAATACTCTCTCCTTTCTGATACTAATAAAGTAAAAAATTATTCAAACTTACTTGTAATGTTCTACATAGTTATTAAAATGCATTAATGCAATAATGAAAGGGTTCTTAACCACCACTGTCATTAAGTCAAATCACACATTAGAGTAAAACCACCCTCATTCAGAATTACCTCTTCTTTCAACTGCTCTTCTGATTTGCCAACCCAAGCAACTTCAGGGTGTGTGTAAATCACCGACGGCACACAGTTGTAGTCAATGTGCACAGCACCGCCAGCCATCCCTTCAACACAGATGATGCCTTCGTCCTCTGCTTTATGAGCCAGCATGGGACCAGCAACGACATCACCGATTGCATAGATGCTGCCACAGAGGTCAGAAGAAACAGTGAGCTTCTGAAAGCACAGACACTCATCTTCGGCTATGCCACAGTCAAAAACTATGAGTTTCCAGTTAGCAAGTCACCGAAAAATAAATCAAATAGAGCCCTTCCAGGTTCAAGTTCTACACTTTGGGTAAAATGAAAAATTCAATTAATTATTTTTCTTTTACAGGTTATAATTTTACTATTCTTCCCCAAAGCCAATGCATTTTTAAAGCATGACAAGTGTTTATTTAAAATTATTGAAAATGCAGGTAGGTATGCAACTTACTTTGGAATTTTAGTTTGGAATCGGGTATTCACTGGAATTCTACCTCTAGGATCCAGCTCAATTCCAAGCTCTTCTAGTCCCAAATTCTGAGTAAAGGGTCGTCGGCCGATGCAAACCAGCAGTACGTCACAAGTGATAACTTCAGCTTTACCACCAGAAGCAGCCTCAATACTAGGTAATAAGCAGCATGTAATTGTAAAACACATCTACATGAATAGCTGGCAGATACTGGAAACTTAAGATCAGACGTTACTTAAGTATAAATGATACTTCTGACAGTTTATTTTAATCATAAACAATACATAAACAGGGTCAGGCAATGAAAAATGTACATATCCTCTAGAGGTCTATCATTTGAACCTCACAACAAAAGGCTGTATTGACATGGTTTAAGAATATAGATCCAAGCTCAAGTAGTGGTTCTGCCCCCACCAGCTATGAGACATTAGGCAAGTTACTTCAGTGTTGAAAACAGTAGAATACCAGGCACACAGTAAGGAATTTAATCAATAATCTTACTGATTTACCCATGCATCTGTCTAAAAATAATGATTTTACTGAATGTTGAGAGTTTAAATTGTTCTGAATGTATACTATGAAAAAGTACGTTACAAATGAGAACACTGGGTTAATTTTTCTATCATCAATGCAATCATGAATTTCAGAGGGCTGACTGGATAAGCAATACTGAGCTACATTACACAGTAAAGTGGTATTAAGATATAAAAAGCCGGATTCTTAAAGCTAAATGTTTTTCTTAAAGAAACACACAGAAAGATACCATATCAAAAACAAATGTAGCATACTTACGAAACATCAATTTTTCCATCTGATTTCTTAGTAGCACCAGTAACTTTTGTGTTTAATTTAAATTTAAATCCTTGTTTTTGAAGGATACGTTGAAAGTTTTTAGATATTTCCATATCAATTCCAACACCACCAACATGACCCAAAAACTCAACTGCTGTCACGTCTGCACCAAGCCTTTGCCAAACTGAGCCCTGCAAACAATAATCATGAAAATAAAAAAACAATAATCATGAAAATAAAGGCTTTGATAGGAAATGTTTAAAAAATCATCTTAAACAGTTTATTGTAAGGTATTTTCCTAGGTTACTATGTTCCTATTAGCAACTCTGAGGTTTAAAATTAACATTGTGACAAACATGTAAAACTTCATATATTTATTCATTCAGCATTTACTGAACACCTACTATATGCTAGGCACCATTTTAGATGGTAGGTATACATCAGTGAACAAAACGCTGCCTTCAGAGACCTTAAATTCTGACAGAAAAAACAAATAAGTCAAATTTATGCAGAGGATAGTAAAGTGTAAAGAGAAAAAGCGAAAGTAGAACCAGGACTACTGCAATGAAGAAGGACTGCAATTTTTAAAAAATGTGGTCAAGGGGAAGCCCTCATGGGGAGTGACAACTGCACAAAGACTTGGAGAAGGAACGAAATATAGTGATAGCTGCTTCAGAAAGGACAGACTGAAAAGGAAGGCTTTGAGGGGAAAGAAGTAACCTCTTTTTGCTAATTACTGATGCTTGCAAAGTATTAATCTAGCTTCGTATTTTATTTTCTCAAGATAAATGTTTACTTTTTTCATTCAAATTATAATTTAAAATGCTGGCACTTTAACAACATTTTAACAATTATAGCTTGTGAATACTTGTACGTTAAATTGGCAACATGAAGATAATTTTACAGCATTAAATAAACTATGAAAATCTATGAATATATCCTTTGCAAGAACTTACATTAAAATCACCTAATAATTTAAAATTCATTTTAAGACTTTAGCAACTAAATTAAGTTCACGTATTTATTTTTTAAATTTCATGAATTTTGGGGGTGACAGCTGAGTTAACTAGAGGCAATACAGTGACACTAAAAATTCAATAACAAACATACACAAAAAATAACTCGAAATTATGCACCTAAATGTAAAATCCAAGACTGTAAAACTTTTAGAAGAAAACAGGACAGAATCATTGTGACACTGAGGTAGGCAAAGATTTCTTAGGTATAACACCAAAGTATAATCCATAAAAGGAAAAAAAGTAAATTAGACTTCATCAAAATTAAAAACTTCTCTTCACAAGACAGTATTATGAACACAAAAAAGAGAAACCACAGGTTAGGAAGAAATGTTTGCAAAACAACTACTTGATAAAAAAAATTTGCAAAACTATTTGATAAAGAAATGTTTACAAAAAACTATTTGATAAAGATTCTATGAAGAACTCTCAAAACTCAGTAACAAAACAAAATGGAGCCAAGAAAAAACATACAAAACATTTAAACAGGCAATTCAAGACATACAGATGGCAAAAAGCACATAAAAATATGCTCAACACTGCAACACTAGAAGATGCGAATTAAAACCACAATGAGATACTACTGCACACCCATTAGAAAGGCTCAAATCAAAAAAGCCAACCATACCAGCTACTGGTGAGCAAATGGAACTGAAACTTACAGAGCTTGGGGAGGGAGTTATAAAATGATGCAGCCCTTTTGGAGAACAGAGTTCCTTGAAAGGTTAAACACAGCATTACTCCTAGGTATATACTCAAAAGAAATGGAAACAGATGTTCACACAAAAACTTGTACAAAAATGTTCATAGCAGCATTATTCATGTTAGTCCTGAAGTGGAAACAACCCAAATGTTCATCAACTAAAGAATGGATACAGCACACTTTTAAAATTCATTGAATGGAAAATTATTTGGCCATAAAGTGAAATAAAGTATACCTGAAAATGAGAACATTATGCTAACTGAAATAAGCCAGACACAAAATGCCACATATTGCACGAATTCCATTTCTATGAAATGTTCAGAATAGGTAAAGCCATAGACATAAGAAGCAGATTAGTGTTTTCCAAGGACTGGGAAAACGGAGGAATACACAATGACTGGGGGCTCAGACGTAAAGGATCTCTCTGCAGTGCGGGAGACCCAGGTTCAATCCCTGGATTGACCCAGATCCCCTGGAGAAGGGAATGGCAACCCACTCCAGGATTCTTGCCTGGAGAATTCCATAGACAGAGAAGGCTGGCGGACTACAGCCCATGGGATCATGGTAAGTCGGAAACGATTGAGCAACTTTCACTTCTTTCTGGGGTAATGAAAATGTTCTGGAATTAAGATACTGATGACAGATGCATAACTTTGTAAATACACTAGAAATCAGTGAATTGTACACTTTAAATGGGTGAACTGCACGATATGTTATATCTCACTACAAAAAAATCAATCACTCCTCTGAAGCTAAATCAGAATAGTAAGAAACAGTTAAGAGCAGAAATGACAAGCAGCAGCAGTATCTTGAGAGAACAGCAAGCATAGCTAGACAAGTGCCCTATTCTTTAGGAAAGCTGATTTCACAATCCTTAGGTAGGAAAACTCCAGTAATATCTACCATTTATTTAATGCAAGGCACTATGGTGCCTTAAATGTATTAACCATATTAAATGTCAACAAAATCTTATAAGGCAATTATTCTTATCCTCATTTTTATAATGGATCAATTAGTTCAGAGAGGGTAATGAATTTAGCAAAGACATAAAGTCATTAACAGACAAAGCTAAAATTCAATTTTAAATCTGTCTGATTCGAAAGCACTGTAGTAAACTCAAATGGAAGAAAGAAAATGAACTGTAAAAAATAAGTCATATGAATAATCTTTACGAGAAAGTAGAGATATATATGTAGACACAGTAAGTTCTCCATAAACCTAAATTTTTAAAATGACATGTAAGAATTATTTTAATATAGTAACAGACACCTAAAACATTGTGTCAAGATGTTTAAATGACTTGAAGCTTGCACAACAATCTAATGCAAAAGTGCAGAGATGGAGGAAACAGAATCATTGCCTTGGGCTATTATTAAGCTGATTAAAAGGAAGTAAAGCTATATGATTCCTTTTTGTTTGTTTGTTTTATCCATCAGTGAGAACAATTTTCAACGCGGCCTGAAGAGAAGAAATATCATTAAAAAAGAAGTGAAGCCCAAAATAAGAACAACTAATTGTTTTGAATGAATTAATTCCCAAATTCAATAAATTAGATCACAGAGTTTGGGTAACAGAGTTTGGGTAACAGTCTGTGAACTTTGGGAACTTAATTAGCCTAAAAGCACTGTCAGAGGTGGGAAAGATTAGATTCTAAAAAAGAACATTCCTGGAGATTAGTTCAAAATGATGGAGTAGGATATAAGTTCACTCCTTACAAAAACACACCTAACTGCTGAACAACCACTGACAGAAAAAAAACAAACTCTGGAACCTTCCAAAATGACACCCTACATCCAAAGATAAAGAAGCCACAAGGAACAGTAGGAGAGGCACAACTGCAATAAAGTCAAATCACAAACCAGTTGGGTGGGCAACTCACAAATCTGAGAACAATTATACCATGGAAGTTATCCCACAGGAGCAAGTTCTGAGCCCCATGTTGGCCTTTCCAGGCTGGGGGATAGGAATGGGAAGGAGTTCCCAGAGAATCTGGCTTTGAAGGCCAGTGGGGTTTGAGTACATTAGCAGAGTGGAAGGGTGGGCAAGAGGGATAGTTATGAAGTTTGGGACTGATATACACACACTGCTGTATTTATAATGGATAGCCAGTCAATCAGTCAGAAAGAGAAAGACAAATACTGTGTATGAATGCATACATACGGGATTTAGAAAGACAGTACCAATGATCCTACATGCAGGGCAACATAGGAGACACAGATATAAAGAACAGACTTTCTGAACTCAGTGAGAGGTGTCAGTCAGTCAGTTCAGTCGCTCAGTCGTGTCTGACTCTTTGTGACCCCATGAACCACAGCATGCCAGGCCTCCCTGTCCATCACCAACTCCTGGAGTCCACCCAAACCCATGTCCATTGAGTCGGTGATGCCATCCAACCATCTCATCCTCTGTCATCCCCTTCTCCTGCCCTCAATCTTTCCCAGCATCAGGGTCTTTTCAAATGAGTCAGCTCTTCACATCAGGTGGCCAAAGTATTGGAGTTTCAGCTTCAACATCAGTCCCTCCAATGAACACCCAGGACTGATCTCCTTTAGGATGGACTGGTTGGAACTCCTTACAGTCCAAGGGACTCTCAAGATTCTTCTCCAATACCACAGTTCAAAAGCATCAATTCTTTGGCGCTCAGCTTTCTTTGTAGTCCAACTCTCACATCCATACATGACTACTGGGAAAACCATAGCCTTGACTAGGCGGACCTTTGTTGGCAAAGTAATGTCTCTGCTTTTTAATATACTGTCCAGATTGGTCACAACTTTCCTTCCAAGGAGCAAGAGTCTTTTCATTTCATGGTTGCAGTCAACATCTGCAGTGATTTGGAGCCCCCCAAAAATAAAACCTGTCACTGTTTCCACAGTTTCCATCTGCCCTGAAGTGATAGGACTGGATGCCACGATCTTAGTTTTCTGAATATTGAGCTTTAAGCCAACTTCTTCCCTCTCCTCTTTCACTTTCAAGAGGCTCTTTAGTTCCTCTTCACTTTCTGCCATTAAGGGTGGTGTCATCTGCATATCTGAGGTTATTGATATTTCTCCCGGCAATCTTGATTCCAGCTTGTGCTTCCTCCAGCCCAGCATTTCTCATGATGTATTCTGCATATAAGTTAAATAAGCAGGGTGACAACATACAGCCTTGACGTACTCCTTTTCCTATTTGGAACCAGTCTGTTGTTCCATGTCCAGTTCTAACTGTTGCTTCCTGACCTGCATACAGGTTTCTCAAGAAGCAGGTGAGGGTGGGATAATTTGAGAGAACAGCATTGAAATATGTACATTACCATATGTGAAATAGAAGAGCAGTGCAAGTTCGATGCATGAAGCAGGGCACTGAAAGCCAGGGCGGGACAACCCAGAGGGATGGGGCGGGGCGGGGCAGGGCAGCCGGGGTGCTGGGCCAGCACACATACACACCTGTGGCCAATTCATGTTGATGTATGGCAAAAACCATCACAATATTGTAAGTGATTATCCTCCAATGAAAATAAATTAACTAATTAAAAAAAATGTTTTTAAACAAAACAAAACAGATAGCCAACAAGGATGGTCTATATAGCACAGGGAACTCTGCTCAATATTATGTAACAACCTAAATGGAAAAAGAACTTGAAAAAGAAAAGATACATGTATATGTGATAACTGAATCACTTTGTTGTACATCTAAAATAAGACAACACTGTTAATCAACTATACCCCAATATAAAAAAAATTTTAAACAAAAATAAATAAAAACTGAAAAAAATAGATTCTGAAATGTGGAACAGAGGTCAATCCCTGTTAAATACTAGGAAGTAGAGATTTTTAAATAGCCAATTTGACAACCATTAGAGACTACCATAAGTGTTTCAAACAGGTCATGTAAGCTACCCAAATTTTACTTCTGAAAGTTCTTCTGGGCTGGTTAATGCAGTATATTTTGGTATCAGAAAGGTAACCAGTTATGTTCATAACTGATAAAAGACTGCAGTATCAGGGACCTCCCTGGCAGTCGTCCAAGATTCTTGCTCTTCCATGGAAGGGAGCGTAAGTCTGATCCCTGATCAGGTATCTTAAGATCCACATGCTGTGTGGTGTGGCCAAAAATAAAAATAAAATTTAAATTAAAAGCTTTTTAAAACTAAAAAAAAGACTGCAGTATCAGATGGTTTTTAATACTTTGCATTGACAACCTGAATAACACTTGAGAATGCTTGATTAACCAATTTCAGATAAGATCAGATGATGGGCCACACGCCTTAGTTAACATACTTCCCCAACTTATGGACAAGATAAAGCAAGAAACAGCAATAAAGTGTAAAAATGACAGAATCAAGACAAAGAACTAGGCTGGAAATACTGGGTGCAAGTGAACAATATTAAATTAAAAGCAAGGATGAGGTTCAAAGTCCTTTATTTACATTTTAAAAAATCCAGAATTGCTCAAGCAAAAAACGTGAGGTTTTCATCTGACCACAAGCTCAATATGTGCTAAAAACAAATGAACAAATAACAAAAAACTGATCTTTAAGGGTTACACAAAGAAGTATATTATGCATATCAGAAGACTAAAAGACATTCTCTCCAAAACCCAGACTATTTTGCTTAGTTTGGAACATCATTTAAAAATGACAGATTGGACTGGTTCAAAAGGATGACGATGAAATAATGGATCTGTTATGTAAAAAACCTAAGTAAGAGTCATTAAGAAAAGCAATGGAGATTTAAATATGACTAAAACTCAGTCTCTGCCTTTCAGGAGCTTATGATCATATTAAAAAGAAAGATATAAACAAATAAATGCAATATATACTATTATCAGTAGATGATGAAAACATGTAGACACATTATACTAGACTCAAAGAAGGAAGGACCAGAGTTTTCTTAAATAGAAGTCTCCACTAAAAAGGTAACTTCTAAGCTGACATTTGAAAGGTATTTATTATACCAACAAAAGTTTATTAAGCAATAATAACAAAAGCTAATATATGAGTACTTATTTTATATCAACCAGTATGCTAGATGCTAAAGACACACAGTAAATGAAACAGCCGGCATCTCTAGCCTCATGGAGCTTATGATTTAATGGGAGAGAGACAGTGAACAAGTAGTATCAAGAAAGTAAGATAAATGCTAGAACAAGGACAGGGTGCAATGGACACTCAGCGAGAGTACCTAAGGACATCCACGGTAGGCAAGGAAGGGCGCAGAAGGTACGTAACTCAGAGGGATGAAATGTTCCAAACAGGAGGAAGGCCTGACTACAGGTCAAATACAAAATGCAGTTTGTTCAGGAACTGCTATTTCAACATATCCTGAACATAGTTTGAGAGGGAGAGGGCTTAGAAATGAGGCTGGAGGCAAGCCAGCAGCAAACAGTACTTAAGAGTTTGTACTTATCCTAATAGAGGATATATCCATGAGTTACCTAACTGGTAGTATGACATTAGAACCCACGGACTGACTCAATATGGGGCACAAAGAAATGGGAGAGGTCACTTACAGTTCCCGAACGTCCTGTTTAGGCCTCTAGATGGATGGCAGTACCACTCACTGAGGTGGGAAATGTTAGAAAATACACAGGTTTTGTTTTGTATTTCGGTAAGTGAAGGAGAGAAAGACAGGTTAAGTCACACATGCACTGAGTGCCTGTGAGACCTGCAAATAAAGACACTGTAAGCGTTAGCACACAAAAGCTCAGAGGCAAGGAGGAAGGAGTAACTGCACATACTTATGAGTCTTCAGGTAACAGGCTAAGAATGAACAGAATATTCTCTGAAAAGACAAAAAGAATCTGGGAGAGAACCTTGAGACAGAATCTAGGGTAACAGTAACAATTAACGGGAAGGCTGAGAATGGGAAGAAAGAAAAGTCAGCCCAAAGGGTAGATGGAAAATCCAGAGGGCTGTTTGATCAGAGAGGGTAAGGGAAAAGCTTCAAAGGCAAGAAAATCAACAATGCTGCTTGCTACCAAAAAACCAGTGAAGAACAGTCCACTGGATTGAGCAATAAATCCGTACATGCCCTGTCAAGAGCAATTTGATGACACAAGAAGCCATGGATGAAGAGGGAAGTGAGAGCTGATGAAACAGAGTGTGGGCATCTCTTCCAAGAAATCTGGTTGTGGAGAGGTGAGAGGGAAAATCAGGTACTTAAGGAGGACAGAGGATCAAGAAAAGGCTTATGTTTGTGTACCAAGTCTGTGTCTTTGAGTACAAAGGCACCTCAGCATGTGTGAATGCACACAGGTGTCCTCAGAGAAGCAAATAGGACAGAACGGCGAGGAAAGGGACTTAAGAACACTTGTAAGGAAGTCGTTAGTGACGCAGTGTGGAATCTAAGCTGCTTGGAAAAGCAGTCAAGATGGGCTAAGGGCACAGAGCAAAATCCAGGAACCTAGGGACTAGAAAACATGATAAACTCAGCTATTCTTCAGCTAGATAGGCTCTCTGAGTAAGAGGAAAAGAGTTTATGGTCAGAGAATAAAATGTCTGGATTTGTGATTTTAGAAGGAGAGGTAAAACAGCCCTGGGAAAAGACTTCTAAAACAGAGGGAAGAGGTCACTGGACAAACATGAAAGTTGCCAGATGGACAAGAAGGGAGAAGAAGATAGTAGGCAAAAGGTGTGAGACAGCACAGTATCCAGAGAACATCAAGTAATTTGCCATTTCTAAAACTTGAGTTAGAGGGATCAAAATGAGGATGGAGATGCAAGGAAAAACCACATCATGTCAGTCATGTCTTTATCTGAAACGCAATTCACTCAGAATGCTGAAGGGCTGCTGAAGGGCTGGAAGATTTAAGTATCTGAAGGGCTGATAGATCTTTAAAAATCAGTCCAATTCTAGGGAATAGGCAAGCTGGAAGACACAGGGAAGTAGATTTCAAAACAAAACAGAATGTTGTAATGAGTAATAGTTACTTAAACAGATTATCTTGAAAACTATTACTAAAGAGTATTTAAACAAAATTCACCTAATCTGCCTGTGACGTTATACAAACAATCAGAGGAACGCTAAGTCCTTTCCAATTCCACGGAAGTAATAAGGGACAGAAAAAACATCACTCACCAATTCTACACCTATTACTCCTGCACCAATGACAACCAATTTTTCTGGAACTTTTTTTAAAGACAAAGCACCTGTAGATGACACTACTGTATCTTCATCAATCTGTAATTTAAAAAAAGAGACAATCAAAATTACTTGAAAAAACCTACTGATTTATAAACTGTGATCTTACTCAGTATAATCACTAAAAATACTAAGTCATTTATTTGCTTTGAGCTATTTATGACTTTTATCCGTAGGCTTAATTTTATCAAAACCCATTAAAAATGGCCCACTTAAAAGTTTATCATGTAGCATCTTAAAATAGAATGGTCAACGTTAACCTCATATTGAATTCAAATATATCATAATATAAAGTGTTCCATTTCTGGTCAAGATCACTGCAGAATAAAGACAGGCAAATTCCCAAAGCTGAATGACTGTCAACATACTGTACTTCAGTCAGGTATCTCTCATTCGAAGTTCATAAAGAACACAAAATATATTTAAGCAGAAAGGTTGTGCAGCTGTAAAACATGTAAATACCGTAATTCCAGGAAAAGGAGTGACTTCTGAACCTGTGGCTATAAGAATGTTCTTTGTATCGATAACTTGAGTGCTGCCATCGGCTTTCGTGGCGGTGACCTGATTCTTCCCAGTTATCTTTCCATATCCATTTACATGAACAACCTTTATAAAATAATGTTTAAAAATTCACAAAGTTTAAAAATAATTTTTTGGGTAAACAAATATGATTTGTAAGAAAAAACTATTAAATAATCTATCCAATACAAAACACCTCCTTACTTGGTAACACAACATATGGAGCAGCAAAAATTTTGTTACATCCATTGGGGAAATCTATTTTAGGCTAACATACTGTTTTAAATTAAATATCCTCCAGCAGCCAATTTCTAACAGCATCACTGTCAGCATAAAGTAATATTTATCATGTATATAAAATAATGCAAAAATCTGAACATAAAACGCACTAACCTTATTCTGTTTGAATAAGTGGGCAATTCCACCCGTTAAAGCTTTTACTGCATTACTCTTCTGCTCCATCATCTTCTCTAAATTCAAACGAACTTCAGACACTGTAATTTGTTAAATAAATCTTTAGTCCATAGCTAAATTCCTAAAGCAACATGATATTTTTCACTAATCAAGGTCTGAAAAATTTCAGCCTAATGCATACAAAACTGTATAAAAAGGCTGTATTAAAATTTTTTCATCTAATAACTGATACAATAATCATAGCTGACAAAAGGCCAACAGCATCCTATGACAATAACAGAACACATCACGCAATATAAAAAGTCCACCTTCAGGAAAAATTAAGTCCAAAATAAACCATTACACCTCACTATGACAATATATACTTTAAACACCTTATGACAATTATAAGTCTGGAAAAGATTTAAGTAAAAATGACAACATAAAACATCACTGGAAATTGTAAACCGAAGAAAACGCTAAATTTCATGAAACAAAAGCTAGTAAAAAAATCACATTTGAAAACTTCAAATATAGTTTAATATAAAAGCTTAATCAACTAGATTTTACACATTTAATCACACAAGAAAACTCTGAAGCAACAAAATAAGAAAATAAACTCAAATTCCAAAAGAACTTCAGAAGCAAGAAGAGTATGTCAGAAATCAGCTCAGGCAACCAATACACATATTAGAGATGAGGAAACAAAGGCCCTAAGAGATGTGATCAGTGCTAGGATAAGAGACAAGAGATAAGGTCAGTGCTAGAACATGAAGCTTTGCCTGTAATGCACATCTCTGATTAACTCTGTCTCTTCTTTTCTTAGTAGGTACGGAAAGTAAACTTTGATTCTACTTTTCACCTAGTTTAAAATATTTGCTTTAATGTATATACATCACTCCTATACCTGTCTGCATACACTATAGCCCAAACTTTCAGAAACCTACTCCTACAAAGAAATAAAAATCAAATCAGCCTCCCCCCCAGCACAAGGTGTGTTTTGACCTTTCCTAGGACTATTCTCCTGGGTGTATCTGTAAACGACAATAATTGGAGAAAAAGGACAAAATGAAAACAGTCCAAAAAGAATGACAGGAGATAGGACATACCAAATCAAAACATTATGAAATGTCCGTTTCCACTATGCCACATCCTTCCCTTTCTCCTTGCATCTCTTTTCACTACCAACAACTTAAGTAGACCTTCCTTCCTTCACCACTATTTGCCCACTGCACTAAAGAATCCAGCACCCTCCTAGTGATCTCTTAGTGATCTCTAAGTTTTAAAGAAACAAAAACTGAGTCTTCATACACACACACTCTCTCACACACACACTCACACACATTAGCAAAGGAACAGAAGATGTCATAGTAGAAATATGGATTTAAGCCTTTTCTTAAATAAATCTCACATTGTTAAGATCTTACTCTTCCCTCACTAACCATATATTACACTGTCATTAGACACAAGTTCTTAGCCAGAAGAGCCAAGTGTTGATATTGCTAAATATGAAAGGTATACATACTTTCAATTCCCCTAGATGCGAAATCTTTTCCATGGGCCAAATGGTAAAAGTGTGAGTTATTCAATAAAGCCTAAATAAAAATAAATAAAAAGACTAAATTATCAAATTTCACAAACTATATACATGCAAAAACCACTTACAAAATGACATTCTCTACATGAAATAGCATATAGGACTACACCAATTCAGTTTCTGTTCTTACATATTTAATGTAAGAAAAACAGTAACAACTTAAACGTTCAACAAACAAGAATGAAAAAATTACTTTCTTTAAAAGCAAAGAATTAAGTATACAACTTCAGAATGGCAGGTTTAAAAGGCTATCATTTTTCATACATAAAGGGCTTAAAAGAAGAATTTACTGCCTATTAATTGTTTCGCTGTAGAGGAAAGCCAAAAAAATGGAATCAGATCCTAGCTCAAAGACCAGGCATTCCGAGACAAGGAAGTTATTTCAGGAATGTATGGCAGACTGACGACAGCAACCTAAATTTTAACAAAGGAAAATATGTGTTTTTATCATCTCTGGGTTATTTTTTAATAACTGTATTAGTTTAACATTCTAATCTCAATATATCCTTCCAGTTGGTGGCTAATGAAAAAAATTTCTGTACTGTACAAAACATATGCTCACCTTAGAAGGGATACAACCAACATTCAAGCATGTTCCACCGAGTGTTTCATTTTTCTCAACACAGACTGTCTATAAGCAAAGAAAACATAATTTATTGCACATAACCTGCAATGTTTCAGTTCACTAAAATTCCAAATGTATGTCTTAATTCTTCTACAAAACACGCTACTGAAAGTGTGAGAATGAAATATATGCTCTTTTAAAATTTATTATCTGCATAATACTAACCCAAAAGTGAATCATTCTGAAAGTTATTTGTTTAAAAACCAAATCATGTTTTTATTTAGCTCTATTACTCTTCCAAAGTGTGTGCGTGTGCATGCTAAGTCACTTTGGTAATATCCAACTCTGTGGGACCCTACAGACTGTAGCCTGTCGGGATCCTCTGTCCATGGGATTCTCCAGGCAAGAACACTGGAGCTGTTGCCATGCCCTCCTCCAGGGAATCGTCCCAACCCAGGGATCGAACCTGCATCTCTTAAGTCTCCTGCACTGGCACACAGGTTCTTTACCACTAGCGCCACTTGGGATTCCCAAAGTGTGACTAGAAGCCAAAACAAAATGAAAAGTATGGGGTGGGGGTTTGCGTGTGGTGGGGAGGGGGTAGTGACTTCACTTTCCATTTCACGAAAATACTACAACCAAATAAATCCTCTCTCTTCATTGGTCTCAAACCTAAATATAATTTATAGAATTAGGAAATTATGTATCATTATTAATTACCTGCAAAGTATTTTGTGAATGTGCTCAAGCCTTACAAAATGAAAAGAAAATTAATGCCTAATCTGGGCTTAAACCTTACCTTGAAGCCTAACTGGGCAGCTTTAATAGCAGCAACATACCCTCCAGGACCAGAGCCAATTACTGTCACATCGGCATCGACTACAATCAAAGCAAATTGATACAAAACAATAAATTGCTTATTACTGATCAAAAGCACTACAGTTAAAAAAAAAATCTTACATTTTATACTCCAAAAAAGTGCAAATAGCCAGCATTTTCTACATAGTATTATTCATTCCGAGGCACCCAACATTCTCTGACATACTGAAAATGACACAGATTTTTAAATTTTGTTTTCTATTTATTCATTATGGCATATCAAAATATAACTGAGTTCTGTACCCACTGACTTTGCTAAATCCTATAGTTTTATTGAATAATAATGGACAGACATTTAGTGACATAGTTGTATGAAGGAAAGAGCCTGAGCTTTGCAATCTGTCATACCTGGCTTCAAATCTCAGCTCTTATCATTTATTAGCTGTGTGACTAAGTGACTTCATTTTTGTGTCATATAGGAACAATAACAGTGCCGTAAATGACTGATGTTTGGATTAAATAAGATAATTTCGTATAATACCTTAGTTCTTTCAAAAAATTTAAAACCAATTATATCCTTTTCAGGTACTTAACTTCTAAAATAAGAAGGGGAAAATTCTGCTTCCCTATAACACTTGGCAAATATGTTCTGAACTATTTGAATAATGATAAATTTTGTACAGTTTAATAGGTTCAACAGAACACTCAATGAACTATTCTGGACATTTATCATATAAAGATAAGAAGCTGAAAATTAACTTTGATCAGTAGTCTTAGGAGTATAATAATTATGAAACAAATGTAAAAATAAGTTCCAATTATTCTCAGTCTTCTCAATACAACATCAAATAAAGCAACAATAACCATTAAGAGGTAGAGACAGTCTCCCTTCTCCCCCATCCACTGTCCTTACAATCTCAGTGACTCTAAAACTTGGCAGTTTTAACACACTTTCACATACGTTTTTCAGAAAACGATGGCATATATATATGTGTGTGTATTATATTAAAAATATAGGTAAAAAACACTAGTTTCAGACAGGTCAATTAAATTTGCCCAAGGTCATCTAGCAGCCATGTGGCAGAGACAAAATTAGGCTTTTTGTTTCTCCTTCCAGTGGTCTATTATTTAATATTACTCCGTTCCTTAATCTCAACTACCTCCAAGAGCAATAATCAAGCTGCATAATTACTAGCTATCTAACCTTAGGTGAGTAATTTAATCTGCTTCACCTTCAGTTTTCTCATCTGCAAAATAAGGAGTACACAAAAATATATCTACCTCACAAGGCTGCACTATAGAACAAATAACATATGCAAATAGCTTAGCACAGTACCCAGATGTATATAGTGTTTGCTATATAATAGCTACATTCTGATCTACAAAGACTACAATTTTAATTTCTTATCATCCCCTTCCCCACAAAACACATACCCCTTAGGGGATGGGAGTAGAGTATCCTTGAAAAGACTTTTGCTGGCCTCAACAGAATCACAGAAGCTATGTTGGAGAACAAGTAATAGATTATCCAACCCAGTTATCCACAAAATCTAAGAATCACCCCTAATGAATAAATTAAAGTACTGATTATCCTTCGTAATAATTTGGGTTACTCATACATGACAAAAATACAGCTTGACCAACACACAATAAAAAGTACTGTATCGACTCTCCTGACCCATTTGTGCCTTGTGGCCACAGTGCTTAGTTCACTCATTCACTTCATTCTGAAGTATATAATAAAATATACTTTGATTTTCAAATAGAAATTTCTATAAAATACATTTCTATTTTCAAATCTTGAACCAAATGAGGACCTAACCAACACCCCTTAGTTTGGGTCTAATTTTTAATTTCACAGTAATCTAAATACAAGCTAAAAAACTTGATTCCTGACTAAATTTTTAACATATTTTTAATTATAATATACAGGTTTATTGAATAAACTTAAATACAAAAAAGTCAAAAACTTGTGTTTTATTTCCCAATTTACTATGTGATCTTAGGTCTTTTTCAAAGCTACAGAAAATACCAAGAAACAGTTCAGCTTACACTGAAGATACTAGATGCTCCATTCCATGAGAATCCCATTAACACGCTGCTGCTGCTGCTAAGTCGCTTCAGTCGTGTCCGACGCTGTGCGACCCCATAGACGGCAGCCCACCAGGCTCCCCCGTCCCTGGGATTCTCCAGGCAAGAACACTGGAGTGGGTTGCCATTTCCTTCTCCAGTATATGAAAATAAAAAGGGAAAGTGAAGTCGCTCAAGTCGTGTCCGACTCCCAGCAACCCCATGGACTGCAGCCCACCAGGCTCCTCCGTCCGTGGCACTCTCCAGGCAAGAGTACTGGAGTGGGCTGCCACTGCCTTCTCCACTAACATGCTAGGAAGCACAAAGATGAAGGGAAAGAAAAGTCTTCATTTAAAGATCTGTCAGCTGAAGCACAGGAGGGCATTCAGTTCAGTCACTCAGTCGTGTCCCACTCTTTGTGACCCCATGGACTGCAGCACGTCATCATGTGGGTGTGATTCAGGGCAAAGTTTTAAAAATAAGCCATTATTTAGGGAAAGCATACCAATGTCTGCAGTTTACTTTGAAACGCATCAGAAAAGTAAGATGAATGAATGGATATGTATATGAATGAACAGACATGTGATAATGTAAGTACAAAAAATGTGAAGAATCCATGAGTATTCACTGTAAAATTTTCCCAACTTTTCTAAATATTTTCAATTTCTTGAAATAAAATACTAGAAAAACAAGCTAGCTAGCATTCACCTTTAGCAAAGGCTGCTTGCAAGTAAAGGGTTACAACACATGATTCTGACTCACCATCTCCTTGTCAAAAAGTATTTCTCAATTTGGTTCCTATACATAGTTTTAAAAATTAGGATATGGAAAAGTAGTTAAACAAAATACATTAATTTAGAGAGCATTTGACAGAAAAATTTAAAACTAGCATAAGACTTTAAAAGTGAAAAAGAAAAACAGAAAAGGAAATACAAATTGATAGCCTAAGAGAAAGATGACTAAGCCAAAACAGCAAAAGACAGCTGGATAGTAATTTGCATTTCAGGTGGCAGTGAAATACCAAGAGGAAGCTATCAGGCTGATACTTTAAAAAAAAAAAATACTGGGTACAGTAAGAGGTGGCCAACTTAGTCAATACCATGAAATGAATGGAAAGAAAAGGCAGGGAAAAGTGCTCTAAAAGTTACAAAATATTGCTTATTACACCATTAGGAAAAACTAACGATACTATGTAATCAAGGCTACCACTAAAATAAAGATGTCGGGTTACAAACCAATTATAATCATCAACAAATTATCGATACAACATGTGTATTAAAGAGCCAGTCTGCAATATTATTCACCATTTGGATAATTTACTACATGCCAGGCAGTGAGCTAAATGCTTCTGGTTGTCTTATTTAAGGATAAGGACATCTGTTACATAACTATTACTGCCATTTAACAGGGGAGAAAATAAAGCTGAGGGGAACTAAATAACCTGCGTAAGGTTGCACAACTAGTAAGTGATCCAGCCAGCATTTATGCCAAGTTGTTTAGATTCTGAAGTATATGCTCCGGTACCATTACGCCTTCCAAACCACTCAGATGGTCCCATAATCTTCAGGGCAATCAGGAATTCCAACCAAAATGACAAAAAATTCTTCACTATCGGAATGAAATCAAATTTCATGAATGCCTACCCTATGAGGAAATCATCACTATCTTCAGAAATCTCACAGTATAGTTAGGGAAAACAAGCACATAGCAAAACGTAGAGAAATCAATCGTAGAAAACAATTAATAATTGTTTTTTAAGGAACAGGAACAAATATCATAAGGCAGTAATCATTAATTGCCAAATTCATTAAATGACTATAAGAGCTACATGATAAGGTTTACCATATTTTGGTGTGTGTTGTGGGGAGAGAGACTGTTTTTTAATGTATCTATTTTTTAGTTTTTGGTCATACCCCACAGCACGTGGGACCTCAGCTCCTGGACCAGGGACTGAACCTGTGTCACCCGCACTAGAAGATGGAGTCTTACCCACTGGACCTCTGGGGAAGTCCCATGTTTTTAAATTATCAATAGCCTTACTCTTCAGCCCATTTCCACAGTCACATTCTATACCTTCATCACCCAAAACTGCTCGGATTTAAAGAAACTCTTGAATTTTAATATTTTACTTTCTGATCATAACCCTATAACCTCCTAGTCCATGAAGAAAGAGAAACACAGTAAAAGAAGAAAGAATGGGGAAGTAAAACAAATTTGAGTTCAAATATAAGCTCCACCATCTCTTAAATTCTTGGGCAAATTACTTAATCTCCCTGGGCTTTGATGCAACATAGGCATAATAGTGACAGTAATGCCTACATCCCAGGTTGAAAGGCCTGAGATAAAATATGTCAAGACCCTGGGAGGATGCCAGGTACCTACTGGGCATTCAACAAATGTTTCTTCTCTTCTCAGATCCATCTCCCATCTTTGGTCTTGTATCCTCCAGTCTCTTCCCCATCCTCCACAATACCCTACACAAGTACCTTGGTATTGCATCCTGACAAAACCCAACTCAGACCTTATTCTTTCGCTTCTCATTGGTTTCCCTATTTCTTGTTAGATAAAGTTCAAGTTCCTAAGTACACTTCTAAATCTCTTCAGTAACTTTCTCCAGCCTCATCTCCCATCACATTCTGCTCATCCACCAGTATCGTGCAGTTTAAGCTTCAGCAATAATGAATTACTGGTAGCTTACACCCAGACTTGTGTTGGTCTACCCACAAACATTCTGCTCCATCTACCTAGAAAATAAATCCTGACAGCATACATTTCACATTACAAACACTATTCTAAACTACTGGGTTACCAATAAATGACAGAGCCCTGGTTCTTACAGTCTAATAAGAGTAAGAAAAAGTATAAAAATTCCAAACGTGCAGCCAGAATGAGCTTTAAAAACAAATCTGATTATATCATGCCCCTGTTTAGAACACTTCAGTGATCTACAACTGCGCTTAAAACAGAGTGTCTTTTGTAACCTGGAAACATCAACTCTCAACTATCAACATATTTCAGCCACACTGGCCCTTTCAATCTCCTCAAATGCACTATGCTCATTCTCACATCAAAACATTCCCACATGCCATTTCTTCTACCTGTAACACCTCCTTCCACACATGCCCCCACAACGCTTATCAGATATCAACATTAATTTCCTTAGGAAAATAATTGTGACCAGTCTCAATCCATATATAGCTATTATATATAGCTATATGCTCCATCAATGGAGCCTTCATCACAATTATAGTAATTCGTAGGATGTTTATCTTCCCCCTGCAAACTATAAAGCTGTATCTTGTCTGTCTCATCTACTAGTGTATCCCAGCAACTAGTACAATAACTAGGACATAGTAGAGACCTCGTTATCTGTTGAAATAATGAATGAGTAAATGAACAGATGAATGTAACAAATGTGACTAGGTGCTGTAAGTATTTGTCATGAAATGGGTCATTATCAATAATAACACAACCTGATGAACTTGACCCATATTCAAACATCACCGAGATGCTCTAACGGGGACTGTATCATAATAAGCTCGAACTACTCAAGCTGGTCAACCAATACTCATCTAAGGAGACAGTTCAAGTAGATCAGTGATTAACAGTGTGTAAGTTTTAGAGTCAAAAGAATTTTCCCCACTACACAGCTGGGAAATGACAGACTTCCTAGCTCAGCTCGCTAAACTCAGCTCCTCAATTTCATAAATGGAGAAAACAGCAATACATTAACTGGTGGGACAGCCACAAGGATTAAAGACTGTGCTTGAGACAGAGTAAGCACTGAATGCATCAGTTAATATCACTGTTGTTGTCGGAAACTTACTGTGTACCAGGCACCATGCTGGATGCCTGTGATGGAGCATAACTAAAACAGACATGAGCCCAGGGTTTATTCAGTAAGTAAGAACTAACTACCAACTGTCTATCTTCGGTGATAAGCAGTCACATTCAGTCCTTGCCCTAAAGAGTGTGCACTCCTTGAAGAAAGGTCAGCCGTTAAATAAATAACTCAGACAAATATAAATATGTATGTAAAATGCTTGTTACTTCATCCAACCAAAGACTTTATACACAGTATCTACACGAATACTAAGGGATTTATAATCTACTCAACATTAAGTGTTCAGTTATGTCTGTAACATTACAATTTAAGTTCCTGCTCAAGAATTGCCTAGCAGATAGAAGGTACTAAATGAATCTTTGTTGAATATGCAACACCAAAGGTGCAGAGTAAGCCATTAAAAGTCTTTACTTGCATGCTTTGGGAATGAAAATCTCCTGCTGAATTAAGAATTTCCATTTAATGAAAGAAAGGGTGTATACCAACTATATCTCAGTGAAACTGAAAGGGGATATAATGCGTTGAACTTTCTCCTCCACCAAAATTTGTATTTTTTAAAGGATTTTTTGATCTGTTCAAAGCAAAGGTAAACCACCCACTGTTGGTCATTAGTGACCAGAATCCTCCTCCTACCCTGTCTCCTAAGAATTAAATATACAAAATGACAGTAGTCTGACAACAGTTTAAGGATACAGGATAAAATTATTTCACGGAATGCAGGAAGACCAATGGTCACAGTCCCCCCAGGTAATGGTTTCTATAACAAAGTTTTAAGACATCAACATGCAACTTTACTTATGATTATATGAGAAATTTCAAAAACTGTCAAAACATGATTTCAAATAATCAATAGTCTTGGTACTGGGAAGCCAAAGTATCTTATTATAAATCCAAGAACTTCCAGTTTTAAATGCTTTTTTAAAAAAAAAAGTACACATCCTTTACAGAAACTTCAAAAATACAGAAAAGTATAAAAGAAGAAAGTATTCCTAATCCATAGCTTCCTTTCAGGGTACACTCTTCTAATCTAATCTTTAAAATGTGCTTTTGATAAGCCCATTAAGATTTCCATTCAGCACAGAAAGAGATGTCCCATCATTCCAAATAGTGTTAAGCAACTAATACACTCAGTCTTACCAGAGGAAAGAATTAACTTTTTATTTTTTTGGTGCAATATGTGGGCTCTTAGCTCCTAGACCAGAGACTGAACCCATGCACCCTGCAGTAGAAGTACATAACTTTAAAATGGATACACAGAAAATCAGTCCCCCTGCCCAACACCCTTCAGAGGTTTCCATTCACACTTGAAGTAAAATCCCGGCCTGGCTTACAAAAACCCTCCATGATCTGCTCTCTGCCTACCCTCTCTGATTTGACACTCTACAGGTCTCTACTCTAGCCACACTAACCTTGCAATTCCTTAAACCGCACAACTGAATTCTTACCTCAGACCCTTCTCATTGCTGGTTCCCTCTGCCTGAAATAACCTTCTCACACCCCCACTTTGCTCAGGCCCTTGCACAGAAAAGGCCTGATACACTACCTAAAATAGTCTCCTTACCCCCAGTTACCAGATTTCATTTTCAATCACTTCCCAAATTATTTCCCTGTTTCTTGTATACTGTTTGTATTTTACCATCAGACGACAAGTTCTGTAAGAGCAAGGCTTTTTCTTCTTCACCATCTGGAACACACTAGGTGTTCAACAGAACATTTAAGTGAACAAACATTTGAACAAATGAATTCTATGGCTAATTACTTTAGTATTAGTTACCTTTAACATTCACTTGCTTTTACATTTAAATATACAGGAAATACGGGCAAAACCTGTCTTACTAAGTACTTACTTGGTTGATCTGCATAAGTTCTTAGAGGCACTACAGAAACTCCTTGGAGACCATGAGATATTCGACTGAAATGGCCTTTCTGAAAAAGAAAATGATCCTATTATGTAAAATATGAATTCAAAACATAGTACTGCTAAAGATCCATGAAATTAATGACAAGGCAAATGTATCAAGCAATGATTGCTAATGTATCTTCCTCTGTCACAGGGAGGTTACACAATTTCTGTTCTCTTGTAAAAACAATCAGCTTGCCACACTTTTTATTATAAATGTTCAACATACCATTTCATTTTTTTACCTAACTAAAACATGTTATTAAATGATGCTTATGTTTTATTAAATTTTCAGAAAGCATGGCTAACTTTTGGCGCCAGAGATCATTTTAATGTCATTAACTAAAGTTCCAGCTTAAGTACTTGAATAATCTACATTATGACAATCCTTTTACATGTAATTATTGTTTCCTAAAATCAAAACTACCATGTACAATCTATGAAGATGTACCTGAACCATACAAAAGGAACAGAAAATGAGACAAAATATCTTAGGAAAATGCACCAAGTAATGTACTCAGATAGAAGAGCTACTAGTGTTACAAACTGCATCATAATCTCCACAACAATCTCTAAACATGGATGGCTACTATTTTCCTAAGAACTGTGAGGCACAAAAGAAAAACTGCAAACAGTTCCTATCAAAGTAGGCAGTGAAAAATCCTACACATTGATCTAGGAACGTTGTCTACTTCAAGGCAAGGCTTGCACCTGAGGTCAGGACAGCGAACCAAAGAACAGCAGAGTAGAGATTAGGGCTGAGTTTTAGTCCCAGCTCTCTCACTAAACGTACGACTTCTAGCTTGTTACATTAACTTCGCAAAACATAGGCTACTCATCTTGAAACAAAGGAGTCTAACCTCTGTATTATTTTTAAGGCTTCCGTCAATACTGTATTCAGTCACAAACCCAAATATATACAATTTGGCTGTATTCGGTACACTGATGAAAACGGAAGGCTATCTTGATAACCTGCTACAATTAAAAATACAAGCTCTAAGAGGGAAGTCAATGCACGCTCGCTTAAAGCTGCAAACACTTAAGGGACCTTTGAGGAATTCCTGGGGCCAAGAGTTAGTGCTCAGTCTGAGTCCTTCAAGCGGTGGCTCAAGATTACCTGTCTACTGCAAAAGGCCACTAGGGCCGAAATTAGAACTAGGAAAAAGTCAACTATAACGGGCAAGGGTGACTCCTACTTTCTCCGCCAAGGTGGAAGGGCCTACGAGGGACCCCCAGGCTCCAGGCCCAGGCTTGGGAGGGGACTGTGTGTGACTGCTGGCCGTCACACAACCGGCGGAGTCTCTCCGCGGCCCAGGCTTCTGCCTCCAAGCCGCCGCCCCTGCTGAGCGGGTTCAGGGGTGGAGTCGCAGGTGGTCCCGGCCTGGCCGCCGGTCTCTCCCATACCCACACTTAGGCCGTCAGTGGGCCTCTCTGGGCCTGATTCAGCACGACCCCACCCAGTCGGCCCTCACCTTGACCAAGGAACAGTACACACGACTCCAGCTCTGCATCTTGCCGCTACTTTCCTTTCTGCCAAGGATTTCACCTCCGCTAAGCGACTCCGCCGCCTCCCCAAGGTCTTCCCGCCCTGCGCATGCACGAGCGCGGCCTACGTCATCGGTCGGAGGCCGCACGATTGACCCGCGTGATGCGCGCCTGTCAGGCCCGGCGTCGTACACTATCGTAAAGAGCGAAGTGCTTTGTGGCACCGGGGAATGCGGGACGTTTTACGCGTATGGAAGTGTGCGGAATTTGCGGTCTGATCTAGTACTTGAAAGGCAGAACAAATAAACAAAACTGTTGTTTCCTTAAAGCATGCTACAGAAAGTATAGCTTCATCAGTTCCTGACTGTGCTAGGCTGAGGAATCTCAGCACTTTCTGGGCATTATCTCACTTTATCCTTAAACTATATGAAGGATTCCAAGTATTTACACTTCTTGGATGAGATACTAAAGGTCACACACCACCTCCAAAGTCTTATCAATGACAGATAACTGGAGCCTTGAGGTTAAATCCTTTAGGCTCATTTACTGCTTTATAATCTCTCCCTCAGATCAAAAAACATATTAGTGATGGGGTGACAAACTTTGGTATCACCAGCATCCTGCTCTAAGTAAATAAGCTAACTGGCAACATGTAGAAACACATTATCTTCTGTCTCTTCAGCTAGTTAACACATCTCCCTGTTAGAGTAAATTAGAATGTGTGGGATGGTGGGTGAAATTATAGGTTTTTATCTGTACAAAAAAGATTTTCAGGACCCAGATAATCACGATGGTGTGATCACTCACCTAGAGCCAGACATCCTGGAATGTGAAGTCAAGTGGGCCTTAGAAAGAAAGCATCACTATGAACAAAGCTAGTGGAGGTGATGGAATTCCAGTTGAGCTAGTTCAAATCCTGAAAGATGATGTTGTGAAAGTGTTGCACTCAATATGCCGGCAAATCTGGAAAACTCAGCAGTGGCCACAGGACTGGAAAAGGTCAGTTTTCTTTCCAATCCCAAAGAAAAGTAATCCCAAAGAATGCTCAAACTACCACACAATTGCTCTCATCTCACACACTAGTAAAGTAATGCTCAAAATTCTCCAAGCCAGGCTTCAACAATACGTGAAGCATGAACTTTCAGATGTTAAACCTGGTTTTAGAAAAGGCAGAGGAACCAGAGATCAAATTGCCAACATCCGCTGGCTCATCGAAAAAGCAAAAGAATTCCAGAAAAACATCTATTTCTGCTTCATTGACTATGCCAAAGCCTTTGACTGTGTGGATCACAATAAACCATGGAAAATTCTGAAGGAGATGGGAATACCAGACCACCTGATCTGTCTCTTGAGAAACCTATATGCAGGTCAGGAAGCAGCAGTTAGAACTGGACATAGAAAAACAGACTGGTTGCAAATAGGAAAAGGAGTCCGTCAAGGCTGTACATTGTCACCCTGATTATTTAACTTATATGCAGAGTACATCATGAGAAATGCTGGGCTGGAAGAAGCGCAAACTGAAATCAGGATTGACAGGAGAAATACCAATAACCTCAGATATGCAGATGACACCACCCTTATGGCAGAAAGTGAAGGTGAACTAAAAAGCCTCTTGATGAAAGAGAAAGAGGAGAGTGAAAAAGTTGGCTTAAAGCTCAACATTCAGAAAACTAAGATCATGGCATCTGGTCCCATCACCTCATGGCAAATAAATGGGGAAACAGTGAAAACAGTGGCAGACTTTATTTTGGGGGGCTCCAAAATCACTGCAGATGGTGATTGCAGCCATAAAATTAAAAGACGCTTACTCCTTGGAAGGAAAGTTACGACCAACCTAGATAGCATATTAAAAAGCAGAACATTACTTTGCCAACAAAGGCTCATCTAGTCAAAGCTATGGTTTTTCCAGTGGTCATGTATGGATGTGTGAGTTGGACTGTGAAGAAAACTGAGTGCCGAAAAATTGATGCTTTTGAACTGTGGTGTTGGAGAAAACTCTTGAGAGTCCCTTGGACTGCAAGGAGATCCAACTAGTCCATCCTGAAGGAGATCAGTCCTGGGTGTTCATTGGAAGGACTGATGCTGAAACTGAAACTCCAATACTTTGGCCACCTCATGCGAAGCCTTGACTCCTTGGAAAAGACCCTGATGCTGGGAGGGATTGGGGGCAGGAGGAGAAGGGGATGACAGAGGATGAGATGGCTGGATGGCATCACCGACTCGATGGACATGAGTTTGAGTAAGCTCCGGGAGTTGGTGAGGGACAGGGAGGCCTGGCGTGCTGCTATTCATGGGGTCACAAAGAGTCGGACACGACTGAGCAACTGAACTGAACTGAATTGATAAGAGATACTGAAAAACAATGTCTTCAGAATTGAGCACAAAGAGCTCCCCCACAGTCTGTGTGCTGTGCTTAGTCGCTCACTCGTGTCCGACTCTTTGCAACCCCACGGCCTGTAGCCCGCCAGGCTCCTCTGTCCATGGGGATTCTCCAGGCAAGAACACTAGAGTGGGTTACCATGCCCTTCTCCCGAGGATCTTCCCAACCCAAGGATTGAATCCAGATCTCCCGCATTGCAAGCAGTTTCTTTACCATCTGAGCCATCAGGGAGGCCCTCCCCCACAGTCTAGTGGTTAAGAATCCGCCTTCCGATGCCAGGGATGTAGGTCTGATCCCTGATGGGGAACTAGGCTACCACATGCCAGAGCTGTGGGGCCAAAAAACACAAAAATTGAGCACAGAAGTACAAAGTCTGATCTTTGCTTTGTGATAACTATTTAGCATGGATAAAAGTTAATTCTACATTTCTTGAGTTTACTACCCAGGCACTGTGGATTTAAATACTACTTCAAAATTACTGAGAATTTCCTGGCAGTCCAGTGGTTAAGACTCCACACTCTAACTGCCAAGGGTCAGGGTTTGATCCTTGGGCAGGGAACTAAGATCCCATAAGCCTTGTGACACAACCAGAAAAAGAAAAAGAAATTACTCCTTGCCTAGCTAAGCTGTTCTGGGAGAGAAGATACGAATGATATTTAGCGTTTGTTTTTAGAGACTGCCACTTTGCATTCAATGTCCATTTTCTCTGTTCTTTCCTGTGTACATGAGCATTTTGGCCATCTTAACCATTTTCATGCATTTACCACCCACCTGCATACACTGAAGGACCCAACTTGGCAACTAAACAGCAATGTACAGTGATAACTCCTAGATCCTTAGCTCCTATCTACATATCTCCTGGTCTCCAATTCCATATTTTCAACTCTCTACTGAACACGTCCAAGTGGGTGATTCTGCCAGCACTACAGTTTCAATTATCTAGTACCTAAAATATTAAATACATATTAGCTTCCTTATACTTATGAGTCATGATACCTCCAATCATCCATAATGGAAAATATTATAGCCATTCTCAACTCTTCCTTTTATCCCAATATCTAATTAGTCACTGTTGATGCTGACTACAGCTAGAAGCAGACCTGGAGATAAGCATTTGAGTACAGCAAGTTTGTTGGAGAGATTATCCAAGAAAACATCAGTAGGGGATGGAAAAGAGATGGAAGTGACTTCAGTTACATTAATGAGATTGTTGGATGGCATCACCCACTCAGTGGACATGAATTTGAGCAAACTCCAGGAGATAGGGAAGGACAGGGAAGCTTGGCATGCTGCAGTCCATGGGGTGGCAAAGAGTACGACACGACTGAGTGACTGAACAGCAACAATGAGTAGATTACACATGTGGGCAGCTGGGTCTCAGACACATGGAGACCTCTGGAGAGCAGCATAGAGCACGCTTCAGAGTTGTCCTACCCAAAATATATCCATCAGCTTCCATCAGGCTTTGGTTGAGGACTGCTCCCAGGGATTTTTAACTACATGGCACATCTGGCCTGCCCTGTAAGTGGGCTGTGTGAGCACTAACAGAGAAATCTCTCAGGCAAAACATCCCTGGTGCTTCCAAAAAGGCAGCATTAGGTGAGCATGAAAAGAAAAAGTGAATGCTAAATGTATACAGGTGAGACACTAATAAGGTTGGCTATAATCACCAAGTTCTATCAATCTGAATGTGAGAATAAGTGTGAAGGGAACACCAACACAGTCTCCAAACTTTTGCCTTAGATACTGGGCTGTTTAGTGAAACCAGTACAGAAATAAAAGCAAGTACAGCTCTGGGGAGAAACTGGAGACAGACGGCTCCCCTAAAAAAAAAAAAAAAGAATCGAATATTAATGCATAAATGTGGAATCTAGAAGAATAGTACAAATGAACCTATTTGTAGAGCAGGAATAGAGACACAGATGTAGAGAACAGACACAGGAACACAGACGGGAAGGGGAGGGTGGGACAAATTGGGAGATTAGGATTGATGTATATACAGCCTTCCCTGGTGGCTTAGGCAGTAAAGAATCTGCCTACAAAGTGGGAGACCTGGGTTCAATCCCTGGGTCGGGAAGATCCCCTGAAGAAAGGAATGGCTACCCACTCCAGTATTCTTGCCTGGAGAATTTCATGGACAGAGGAGCCTGGCAGGCTGAAGTCCATGGGGTTGCAACGACTTGGACATGACTGAGCGACTAACCGTAACATACTACATGTGTAAACCAGATAGCGAGTGGGACCCTGTTGCTTAGCACAGGAAGCTCAGCTCAGTACTCTGTGATGACCTTGATGGGTGGGGCAGGGGGTGGGATGGGAGGGAGGCTTTAAAGGAAGGGAATATATGTATACATATAGCTAATTCACTTCATTGCACAGCAGAAAGTAAAGCACAGTTGTAAAGCAATTATACTCCGATTTTTTTAAAAAGTGATGCTTGACCTAAAATCCAGACCATTCAAAGGAGTGCTCCAGGCAGTGAGCATCATCCCCATGCGCATTTTACACCTGGGAAAGAATGTAGTGAGAACTGGAATAATAATCAGTAGACCAAAGTCCTAAACCTGAATGCTCTTTAATCTATCATAAGTCATGTCTTGGAATCTTGGTTGTCCAGATTTTCAAATGAGGGGCTACAAGCTCCTTTCCAGATGTAAAGCTATTCCAATGAATTGCAAAGAGTTTGTTTCCAGAGAACCACAGAACAGTTACATCTGTAACAGAAGTTCATTACTCTGGGGACTGTTGTCTGGTGGAACGCTCATTCCATGGCCGAGGGATCTATCACAATGTGAGCTCACATGGACCTAGGAAGCCCACGTGGCCAGCCCTGGCTCTTCTGAGCTGCGTGGGTAAATGGGCACAGAACCTAAGCCAAGCAGACGCTCCCGCCAGGACCACCATCCAAAGGGGTGGCACAGAGAAACTGGCGGCTCAGACCCCATCCCACTGGCAGCTGGTGATGGTGGCACTGCTCCGTTCAGACCCTGCCTGGGGAAAATCTCAGCTGGGGCCACCTAGCTTCTTGCCAGCTTCTCAAAACCACATTGCTTGTTTCACTGTCAGATAACCTGCCAATAATTTCTTTTTCCCAAAAGTGAACCAGAGATTATTTTTCAGAGGTTACTTTCAATCCAGAAAGTTGAGGTGCACCACACACCTTAAATGAACCTAGGAGTCTTACAATATTACATGAAAGGTATCGTAAACCCAGTTGCTTTTTTTTTTTTTTAAGGAAAGGAAGCTAGTTCAGAGAGCTTAAATACTATACCTAAGGTCAAGCAATCAATCAGCGGTAAACCACAGTGAGGCCCTCCCCTTCACACAATTCTGTGCTACATCTGTTCGTGGTAGACGCAGCACTAGCCAGGAAGGGAGTTCCTCGGTTCTTTCTTTGTACCACCTCATTCTCTTGCAGGGAACACCTCATCTCTGGTGTTGGCTGGCCTCGATTGTGCTAGGGTTGAATGTCTCCATCTGTTAGAACACAATGCTTTCCTCATAGCTCAGTTGGTAAATCATCTGTCTGCAATGCAGGAGACCCGGGTTCGACTCCTGGGTCGGGAAGATCCCCTGGAGAAGGAAATGGCAACCCACTCCAGTATTCTTGCCTGGAGAATCCCATGGACAGAGGAGCCTGGCAGGCTACAGTCCGCGGGATCGCAAGAGTCGCACATGACTTGGTGACTAAACCACCAACCTGCCCACAGAGCCCTTTCGCCAGGTATTTTGTGGGTTTGCTGTAGCCAAAATTCGGCCTCTGCGCACAGCATCGAATTGAATCTCAGAGACAGAGTTTGGGGGAAGTAGCAAAGAATAGCTTTATTGCTTTGCCAGGCAAGGGGGCCACAGCAGTACAATGCCCTCAAAAGAGTGTGTCCCATCTGAAGTGGGTAGGGATGATTTCATAGCAATGGTCCACAGAGCTCCCGGACATTCTTCTGGCTGGTTAGAGGTGAGATACTTGGGAGGCAGCTTCATCAGCGTGCAGACCTTTGGTCTGGGGCTGACGTACTTCTGGGCAGCATGTAGTTACCTTCTTTTATCCAGTAGGGGTTTGAGTATCTGTAGAACGGCCTAAAACTAATGTTCTGTTTACCACTTGACGGGGGGGGGGGGGGGGGGGGGGGCTTCCCTGGTGGCTCAGAGGTATAGAATGTGCCTGCCAATGCAGGAAATGCAGGTTCAGGCCCTGGGTCAGGAAGATTCTCTAGAGAAGGAAATAGCAACCCACACCAGTGTTCTTGCCTGGGAAATTCCCAGGACAGAGGAGCCTGGAGGACTACAGACCAAGAGTCTGGCAGGACTTAATGACTAAAGACTAAAGAAAAACAACCCTTGAGGGGGAACCAGGACCCTGCCCCCAGGCTTCACTATTGTTTCCTGACTGCGCCTCCCGTGTCTCCACAGTTCACTCTGAGATACCTTTTGAAAAAGAAGGAAAGTCCAGAAAAGTAATGTTATGTGTTGGGGTAGCGATGATGGGATATACCATCCTCTGCTTCAAAATGACTCTAAACACAAAAGTAGATCACTGGTGTGCAGAATCAACAAGTGAACAGTTACCAAATGGTCTTTGTTGAAATGTTGTGCGGGATATTGAAAGGAATGCAAAAATGTTGTCAGCAAATCTCCGTGATCTCAAAAGCTAGTTAATTGATGAAATAAGGCAAGCAGTGAAGAATATGTGGCAACAGACCAGCTCAGGCTAGGCCTTCTGTTCATACTTTTTCACCCCCACCACAATTAATCAAACTCACACCCTTGCCTCCTCTGAGTCTTCCATCAAAAGTCACTTTCTCAACTAAAAATAAAATTATCATATGATCCATCAATTCTATTTCAGGGTTTACATCCAGACAAAAGTATAGTTCTAAAAGATACATGCACACCAGTGTTCATAGCAGCATTACTTACAACAGCCAAAACATAATGTCCATTGACAGATAAGAGGATAAAGAAGATGTCAGTTCAATTTGGTCACTCAGTCATGTCCGACTCTTTGTGACCCCATGGACTGCAGCATGCCAGGCTTCCCTGTCCATTACCAACTCCTGGACTTTACTCAAACTCATGCCCATTGAGTTGGTGATGCCATCCAACCATCTCATCCTCTGTTGTCCCCTTCTCCCACCTTCAATCTTTCCCAGCATCAGGGTCTTTTCAAATGAGTCAGCTCTTCACATCAGGTGGCCAAAGTATTGGAGTTTCAGCTTCAACATCAGTCCTTCCAATGAATATTCAGGAATGATTTCCTTTAGGATGGACTGGTTGGATCTCCTTGCAGTCCAAGGGACTCTCAAGAGTCTTCTCCAACTTCTCCAACAGTTCAAAAGCATCAATTCTTCGATGCTTGGCTTTCTTCACAGTCCAACTCTCACATCCATGCATGACCACTGGAAAAACCATAGCCTTGACTAGACGCACATTTGTTGGCAAAGTAATGTCTCTGCTTTTTAATATGCTGTCTAGGTTGGTCATAACTTTTCTTCCAAGGAGTATGCGTCTTTTAATTTCATGGCTGCAGTCACCATCTGCAGTGATTTTGGAGCCCCCAAAAATAAAGTCTGACACTGTTTCCACTGTTTCTCGGTCTGTCACAGGGACAGGGGCTTTGGGAGCAGCAGACCTGGGTGTGGCATAAGCCCTCTTGGAGGAGGTCACCATTAACCCCACCACAGAGCTGCCAGAACTTACACAGGGCTGGGAAATAGACTCTTGGAGGCACAACAGAACCTTGTGCACCAGGACCCAGGAGAAAGGAGCAGTGACCCCACAGGAGACTGCCCCAGACTTGCCTGTGGGTGTCTGGGAGTACACGGCGGAGGCATGGATCGGTCGTGGCCTGTTGCAGGGTTGAGGGCACTGAGTGTAGCAGTCCACGCACGGGATCTTTTGAGGGAGGTCACCGTTATATTCATTATCGACTTCCCCAGTGGCTCAGATGGTAAAGCATCTGCCTACAATGCAGGAGACCCGGGTTTGATCCCTGGGTGGGGAAGATCCTCTGGAGAAGGAAATGGCAACCCACTCCAGTACTCTTGCCTGGAGAATCCCATGGGAGGAGCCTGGTAGGCTACAGTCCTTGGGGTCGCAAAGAGTCGGACACGACTGAGTGACTTCACTTCGCTTCACTTCAAATAGCAGGGAGGGAACAACTCCACCCACCAACAGAAAATTGGATTAAAGATTTACTGAGCATGGCCCCGCCCATCAGAACAAGACCTACTTTCCCCCTTTGTCAGTCTCTCCCATCAGGAAGCTTCCATAAGCCTCTTATCCTTCGCCATCAGAGGGCAGACAGACTGAAAACCAGTCACAGAAAACTAACCAATCTAATCACATGGACCACAGCCTTGTCTAAAAAAATGAAACTATGAGCCATGGTGTGTAGGGCCACCCAAGACAGACAGGTCATGGTGGAGAGTTCTGACAAAATGTGGTCCACTGGAGAAGGGAATGGCAAACCACTTCAGTATTCTTGCCTTGAGAACCCCATGGACAGTATGAAAAGAAGATATAATGAATTATTACTCATCCATAAAAAAGAATGAGATGATGCCATTGCAGCAATGTCAACTACAAATTGGGATTCCCTGGTGGATCAGTTGGTAAAGAAACCACCTGCACTGCGGGAGACCTGGGTTCGATCCCTGGGTTGGGAAGATCCCCTGGAGAAGGGAAAGGCTACCCACTCCAGTATTCTGGCCTGGAGAATTCCATGGACTGTATCAGACATGACTGAGCAACTTTTACTTCACTTCACTTCAACTACAAATTGGCACTTGCCAAGAGCATTGCCAATAACTGAGCAACCAGGGCATTTGCCATCTCCCTTTGCAGAGACTGGGCTTCCCTGGTGGCTCAGCTGGTAAAGAATCTGCCTGCAATGTGGGAGACCTGTGTTCCATCCCTGGGTTGGGAAGATCCCCTGGAGAAGGGAACAGCTATCCACTCTAGTATTCTGGCCTAGAGAATTCCATGGACTGTATACAGAATTCCAGGGAGCTGAAGCTCCAGCATTTTGGCCACCTGATATGAAGAATTGACTCATTGGAAAAGACCCTGATGCTGGGCAAGATTGAAAGCAGGAGGAGAAGGGAACGGGAGAGGATGAGATGGTTGGATGGCATCACCGACTCAATGAACATAAGTTTGAGCAAACTCCAGGAGTTGGTGATAGGGAAGCCTGGTGTGCTGCAGTCCATGGGGTCACAAAGAGTCAGAAAGGACTGAGTGCCTGAACTGAACTGATCGTCCGAGGGGTCGGAGAGTCAGACACTGACTAAGCGACTTTTACTTCACTTCACTTCTACAGGCGTTGAGCACTGCGCTGCTGCAGCTGTTGACTTTCAACACTCGGGTGTAGTGAGGCGCTCTGTGCTCCAGGGAATCTAGTGAAGCAGGTTTTCAGATAGTTAGGTATTTTCAGGAACTGATTTCAAGATCCCAATCCCGGTATCTCTTCATATCTAAAAAAGCACTAAATTCCTTCATGATGACATCAGCTCAGGACAGGGAAGCCTGGAGTGCTGCAGTCTGTGGAGTCACAAAGAGTTGGACACAAGTTAGTGACTCCACAACAACAAGCTTTAATGTAGAGAATGGATATACAACAAAGAACTACTACATCGCATGTGCGTGCATGCTAAATTGCTTCAGTCTTGTCCGACTCTTTGCAGCCCAGTGAACTGTAGCCCGCCAGGCTCCTCTTTCCATGGGGATTTTCCAGGCCAGAAGACTGGAGTGCATTGCCAGGCTTTCCTCTAGGGGATCTTCCTGACCCAGGGACTGAACCTGCATCTCAGGTATTGCAGGCAGATTCTTTACCACTGAGTCAGTGAGGAAGGACAGGGAGCTTTATTCAATATCCTAGGATGAACCAAAATGGAAAAGGACATTCTAAAAAAGAATGTACATATATATATGTGTGTGTGTGAATAAATTTGCCATACAGCAGAAATTAACAACATCGTAAATTAACTAAATTTCAATTTAAAAAATGTCATGTTCTCAGTGAGGTTTGTCCTGACCTTAATAAACACAGTCCAGGCCCTTCATTCTCATTCTCCCTGATTCCACGTTATTTTTGTCCACAGCACTTACCATCTTCTAACATATGCTATAATTCCTCTGTTGTGTTTATTTTATAAATTTCTCTGCTGCCAGGATCTAAGCTCTATGACGGCTGATTTCTGCTTTGTTCACTGATGGTTCCCAAAAGCTTAGAAGAGTGTCTTGCACATAACAGACACTCCAAAAAGAAAAAATAAAAAACTGTTGAATCTGAGAAATGGAATATTTCTTGCCATATCAAGAAACAAGGATGTCACAGTCACCCATGATTACAGCCCTTCAGTGTGAGCCATGAGTCCTGAGGGTTCACAGGACGGCAAAGAATACCCGACATTTAGCAACCATCAGACTACCGCCACTCCCTACAGTGAGCCCCAAGGAAGTTCAGGATTTGAAAACCGCAAGACACCATCCCCAGATGGCTGAGGTGCATATCCAAGGAATGATTTCAGTGAACCCAGACTCTTGCATCTTCCCACATGTAGAAAAGGGCTAGCTAGATTCCTTAACTTGGGTCATCTGGTTTTCTTCAATGAACAATCTTTCAATGTTTAGACTACCTACCCTTTGTTGCAAAACTTCTCTATAACCTGACTCCTCCTCTTGCCTCCTCCAGAGCAGTTCTCTCAAGGTTACTTGAGATGCTATCTTCCAGGCTTGAAATCTCAAAAGTATTCCCCTAATAAAATGTAACCCTCAACTTTTAGGTTGCTTGCATTTTTTTCAGTGGACAAATCTATGAAAGTAGACAGAAGAGATACTAAATGCTGCAGGAATATTAATGGGGAGAGGTTACAATGAGCTGGGAACTTGAGGGAAATCTTTAAACAAAAAAACCAATTATTTACATTAGTGTTTTCCCTGTGCTTCCCATCAGAGGGTTCGGTTTTGGGGAACTGAGATCCCCAAAGTCACACAACATGGTCACACAACACGGCCAAAACAAAAATAATAATAAATTGATCTTTGAAAAGTGGATAGGATTTTAACAGAGAAGAGTAAAAAAAAAAAAAAGGAAAATGTAATTTCTGAGTCATGAAGACTTCTAGGCAAAGAGGATTAAAAGACAAAAAAGCACAATAGTTTCCAGGGTACTAGAGGGAAAAAAGTATAGACTTTGTAGTCACCAACTCTCCTTTGGCAATTCATTTGCTCAGGTCTTTAGAGAAACTGGCTAATTCTCTCTAAATCTTTTCCTCATTTGTAAAGTGAGGAGAATGATACTATCACTGAAGACTGTGTAAAGGAGTTTTAAAAACTCAAATAATGCACCTGGCACATCATCATTCCTTAGAAATACAAATTATTACACTGCTCTAACACACTGACATTTATCAAACATACAGTTGAATTCACTTTCACAATAATACAGTTTGAGTCACCTGACCTGAATCTCTACAGGTATGCCATTGAGTCTTCCATAAAATGGGTTAGGGTGGTGCTCAAGCAGTCTGGTGGAGACGGGGATGGCAACCCACTCCAGTCTTCTTGCCCGGAGAACCCCATGGATAGAGGAACCTAGTGGGCTGCAGTCCATGGGGTCGCAAAGAGTCGGACACGACTGAGCAAACTTCCCTCTCTCACGCACACACTAGCCGTGGTCCCCAGAGCGACCCTGTGTTAGTGTCGTCAATTTGGATGATATAAAAAGAAATTCCTGCTCAGTGAAATGCAATTATTTCTCTAAGTGAGCAAATCTATGAAGTGAAATGGCACCGCGCATACACAGGACTTCTAATTCCAGGTCTACTATTTTTTTCAACAAATTCTCTATTTCTAACCATTTTATTTGAGCCACACAATTATATTGCTGATCCATTCAATCAATGAAAAACCCCTGATGTTTCTGAAATCTGTCATTGCAGAGACTTCATTGGATAGTTCTCTCTCTCTCATCAAGAGCCTAAGATAAGAAGAACTGAACTTCTGGAGTGTACCTCTCAAGACCACTTTCTGCAGCTTATTGAAGATGTCCTCTACATGGTTTTTTCTTGAAGAAGTTGAACCTCTGCTGGTGGAAACAGTACTTAAGGGGAACTGAGCTGGAAATACCCTTTACTTGATTTTACTCCACACATTTACAAAATGATGTTTCCAGTTTAAAAAAAAATTTACACTAGCCATTGAGAAATTGATAGAAAAAGAAGTTAAATGAACAAAAACACTTAAGATATGTGAATAAATACACAGTGAAGTGAAAGGGTTTTTGCCATATCCAGGGATTACTAGAGCAAGAAACACTGTGGGAGAAAATGGTGGGAGGGTACTAGGAAATCACTTAAGCAGAGAACACCTGGATCTACTTCCGAGAATGACAGGGTATGAAGGGGGACACAGGACAGCTCAATACACAAACCTGATAAAATAGATAGGCTCAGATGAAGAGTTGGGAGAGGGGTGATTACTGGAGAAACACAATGCTACCTAGATTAAGCATTTACTCTGAGTAGCTATGCTAAAGAATATAATCATTGTCTGTGCAAAATGGGTATTTCTTTGTTACCGACTACAGGCTAAGAAAGATATGTTTTTTAAAAAAAAATTTTTTTTAACAGAATCAACAGAAAAAGATACTCCAAAGGTAATATCCAGAATTCACATTTTTGCATCTCTCAAAGAAACTGCCAATTTCCATCTGCTGAAGGTACTATACTTTATAATTATTTTTTCTGCAAAAGGAATCTTAGTTGTTAAGCTGAAACATGTTTGTATCTAAGATAGTTTAAACAAAAATATCTATCTTTTAATATTTTTCTTCAAATGAAGAATATCTGTTTTCTGGAGGTATGCACTGTTGATCCTTTAGGAATCTTTCCTTTTTTTTTTTTTTCAGATTCATCTTTTAAAATAGAATTTAAAAACCAACAAGAATAAACCAATAACAAAGCTCTCCTAAATAAGCCAAACTTCTATGCCATCATACTGGCTAATGACGAATGCAAAAAGTATGTTTAATCCACATGCTAACCAAAATTCACTACCCTGTAGGGAGAGCCTTCCCAGGAGAAGCGATTTATCCAAAGTGTGAAGAGTTAAGGGAAAAAAGATACTTGCCCTTAGGTGTTTCTTCTGGCACAATCAACTCTCATTGAGGAGCCACAAACAGGGCTTTCACTAGGCTCTGGTGCCACATCACCCAGAGAATGGTGGGAAGGAAGAAATCCTGCCACCTTGTGGCCGTTTATTTGTCATAACAAGAACTGTTATACCTAGCAAGGTGGGAACTTATAACGTACAAGGCCTGCAGGGCTGTAAACGACTCCTGCCCTGAAAAATTGGCCTGAAGGCCCTTATCAAAGGAGAGTATGAAATAGGGCAGGGTTTCAAGAAGCAAATTTTAATATGTATATTTAATTCACACTGTAATTTAAAAAGGAAGACAAAAACAGACAAACACTTACAAATAGATCTTCTCTGGATATAATGTGAGAGTGCCTGGAGAACAATAGACAGAGGTCTGTAACACTGCATAGGAGGTTAGTGAACAAAACCATCACAAAGAAAAAGAAATGCAAGAAGGCCAAGTGGTTGTCTGAGGAGGCCTTACAAATAGTGGAGGAAAGAAGAGAAGTGAGAAGCAAGGCAGAAAGGGGAAGGCACACCTCATTAAATGCAGAGTTTCAGAGAATAGCAAGGAGAGCCAAGAAGGCTTTCTTTAGTGAAAAATGCAAACAAATAGAGGAAAACAACAGAAAGGGTAAGACTAGAGATCTCTTCAAGAAAATTGGAAATATCAAAGGAATGTTTCATCCAGAGATGGGCACAATAAAGGACAGAAATGGTAAAGACCTAATAGAAGCAGAGGTGATCAAGAAGAGATGGAAAGAATACACAGAAGAATGATACAATAAAGATATTAATGACCCAGATAACCACAGTGGTGCCGTCTGTCACTCAGAGCCAGACATTCTGGAGTGTGAGGTCAAGTGGACCTTAGGAAGCACTGCTGTCAATAAAGCTAGTGGAGGTGATGGAATTCCAGCAGAACTATTAAAAACCTAAAAGACGATGCAGTTAAATTGCTGCACTTAATACGTCAGCAAATCTGAAAGGCCCAGCAGTAGCCACAGGTTTGGAAAAGATCGATCTTCATCCCGATCCCCAAGAAGGGCAGTACTAGAGAATGTTCAAGCCACCAGGCAATGCACTCGTCTCCCATGCTGGTAAAGGTATGTTCAAAATCCTGCAGCTGGGCTTCAGTATTACGTGAACCGAGAACTTGCAGATGTTCAAGCTGGGTTTAGAAAAGACAGAGGAACCAGAGATCAAATTGCCAACATTCGCTGGATCATAGAGAAAGCAAGAGAATTCCAGAAAAACATCTACCTCTGTTTCATTGATTATGCTAAAGCCTTTGACTCTGTAGATCACAACAAACTGTGGAAAACTTTTAAAGAGATTGGAATACCAGACCATCTTACCTGTCTCCTGAGAAACTTGTATGCAGGTCAAGAAGCAACAGTTAGAACCCCGATGGAACAACTGACTGGTTCAAGATCGAGAAAGAAGTTCGAAAAGGCTGTTTACTATCTCCCTGTTGATTTAACTTATATGCAGAGCACATTATGTGAAATGCCAGGCTGGATGAGGTACAAGCTGGAATCAAGATTTCCAGGAGAAATATCACCAACCTCATAAATGCAGATGATACCACTCTAATAGCAGAATGGGAGGAACTAAAGAACCTCTTGAAGAGGGTGACGAAGGAGAGAGAAAAAGCTGGGCAAAAACTCAATATTAAAAAACTAAGATCATGGCATCTGGTCCCATTACTTCATGAAAAATAGAAGGGGAAAAGGTGAAAGCAGTGACAGATTACCTCTGTCACTCTAAAATGACTCTATGGGTTCTAAAATTACTGTGGGTGGTGGGAAGGGGACTGCAGACATGAAATTAGAAGATGATTGCTTCTTGGCAGGAAAGCTATGACCAAACCAGACAGTGTGTTAAAAGGCAAGGACATCACTTTGCTGATAAAGGTCCCTTTAGTCGAGGCTGTGGTCCTTCTGGCAGTCATATACAAATGTGAGAGCTGGACAATAAAGAAGGCAGAGCATCAAAGAACTGATTATTTCAAACTGTGGTGCTGGAGAAGACTCTTGAGAGTTCCTTGGACGGCAAGGAGATCAAACCAGTCAATCCAAAAGGAAATCAACCCTGAATAATCATTGGAATTAAATTGAAGAAAGCAGGGAAAACCACTAGACCACTCAGTTATGACCTAAATCAAATCCCTCACGATTGTACAGGGGAAGTGACAAATAGATTCAAGGGATTAGATCTGATAGACAGAGTGCCTAAAGAACTACGGACAGAGGTTCGTGACATTGTACAGGAGGCAATGATCAAGATCATCCCCAAGAAAAAGAAATGTAAAAAGGCAAAATGGTTGTCTGAGGAGGCCTTACAAATAGCTGAGAAAAGAAGAAAAGCTAAAGGGAAAGGAGAAAAGGAAAGATATAGCCATCTGAATGCAGAGTTCCAAAGAATACCAAGGAAAGATATGAAAGCCTTCCTCAATGATCAATGCAAAGAAATAGCAGAAAACAATAGAATGGGAAAGACTAGAGATCTCTTTAAGAATATTAGAGATACCAAGGGAATATTTCATGAAAAGATGGGCAATAAAGGACAGAAATGGTATGGACCTAATGAAGCAGAAGATATTAAGAAGAGGTGGCAAGAATACACAGAAGAACCAAACAAAAAAATTCATCATGACCCAGATAACCACAATGGTGTGATCACTCACCTAGAGCCAGACATCCTAGAATGTGAAGTCAAGTGAGCCTTAGGAAACATCACTATGAACAGTTAGTGGAGGTGATAGAATTCCAGTTGAGCTATTTCAAATCCTAAAAGATGATGCTGTTAAAGTGCTGCACTCAATATGCCAGCAAATTTGGAAAACTCAGCAGTGGGAACAGGAATGGAAAAGGTCAGTTTTCATTCCAATCCCAAAGAAAGGTGATGCCAAAGAATGTTCAAACTACTGCACAATTGCACTCATCTCACATGCTAGCAAAGTAATGCTCAAAATTCTCCAAGCCAGGCCTCAACAGTACATGAACCACCAGCGATCAAATTGCCAATATCCACTGGGTCATCAAAAAGTCAAGAGAATTCTTGAAAAACATCTACTTCTGCTTTATTGACTATGCCAAAGCCTTTGACTGTGTAGATCACAACAGACTGTGGAAAATTCTTTAAGAGATGGGAATACCAGACCACCTGACCAGCCTCCTGAGAAATCCATATGCAGAAGAAGAAGCAACAGTTAGAATTGGACATGGAACAATGGACTGGTTCCAAATTGGGAAAGGAGTACGTCAAGGCTGTATATTGTCACCCTGCTTATTTAGCTTATATGCAGAGTACATCATGTGAAATGCTGGGCTGGATGAAACACAAGCTGGAATCAAGATTGCTAGGAGAAATATCAATAACCTCAAATACTCAGATGACACCACTCTTAGGGCAGAAAGCGAAGAAGAACTAAAAAGCCTCTTGATGAAAGTGAAAGAAAAAGTTGGTTTAAAACTCAACATTCAGAAAACTAAGATCATGGCATCTGGTCCCATCACTTCATGGCAAATAGATGGGGAAACAATGGAAACAGGGACAGACTTTATTTTGGGGGGCTCCAAAATCACTGCAGATGGTGACTGCAGCCATGAAATTAATAGACACTTGCACCTTGGAAGAAAAGCTATGACCAACCTAGACAGCATATTAAAAAGCAGAGACATTACTTTGCCAACAAAAGTCCATCTAGTCAAAGCTATGGTTTTTCCAGTAGTCATGTATGGATGTGAGAGTTGGACTATAAAGAAGGCTGAGTGCCGGAGAATTGATGCTTTTGAACTGTGGTGTTGGAGAACTCTTGAGAGTCCCTTGGACTGCAAGGAGATCCAACCAGTCCATTCTAAAGGAAATCAGTCCTGAATATTCATTGAAAGGACTGATGTTGAAGCTGAAACTCCAAGGCTTTGGCCACCTGATGTGAAGAATTGACTCATTTGAAAAGATCCTGATGCTGGGGAAGATTGAAGGTGGGAGGAGAAGGGGACGGGACGACAGAGGATGAGATGGTTGGATGGCAACACCGACTCAATGGACATGAGTTTGAGTAAACTCCAGGAGCTGGTGATGGACAGGGAGGCCTGGCGTGCTGCAGTCCGTGGGGTGGCAGAGTCGGACAGGACTGAGTGGCTGAACTGAACTGACTGCACCGGTGCCCTCTGGGCACAGCTGGGAATGAGAAAGTACTGCCGCCTTGTGGACATCCTTGGTACCTACAACTTAAAATCCCCTGTGGAACCGAACTTCAATCCAACTTCCTCTACAATCTGTGGGGCTCTAAAGGACTCCTGCACTGCAGAAATGACCTGGGTTTGGTAACAGAATAACATTTCCAAGGAGGGCAGGCTTTCCAGAACCCAATCTCCAAAGCTCAATTTTACAAACTCTTTACCACCACTCCCTGTTAAACAAGCAAAAAAACCAGGCATATAAAAAGATGCTCATCGTGGCTCTCTATTAGAGGAACTGAAATGAAAACTACTAGGACTTAACACTTCCCAGCAGGCCTGATGGTCATCATCCAAATGTCGCAAACCAAGAAAGTCAGAGAAAACCAAAACCTCCTTTCCTCTATTGGGAATGCAAATTAGTCCCAGGCATCCTGGAGAACACAGAGGTTCCTTAAAATCTGAAAGACACAGAGAGTTGGCCAGCAGGCAGTCACGCCTTTTAGCTACATCGGGAAAACCACAGTTGAGAAAGACACGGACACCCAACCCATCACTGCAGCATCGCTTACAATAGCCACGACATGCAAGCAACCGTGATGTCTATCCCCAGATGAATGGACCGAGACGATGTGGTACGTGGACACTGGGAGACGCTCCTCAGCCATTACAAAGAATAAATGCCCTTGCAGCACCTCTGATGGATCTAGAGATTATCTGCGTGAGAAAAGTCAGACAGAGAAAGCAAAATATCCTGGGGCATCACTTATAAGTGTAATCGATGAAAAGAATCTTAGCAATGAACACAGTGAGGAAACACTCACAGACTCAGATTTACAGAATATTCCAGTGCTTGCTGTGGGGGAATATCTGGCGGAAGGGAAAACCATGGAGCAGGGGACTGACAGTCCACACGGCTATATTTAAAACTGACCAACAAGGCCCGAGTGTATCGCTAGGGGAACTCTGCTCTATGTTCTGTGGTGACCTGAACGTGAGGCAGGTGTGGGGAGGATAGACATGTGTATACCAGTGGCTGAGTCCCTTTGCTGTCCTTGAGATTCTAACACAACATTTTAATTGGGTCTCTTCCCATATAAAATAAGAATTGAAACAAAAACAAGGTCACTGCACCTGAGTATTACCACCTGGCAGACAGAATGATCATCATCAACAAGTCAGCAAGCCAGGAATGCTGGAGAGGGCCTTCGGAACACAGAGCCCTCCAGTGCCTTACCCTGGGCGTGCACTAAGAAACGGGCTACCTACCACTGTAAACAGAAGCTTAGATGTTCCCTCCACACGTAAAGAAAAATTGGCTACGTCGGGCATGCCTAGCCTTGGCCTATTTCCAGAGAAATCTCTACTTGAAAAATACACACGCACCCCAATGTTCATTGCAACACAGCTTACAGGAGCCAAGACATAGAATCAAAAATAACAACCATCAACAGATCAATGCACTAAAATGAGGTGATATTTATATACAAGTGAATGTTACTCAGCCACAGAATAGAAGGAAAGAATGCTATCTGTAGCAACATGGAAGGACCCAGCAAGGATCCCAGTAAGCCCAGTAAATCAGAGAGGAAGATGAATCTCATACGGTATCCCATATAGGAGGAATCTCTTAACTGATACTCAGGAAGTCATCTTGAATACAGACACTGACTTAGAGAATTTGCCAAACCACAATGTGTTCCACAAGTGGAAACATCAGTGAGAAGAATGAAACACGAGCTTGGAATGATCAAAGACACATTCAAATATAGATATAAAATATAGATATAAAAATAGATCCTCAACAGGACCTACAGAATAACACAGGGAACCGTATTGAACAGTTTGCCAAAGGCTAGATACACTTTCATGTTTCCCTGAATCAAGTTGCTGTTTCCTTACAACACCAGCAATATGGGAAATCAACTGTATTCTAACACAAAACGCAGACTATACTGCAAGTCAAACGGAAGGCCAATACAGAATATTGACCTCAGGCCTCAGGGCCCCGGGCTGCAGCCCCAACCCTGGAGCCTGAGCAGCCTTGTGTCCCAGGGCTGCACCATCCTGGTGCCGAGGGAGCTGAGAACAATGTGCCAGCCAATGAGCCCCAGCTGGACCTGTCGGGTGTGTCCCTTCCGGATAAAACCGCAATTTCCAGATGGGACCGGCCCTGCAGAGCTAAACCATCTCCGGTGCATTCAAAGTATGGTGGTCCCTGGGAACTGGAAGAGCCTTCCGGAGTCGGAGGGTCTCCACGTCTCCCCGTGGTGGGTTTCCTTCTGCCAGCTTCCTCCTAAAGAGTCACCTCACTTACACCATACAGCACCCAGAGCGGGGCAAAATCCAGGGCTTGGGGTTTCTGGGGAGCGGGAGCAGGGGAGGGTGAAGGATGAGGGGAGCACGACTTTCCCTAAGGCCGCGGTGTTCCCGCGGTCACAACTGGGAGTGATAAGTGCTGCCGCCTTGTGGACACTGTTGGAAACTACAACTTCAAAACCCCTGTTGAATGCAGCTTCAAAGGCCTGTGAAGTAGGAAATGACTTCTGCGGTCAAGAAATGGTTAGGTAACCGAATAACATTTCCAAATAGGGCAGGCTTTTCAGAAGCAGATCTCAAAGTTAAATTTCACACAGACTCCAGTACCACTGTCCGGAAAAAAAAAAAAAAAAAAGACGGCAAATAAAACAATGCTCCATGTGTCTCTTCATTAGAGGAACTGAAATCAAAACTATTAGGAATTAACACCTTGCAGCCGACCTGATGGTCATCATCCAACAGTCTGCATACAGTGAAAGACAGACAGAGCCTGCAGAACACGGAAAGCCCCTTTGCCTCTGTTCGGAATATATATTGGTCACAGACATTGTGGAGAACAGCATAGGGGTTCCTTAAAATCCTACAGATAGAGCGAACTGCTGATCCGGCAACCCTGCCATTTAAGCTTCAACAGGAGAAAACAATAGCTGAGAAAGAGGTGCCTGCCAGTTCACTGCGGCACTGCTTATGATAGCCATGACATGCAAGCAACCATGATGTGCGTTGACCTAGAATGACTGAGAAGATGGGGTACATATATAAAAGGGGACATTCCTCAGCCCTTACAAAATAAGAATAAGTGCCACTTGCAGCACGCAGACTGACGTAGATAGACATTGTCATAGTGAGAGAAGCCAGACAGAGCAAGGTAAATATCGTGCGGTATGACTTTTAAGTGCAATCTAGAAAAGAATCTTAGAAATGAACACACTCAGCAAACACTAACAGACTCACCAAATTACAACCTGAACTTCCTGTTGCCACAGGGAATAATAGGTGGGAGGGATAGTTAGAGAGCTGGCGATCGACAAGTCCACTCAGGTTTATTTAAAATGAATGACCAACCAGGTCCTAGTTTTAGCACAGGAAGCTCTGGCTCAATGTTATGTGGCAGCTTGGATGAGTAGGGAGTTTGGGGGAGAAACGGATATGTGTATATGGCTGAGTTCCTTTTCGTTTACCTGATTCTGTCAAAACATGGTAATTGGCTCTCTTCCAATATAAAATAAAAATAGAAAGAAAAAAAATACGCTACAACTAAATATCATCTTTCTGCCACCAGAATGGTCATCATCAACAATTTGGCAAGTCAGAAAAGCTGGAGAAGGCCCATAGAAAAAGAAACCCTCCTATCCCTTCTCTAAGAATGTAGATTGGTTAACAGCCACACTTAAGAACATTATGGAAGCCTGTTAAAAAACTAAAGAAAGAAATTGTCTATTATCAGACACTCCCACCCTTGGGCTTATTTCCTGAGAAAACTCCACTTCAAAAAGACATGTGCTAATTAAAAAAAAAAAAAGACATGTGCACCTGATGTTAATTTCAGCACTACTTATAAGACCCAAGACATGGAAGGAACCATAATGTCCGTTGACAGAAAGATGGACAAAAATGATGTTGTACTCATATACAATGGAGTTTTACTCAGCCATAAAAAAGAAGAAAAGAATGCCATCTGCAGCAAAATAGATGGACTTAGCCAGGATCATAGGAAGCGAGCAGTGATAGGAAAGCAAATATCCTATGCTGTCACTTATCAAATAATGCTATAAATTGATAGACAGGAACTCATTAAGGAAACAGAACAGACTCGAATCATTAGAGAACCCACTGTGTGTTTCCATAGGTAAAACATGGGGAAAAGGAATAAATCAGAAGGTTGGGATTAATATAGCCACACTGATTTTACAAAATCAGATAATCAGTAAGGACCTACTCTATAGCCCAAGGAACCCCACTAGACACTCTGTACTATCTACAGGGACATAGCTCCCAAAAAAGACAAGATAAACATCTATGCCTACCCAAATCACTAACTGCAGCAAACACATCCTTTGACGTCAGCTATTGTGGAGATTTCTGATGAAACGCAGCCCACTGTAGAAGGGAATGGCAAACCACTTCACTATTCTTGCCTAGAGAACCCCATGAACACTATGAAAAGGCAAAGAGATACGACACTGAAACATGAACTCCCCAGGTGGGTAGGTGCCCAACATGCTACTGGAGAAGAGTGGAGAAATAGCTCCAGCAACAATGAAGAAATGGAACCAAAGCAAAAACAACACCCAGTTGTGGGAGTGACTGGTGATGGAAATAAAGTCTGATTCTGTAAAGAACAATATTGCCTAGGAACCTGGAATGTTAGGTCCATGAATCAAGGTAAATTGGAAGTGGTCAAACAGGAGATGGCAAGAGTGAAATTTTTAGGAATCAATGAACTAAAATGGACTGGAACAGGCAAATTTACTTCAGATGACTGAAGTCTATCTACTACACTGTGGGTGAGAATCCCTTAGGAGAAACGGAGTAGCCCTCATAGTCAACAAATGAGTCCAAAATGCAGTGCTTGGGTACAATCTCAAAAGTGAAGACTTGTCATCATGAACAATAATGTTTATAGAGTACTTCCTGTATGTCAGTCACTGTGCCAAACATTTTACAAAGAGTATGCAATTTCAACTTCATCATGACTCACTGTAGGAGCTAGTATTATCCTACATTTTACAGTTGAAGGAACTAAGGCTTAGAGATGGCAAGAACTGTGTTCTGGCCATTGGCTTTAGAAGACATACAAGAAAGAACAGCAGGAGAAACAATGTACAGAAACAGAAAGCAGGACCCATTACAATTGATAAAGATATATAAGGGTATAAAGGAGGAGAAAATATGTGTGCTGTAGCAAATGAAAAACACATCTTGGTAAACACAGGTCTGAGAATCCATCATACAAACTATTAAGGCTTCCCAAGCTCTGGTACAAATGGATGTTCCAAAGTCATTTCAAGATGCACAATCTGTATTCAGCTCAGTTCAGTTGCTCAGTCGTGTCCAACTCTTTGCAACCCCATGAACTGCAGCACGCCAGGCCTTCCTGTCTGTCACCAACTCCTGGAGTCCACCCAAACCCGTGTTTGAGGTGATGAGTCGGTGATGCCATCGAACCATCGCATCCTCTGTTGTCCCCTTCTCCTGCCCTCAATCTTTCCCAGCATCAGGGTCTTTTCCAATAAATCAGCTCTTTGCATCAGGTGGCCAAAGTATTGGAGTTTCAGCTTCAACATCAGTCCTTTCAATGAACACTCAGGACTGCACTCCTTTAGGATGGACTGGTTGGAACTCCTTGCAGTCCAAGGGACTCTCTAGAGTCTTCTCCAACACCACAGTTCAAAAGCATAAGTTCTTCAGCGCTCAGCATTCTTTATAGTCCAACTCTTTCTTTATAGTCCAACATCCATACATGACTACTGGAAAAACCATAGCCTTGACTTGACAGACTTTTGTTTGCAAAGTAATGTCTCTGCTTTTAAATATGCTGTCTAGGTTGGTCATAACCTTCCTTCCAAGGAGTAAGCATCTTTTAATTTCGTGGCTGGAGTCATCATCTGGAGTGATTTTAGAATCCCCCAAAATACAGTCAGCCATTGTTTCCACTGTTTCCCCATCTATTTGCCATGAAGTGATGGGACCCAATGCCATGATCCTAGTTTTTTTAATGTTGAGCTTTAAGCCAACTTTTTCACTCTTCTCTTTCATTTTCATCAAGAGGCTCTTTAGTTCTTTGCTTTCTACCATAAGTGTGGTGTCATCTGCATATCTGAGGTTATTGATATTTCTCCCAGCAATCTTGATTCCAGCTTGTGCTTCAACCAGCCCGGCGTTTCTCATGATGTACTCTGCATATAAGTTAAATAAGCAGGGTGACAATATACAGCCTTGACGTCCTCCTTTAATTAACACATATATATAAGAATTTAGAAAGATGGTAACAATGACCCCATATGAGAGACAGTAAAAGAGACACAGATATAAAGAACAGATTTTTTAACTCTGTGGGAGAAAGTGAGGGTGGAATGATTTGAGAGAATAGCATTGAAACATGTATATTACCATATGTGAAGTAGATCATCAGTCCAAGTTTGATGCATGAAAGAGGGCACTCAAAGCCCGTGCACTGGGACCACCCTGAGGGGTGGGATGAGGAGGGAGGTGGGAGGGGGGTTCAGGATGGGAGACACATGTACACCCATGGCTGATTCATGTCGATGTACGGCAAAAACCACTACAATATTGGAAAGTAACTAGCCTCCAAGTAAAATTAATTTTTTAAAAAGATGCAGCTGTTTGTTCAGGTGTATAGGTGTCTGCAATGTGTCTTAAAACCAACAGATGGCAGCAACGTGCAAGCATTAGTCAGTCACTCCTCCTCTCCTTGAGCTAACCAACTGAGCTAACTCTGCCTTCAGCTCTCAATTGCTCAAATTTCAACAGATCTCTCAGTATTCCCACCATTACAAGTATGACTTGAAGAGCACAAATGATGTTTCAGACATCCCTCCCCACACATTATCACCGTATGGAAGACTTGTAGGAATGCTGATTTTGAAGACAATACAATAGAGTACAAGAGCAGCTCTCCTTTGGAGAAAGAGAGTTCCCCTAATGGACCAGACTGTGGTTATGGCTCCTCGCACCAGCAGTTCTGGCTTGATGGGAAGATCATTGCTGTGGGGGTGACTGACATCCTTCCATACTGTGTATTGTCTGTATATTTGTACTACAATCTGGATTATTCATTTCTGTCTTTGGGTTTCTACTCTGTGCTCCGAAAAATTGCTCTTACTAGGCAATTTCGTGATAAAACACCTCAACTCAGCTAATACTGTTAGGTAGTTAGAATAGGAAATAGGAGTCCAGAATGGCGGTGGCTAAAAGACAAAGGGAAAAGCCCACAAAAATAGAACAAAGGAAGGTCCGAGGCCTGGAGTGAGGACCTCAGGTAAAACAAACAGCCCTCCTGGCTAGCCCAATTTACATAGGGCAGGCTCAGGGGGAGGAGATAAAACAGATAAAAAGAGGAGCCAAAATTGAGCAGGGAGCCTCTCCTCTCTCCATCTTTTGGACTGGCCCGCCCTCACTCCTCAAGGGTGTGCTATCCTTTGTTTTTCATAATAAAACTGAGCTGTAACACGGAGCCGTAACACTGGTCTGTCTGAGGAAATTTCACAGGGCTGTAACACTGGTCCATCCATCCCTTCAAATTTTTGTTGCAATGAGACAGAACCAAGAAAATTACAAATTCCCCTGACAGTGCCATTTCTCGGATTTAACTTGGCTGAAACAACCTCGGCTTGGCCCTCGCAAGCGCAGCAGAAGCACAACTCGGCAAAAGCTCCCACAGTGGAAGCTGAACGTGAAGAAAACCCAGAGCAGGGGAAGTCACAAGACGCCCAGCATGCTGGAAACTGGAACAGCAAAAGCAAACTTGGCAGAAAGCTCACGCGGCTCAGTCTCAGATTCCAGAAGACCTCCCGTTGGGGTAGGAAGTCCTTGCTCCTGTGGCTGGAAGGATATATGGCTAACAAAATCTTAAATCCTTTACAACCTCTCATTTCTTGTTTCCTCAAACCCCCTACAAACCGGTGAGGGGCAATGGGTGCCCCAGGAAGTCCGGCTCTACTATCTGCTGTGCCTTAGTAGCTGTTGCCCAAGCAGGTGGGGGTTCTTTTGTCCTTAATCTTCTTTGTGCCAAGGATCAGGCCAATGAAAACTGTGAGCACAGGCCAGGTATTTAGCAGATTTTCTGGCAGGTTATGAGGGGGATTCCTTGGCACGTTTTTCCCACTGTTTTTTCCTCCCATCCTCAGCTCCTCTCTCCATCTGTGCTACTGCTTACAAAGTATTGGGAAGGTCATCATCCTTCCATTTCTGAAAGTCGTGCTTGAAACCGTTTACCTAAGATTGGGACTCAAACCCACGTGGTCGGGACTCTGTATTATGCTTAGTCACTCAGTTATATCCAACTGGGACTTAAGTCTGGCCAAAACCCACATTGCCTGGTTTTAGGACCTAATGAAGCTCAGGCTCTTGATGTCTCATTGCAAAAAATTCAATGAGAGACACAGCAATAGGTAAGAGGTGGATTTGCTCGGATTTAGAGAGAAGCGCAGCCCACAGGGTGTGGGCCGTTGCAGAGGCAAGTGCAGCAGCCAGAGGATGTGGTGTGGTTATCCCCCCAACCCCCCAATCTGGGTGACTTCATATGCTAACGAGTGGGAGGGTCATTCCAGCAATTGGGGAACCACCCACTCCTTGGTCTTTTAATAGTGCCTTGGAACTGTGTGGGGCCTCTGGGTGTGTCCTTTAGCTTGCAGATTGAGGATCAAGGTTTAGTTGAATCTGACTTGTCATCTTGGATCCATTTGATCTAATGTTTATGTTATGCCCTTTGGCCATGTCATTCTTTCAAAAGGTGTGCCCTGCCCACCTCCCTCCTGTTTCATGCTCTTTTCGGGCCCTCAATGTTGCCTCTACAATCTTCTGGAGGGACAAGCAGAAAAGAGGTGGCCTTTGGGAGAGAAGTGCCGTATAATATCCAATCCCTCTAGATATTCACGCTTTCATCTCCCATGTTGCCTACAACATGTGCAACAACAGCATCTCTCAGGGAACCCGCTAGAGCGGGTGACAGGCACACAATGCCTGCTAGAAGTCCATCTGTTGGTGGCATTCCTTCAAGGGCAGTTGGGCTTCTGGGGGTAATGGTTGCCACTTTGGGAGTTAGCCCCACAGGCCATTTGGGCCCGAACTGTTGACACCCTTCTCCCAAAGTTACAAACATACCCCCAGATCAAAACTCCACCCCACTTTTATGGAATATTTGGTCTGTTTCCTTTTATCGATTTGTTCTTAAGCCACTTACTAATTCCTATAACCAGGACCCTGCCCCCTTATAGGCAACATTGCTCCACACCACTTATTATTAAAATACTCTTAGTGCCCCTAACCAGTAATGCTGAAAAAGCTGAAGTTGAATGGTTCAATAAAGACCTACAAGACCTTCTAGAACTAACATCCAAAACAGATGTCCTTTTCAATATAGGGGACTGGAATGCAAAAGTAGGAAGTCAAGAGATACCTGGAATGACAGGCAAATTTGGCCTTGGAGTACAGAATGAAGCAGGAAAAAGGCTAATAAGAGTTTTGCCAAGAGAAGGCACTGGTCATAACAAACACCCTCTTCCAACAACACAAGAGAAGACTCTACACATAAACATCACCAGATGGTCAATACTGGAAACAGATTGATTATATTCTTTGCAGCCAAAGATGGAGAAGCTCTATACAGTTAGCAAAAACAAGACCGGAAGCTGACTGTGGCTCAGATCATGAACTCTTTACTGCCAATCTCAGACTTAAATCTAAGAAAGTAGGGAAAACCACCAGACCATTCAGGTATGACCTAAATCAAATCCCTTATGATTATACAGGGGAAGTGACAAATAGATTAAAGGGATTCGATCTGATAGAGTGAAGAACTATGGATGGAGGTTCATGACATTGTACAGGAGGCAGTGATTGTAAAAAGGCAAAATGTTTGTCAGAGGAGGCCTTACAAGCAGCTGAGAAAAGAGGAGGAGCTAAAGGCAAAGGAGAAAAGGAAAGATATATCCATCTGAATGCAGAGTTCCAAAGAATAGCAAGGAGAGATAATAAAGCCTTCCTCAGGGATCCGTGCAAAGAAATAGATGAAAACAACAGAATGGGAAAGACTAGAGATCTCTTTAAGAAAATTAGAGATACCAAGGGAATATTTCATGCAAAGATGGGCACAATAAAGGACAGAAATAGTATGGACCTAACAAGCAGAAGATATTAAGAAGAGGTGGCAAGAATACACAGAAGAACTATACAAAAAAGATCTTCCCAACCCAGAAAATCACAATGGTGTGATCACTAACCTAGAGCCAGACATCCTGGAATGCGAAGTCAAGTAGGCCTTAGGAAACATGACTATGAACAAAGCTAGTGGAGGTGATGGAATTCCAGTTGAGCTATTTCAAATCCTAAAAGGTGATGCTGTGAAAGTGTTGCATTCAATATGTCAGCAAATTTAGAAAACTCAGCAGTGGCCACAGGACTGGAAAAGGTCAGTTTTCATTCCAATTCCAAAGAAAGGCAATGCCAAAGAATGTGCAAACTACCACACAATTGCACTCATCTCACACGCTAGCAAAATAACGCTCAAAAATCTCCAAACCAGGCTTCAAATGAACTGTTCAAGTTGGATTTAGAAAAGGCAGAGGAGCCAGAGATCAAATTGCCAACATCCGCTGGATCATTGAAAAAGCAAGAGAGTTCCAGAAAAACATCTACTTCTGCTTCATTGACTATGCCAAAGCCTTTGACTGTGTGGATCACAACAAAGTGTGAAAATTCTTCAAGAGCTGGGAATACTAGACCACCTGACCTGCCTCTTGAGAAATCTGTATGCAGGTCAAGAAGCAACAGTTAGAACGGGACATGGAACAACAGACGGTTCCAAATTGGAAAAGGAGTACATCAAGGCTGCATATTGTCACCTTGCTTATTTAACTTATATGCAGAATACATCATGAGAAATGCTGGGCTGGAGCAAGCACAAGCTGGAGTCAAGATTGCCAGGAGGAATATTGATAACCTCAGATATGCAGATGACACCACCCTTATGGCAGAAAGCACAGAAGAACGAAAGAGCCTCTTGATGAAAGTCAAAGAGGAGAGTGAAAAAGTTGGTTTAAAACTCAACATTCAGAAAACTAAGATCATGGCATCTGGTCCCATCACTTCATGGCAAATAGATGGGGAAACAATGGAAACAGTGAGAGATTTTATTTTTTGGACTCCAAAATCACTCCAGATAGTGACTGCAGCCTTGAAATTAAGGAAGTACACCCATGGAAACAGAAGGAAGCCTATCAGTTGTGGGACTATGCCCAGTCTCAGCAATAACTCAGGAGGCCAACAAGAACCCCTTTGCCTTTCTGGAAAGTCTAAAAGAGACCCTCCAAAAGTTTACCAATCTGGACTTAGACTCTTACAAGGGACAGGTGATTTTAAAGGACAAATTTCTATCCCAATGTGCATCAGACATCAGGATAAAGTTACCAACAGCTACAGCAGCAGGACCATGCTGCCTCTTTAGATAAGATGGTCTAGACAGCCACCAATACTTTTTATAACAGAGAACAGGAGAGGGAGGCCAAGGTCCAGGAAAGGAGAAAAGGAGAGAGACAAGTCATGCCCAGATGCTGGCCACCCTCCAGAGAAGCCCTATGGCAAACCCCAAGTCCTTGAAGGACGAGGCACGAGGCACATGCCTAATCTGTAGACAGGAGGGACATTGGGCCAATGAGTGTCCAAACCGTGACGAGTCTACTAAAATGGCTTGCTACAAAAGCCATCAATTGGGACATTGGGCGGCATTCTGCCCTTGGGACCCAAGAGCCTCAAGGTCAAGCGCCAAGCCTTCCCTCATGATGGTTCAACAGAACTGAAGCGGCCCGCTCCAGCCAGCCCACCTTGTCACAGATAACCATCACGGGGCTGGAGCCAAGGGTGCAGCTGGAAGTGGCAAATAGGTCTGAGAAATTTCTTGATTGACACAGGGGCTACCTACTCTGTCCTGATCTCTTATTCTGGAGCCTTCTCCTCCCAAACGTGTACAACTTTGGGTCTACAGGAAAAACAATTACAAAAAGATTCACCTGAGCCCTTCTTTGTTGCTATATGGGCAAATATTTTCCCACCAGTTTCTGGTGGTTTGAGTTTCCTACTCTCGTATTGGAAAGAGATCTTTCCTTTCCTTTGAAATATTGCAGCTATTGCAGTCCTGATAGAAGATGCTTTAAAACTCTCTCTTGGGGGCAAACTATTTTTACCAGCCATCAAGTGAAACAACTCCTGAACAGGAGAGGCCATTTATGGATGTCTGATCAAAGGACCCTGAGATATCAAGTAATGCTGATGGAAAATCCAGGCCTGACTATATCCCCTTGTGAGGTTCATAACCCAGCTACCCTCCTGCCTACCCCCAAGGGCTCTCTCCCTTTTCATTCTTGCCTAGAAACTTTGGACCACTGGACAAAACCCTGAGAAGGATTGTCAGAAGATCTTCTGACCAGTCCTGAGGAAATCTGGTACACTGATGAAAGCAGCTTTGTCTTGGATGGAAAAAGAAGAACTGGAGAAGCAATAGTCCCCAATTTTGAGACCACAGAGGCTAAACCTTTGCCACCAGGTACTTCAGCCCAATTAGCTGAGCTCATAGCCCTAATTCGAGCTTTAGAGTGGGAAAAGAAAAAAGAGCAGCCATTGACACCGGCTCCAAGTATGCCTTTCTGGTGCTACACGCACATGCTGCTATTTGGAAAGAAAGAGGCCACTTGACCACCCGAGGTTTCCCAATCAAATATGGTGATCAAATCCTTAGGCTCTTGGAGGCAGTCCTTCTGCCCACTGAGGCTTCAGTCTCCCACTGTAAAGGACACCAAAAACGGAGCATGGAAGTGACATGAGGGAACCAAGCAGCGGATCAGGCAGCTAAGAGAGCAGTATTAGAGAACAATGATCTCATAAGGGTTGCCACCTTAGTTCCACAGACTAATCTGCCAGAAACTCCTGCATATATTGAAGGTGAGACTCTTAAAGCTAAGAGTGAGAGCTTTCAAGATCATATGGGGTGGTTCCAAAAGGAGGGACTCCTTTTCCTGCCTGGGAACCTCCCATGGAAGTTGATTAACTCCTTACATGCCACCACTCATTTAGGGGAAAAGGCCCTCCAAAGATTACTAGAAAGGTCCTTCAGAGTAACAGGCTTCCAAACAGCTATAAGATAAGTGGTCTCTTGTCCCACTTGCCAATTAAACAACCCCCAAGGAGCTCGAAGACCCCAGCTGGCCCAGCCCATCCAATGACATGGGGCCTATCCAGGAGAGGACTGGCAGATGGACTTCACCCAGATGCCAGTTTCTCAAGGGTATAAATACCTATTAGTCATGATAGATACATTCACAGGATGAATCGAAGGCTTTCCCACCTGGACTGAGAAGGCTGAGGAGGTGGTAAAAATAAACTGCTCCATGAAATTATTCTGAGATTTGGTCTGCCCAGGTCATTAAAAAGTGACAATGGGACATCATTTACTTCTAAGGTCACCCAAGGGGTCTCTAAAGCACTGGGCATTACTTATTATCTCCTACTTATTGTGCCTGGAGGCCTCAGTCTTCAGAAAAAGTAGAAAAAGCCAAACAATTCTTAAAATCAGTGATAAAAATGTTAACCCAGGAGACCTACCTGGGATGGAAGGAGGCTTTACCAATAGCTCTCCTCCACACCCATGTTGCCCCTAAGGAACAGTCTGGTCTCAGTCTTTATGAGAGACCTTTTGTTTATGTCAATGACCTCTTCCTAGATCCAGAGGCTCAGACCCTCCAGTCTTATATCATGGTCATCGTACAACTCCAACAAGATATATGCTTTTGGACTATCAACGAGGACCCAAAAGATTCTAAAGAGCCACCACTATATGCTCTAGGGACTCAAGTCCTAATTAAAATCTGGAAAGATGGGTCCCCAAAGGTTCAATTCCAGCCCACGTGGAAGGGCCCCTATTCTGTAATACTTTCTGCCCCCACAGCAGTCAAGGTACCAGGACATGACTCCTGGATTCACTACTCACGAGTCAAGTCATGGAAGAAAACAGAAGAGGACACTCAATACACCTGTGAGCCCCTGTGAGATCTCAGATACTTATTCAGGACTACAAATGAGTGCCTTTCTAATGAACAACTCCAAAATTAAGTTTATAGGGATAAGATTTCTCAGAATAGCTCTAAAGAGCCAATGCAGTTTGGCAGGGGTTGTACTCCAAAATAGACAGGAGATAGATCTTCTGATCCCTGAACAAGGAGGAACTTGAGCCATTTTGAATGAGATGTGTTGTTTCTGGGTAAATACCTCCAGCTAAGTTAAAAAAAGTCTCACAGTCCACAAGAAAAACATTCAGATCCTACTGGATCTCAGAGAACGAGCTGGAGAGTTCTCAGTGTGGCTACATTCTCTCTTTGGGGGACCCTTCTCCTGGGGAGGGGAAATTTGGAGTTGGCTAATGCCCCTACTTAGAGAAGGAAATGGCAACCCACGCCAGTATTCTTGCCTGGAGAATCCCATGGACAGAGGAGCCTGGTGGGCTACAGTCCATGGGGTCGCAAAGAGTCAGACACGACTGAGCGACTTCACTGTCATTAATGCCCCTACTAATCTCTGTCATCACCAAATTGATGCTGCTTATGACTGCTCCATGTATTATCAATTGTCTAACCCATTTCGTCTCTGCCCAGGTCAACAAGCTACAACATGCAGTGCCAGCTCAACAAGGATATATAAAACTACATATGAAACTACAGCTGACCACAGAAAATATCACTCACCCTTAGATAGACACAGCTTTAAGGACTCTGAGGCTTGAGACTAGCAAGAGGAGGAGGACCAATGCCCCTCACCATCCCATTTCAGCAGGCAGTAGCCAGAGAGACCTCAATGTCCCTATTCCCAAAGAATTGGGCCTCCCATCTCTTGAGGGAGGAATGTTAGGTAGTTAGAATAGGAAATAGGAGTCCAGAATGGCGGTGGTTAAAAGACAAAGAAGGGAAAAGCCCACAAAAATAGAACAAAGGAAGGTCCGAGGCCTGGAGTGAGGACCTCAGGTAAAACAAACAGCCCTCCTGGCTAGCCCAATTTACATAGGGCAGGCTCAGAGGGAGGAGAAAAAACATATAAAAAGAGGAGCCAAAATTGAGCTAAGGGGCCTCTCTTCTCTCCATCTTTTGGGTCGGCCCGTCTTCACTCCTCAAGGGTGTGCTATCCTTTGTTTTTCCTCATAAAACTGAACTGTAACATAGAGCTGTAACACTGGTCTGCCCAAGGAAATTTCACAGGGCTGTAACACTGGTCCGTCCGTCACTTCAAATTTTTGTTTCAACAAGACAAAACCAAGGAAATTACAAACTCCCTCGACATTACTTAATGGGTTTCTACATTCATTCATCTCCCAAGATGAAATATAAGATAATATTGTAGTCAACAAAGGGGTGCATGTACCTTTTTGAATTAGTGCTTTTCTTTGGAAAAATACTCAGAAGTAGAATTGTCAGATTGTATGATGGGATTACAAGGTGGCGGGATAGAAGTATGTGTGCTCATCTTCTCCTGCAAGAACTCCAAAATTACAACTCACTGCTGAACAACCATCGACAGGAGAGTGTTGGATTCCACCGAAAAAGATATCCTATGTCCAAGGGCAAAGAAGAAACCCCAGAAAGATGGTAGGAGGGGCAAAATCATGTTTAGAATCAAACCCCATACCCACCAGAGACGCTCAGAGGGCTCAAACAAACCTTGTGCACACCAGGCCCCAGAGACCCACAGAGACTGAGCCAGAGCTGTGAGTGTCTCCTGTGGAGGGACGGGTCAGCAGTGGCCTGTTGCAGGGTGAGGGCTCTGGGTGCAGCAGACCTGGGTATGGCATAAGTCCTCATGGAGGAGGTCACCATTAACTCCACCATAGAGCTGTAAGAACTTACACAGGACTGGGGAAACAGACTCTTGGAGGGAACAAACAAAACCTTGTGTGCACCAGGATCCAGGAGAAAGGAGTAGTGACCTCACAAGAGACTGGCCCAGACTTGCCCGTGAGTGTCCTGGAGTCTCTGGCAGAAGCGTGGGTTGGCAGTAGCCTGCTGCAAGGTCGGGGGCACTGAGTGCAGCAGTGTGTGCACAGGGCATTTTGAAGGAGGTCGCCATTATCTTCATTACCTCCACCATAGTTTGGCCTCAGGTCAAACAACAGGGAGGGAACACAGCTCCAATCAACAGAAAACTGGATTAAAGATTTACTGAACATGGCCCCGCCCATCAGAACAAGACCCACTTTCCCCCTCAGCCAGTCTCTCCCATCAGGAAGCTTCCACAAGCCTCTTATCCTTACCCATCAGTGGGCAGACAGAATGAAAACCACAATCACAGAAAACTAACCAAACTGATCACATGGACCACAGTGTTGTCTAACTCAATGAAACTATGAGCCATGCTGTGTAGGGCCACTCAAGATGGATGGGTCATGGTGAAGAGTTCTGACAAGACATGGTCCACTAAAGAAGGAAATAGCAAACCACTCCAGTATTTTTGCCTTGAGAACACCATGAACAGTATGAAAAGGCAAAAAGATAGAACACTGAAAGATGAACTCCCCAGGTCAGTAGGAGCCCAATATGCTACTGGAGATCAGTGAAGAAATAACTCCAGAAAGAATGAAGAGATGGAGTGAAAGCAAAAACAACACCCAGTTGTGGATGTGACTGGCGATGGAAGTAATGTCCAAGGCTGTAAAGAGCAATACTACATAGGAACCTGGAATGTTAGGTCCATGAATCAAGGTATATTGGAAGTGGTCAAAGAGGAGATGGCAAGAGTGAAATTGACAATTTAGGAATCAGTGAACTAAAATGGACTGGAATGAGTGAATTTAACTTAGATGACCATTATATCTACAGTGGGCAAGAATCCCTTAGAAGAAATGGAGTAGCCCTCATAGTCAACATAAGAGTCCAAAATGCAGTGCTTGGATGCAATCTCAAAAACAACAGAATGATCTCTGATCGTATTCTAGGCAAACCATTCAATATCACAGTAATCCTAGTATATGCCCCAACTAGTAATGCTGAAGAAGCTGAAGTTGAATGGTTCTATGAAGATCTACAAGACCTTCTGAACAAACCACCCAAAAAAGATGTCCTTTTCATCATAGGGGACTGGAATGCAAAAGTAGGAAGTCAAGAGATACCTAGAATAACAGGCAAATTTGGCCTTGGAGTACAAAATGAAGCAGGGCAAAAGTTAAGAGTTTTGCTACGAGAACACACTGGTCATAGCAAACACCCTCTTCCAAAATCACGAGAGAAGACTCTATACAAGGACATCACCAGATGGTCAATACCTAAATCAGATTGATTATATTCTTTGCGGCCAAAGATGGAGAAGCTCTGTGCAGTCAACAAAAAAAGACTGGGAGCTGACTGTGGCTCTGATCATGAACTCCTTACTGCCAATCTCAGACTTAAATCTAAGAAAGTAGGGAAAACCACCAGACCATTCAGGTATGACCTAAATCAAATCCCTATGATTATACAGGGGAAGTTACAAATAGATTAAAGGGATTAGATCTGATAGAGTGTCTGTAGAACTATGGGTGAAGGTTTGTGACATTGTACAGAAGGTGGTGATCAAGACTATTCCCAAGAAAAAGAAATGCAAGAAGGCAAAATGGTTGTCTGAGGAGGCCTTATAAATAGCTGAGAAAAGAGGAGGAGCTAAAGGCAAAGAAGAAAAGGAAAGATATACCCATCTGAATGCAGAGTTCCAAAGAATAGCAAGGAAAGATAAGAAAGCCTTCCTCAGTGACCAATGCAAAGAAATAGAGGAAAACAATAGAATGAGAAAGACTAGGGATCTCTTCAATCTTCTGTGGATATCCAACCATTCTATCCTAAAGGAAATAGCCCTGAATATTCACTCATTGGAAAGACTGATGCTGAAGCTGAAACCACAATACTTTGGCCACCTGATGCGAAGAACTGACTCATTTGAAAAGACCCTGATACTGGGAAAGATTGAATGTGGGAGGAGAAGGGGACAGCAGAGGATGAGATGGTTGGATGGCGTCACTGACTCAGTGGACATGAGTTTGAATAAACTTTGGGAGTTGGTGATGGACAGGGAGGCCTGGCCTGCTGCAGTCCATGGGGTTACAAAGAGTCAGACACGACTGTGTGACTGAACTGAACTGAACTGAACTGAGAGATCTCTTCAAGAAAATTAGAGATACCAAGGGAATATTTCATGCAAAGATCGGCACAAAAAGGACAGAAATGGTATGGACCTAACAGAAGCAGAAGATATTAAGAAGAGGTGGCAAGGACACACAGAAGAACTATACAGAAAAGATCTTCATGACCCATATAACCACAATGGTGTGATCAATCACCTAGAGTTAGACATCCTGGAATTCGAAGTCAAGTGGGTCTTAGGAAGCATCACTACAAACAAAGCTAGTGGAGGTGATGGAATTCCAGTTGAACTATTTCAAATCCTGAAAGATGATGCTGTGAAAGTGCTGCACTCAATAAGCCAGCAAATTTGGAAAACTCAGCAGTGGGAACAGGACCAGAAAAGGTCAGTTTTCATTCCAATCCCAAAGAAAGACAATGACAAAGAATGTTCAAACTACAGCACATTTGCACTCATCTCACACACCAGCAAAGTAATGCTCAAAATTCTCCAAGCCAGGCTTCAACAGTACATGAACCATGAACTTCCAGATGTTCAAGCTGGATTTAGAAAATGCAGAGGAACCAGAGATCAAATTGCCAACATCCACTGGATCACACAAAAAGCAAGAGAGTTCCAGAAAAACATCTACTTCTGCCTTATTGACTACGCCATAGCCTTTGACTGTGTGGATCACAATAAACTGGAAAATTCTGAAAGAGATGGGAATACCAGACCACCTGACCTGCCTCCTGAGAAATCTGTATGCAGGTCAAGAAGCAACAGTTAGAACTGGACATGGAACAACAGACTGGTTCCAAATTGGGAAAGGAGTACGTCAAGGCTGTATAATGTCACCCTGCTTATTTAACTTGTATACAGAGTGCATCATGAGAAACGCTGGGCTGGAGGAAGCACAAGCTGGAATCAGGATTGCTGGGAGAAATATCAATAACCTCAGATATGCAGATGACACCACCCTTATGGCAGAAAGCGAAGAGGAACTGAAGAGCCTCTTGATGAAAGTGAAAGAGGAGAGTGAAAAAGTTGACTCAAAACTCAACACTCAGAAACGTAAGATTATGGCATCTGGTCCCATCACTTTATGGCAAATAGATGGGGAAACAGTGGAAACAGTGACAGACTTTATTTTGGGGGGATCCAAAATCACTGCAGATGGTGACTGCAGCCATGGAATTAAAAGATGCTTGCTCCCTGGAAGAAAACGTCTGATCAACTTAGACAGCATATTAAAAGTCAGAGACATTACTTTGCCAACAAAGGTCCATCTAGTCAAAGCTCTGGTTTTTCCAGTTGTCATGTATGGATGTGAGAGTTGCACTATAAAGAAAGCTGAGCACCAAAGAATTGATGCTTTTGAACTGTGGTGTTGGGAGAAGACTCTTGAGAGTCCCTTGAACTGCAAGGAGATCCAACCAGTCCATCCCAAAGGAAATCAGGCCTGAATATTCATTGAAGCTGAAACTCTAATACTTTGACCACCTGTTGCGAAGAACTGACTCGTTGAAAAAGACCCTGATGCTGGGAAAGATTGAAGGTGGGAGGAGAAGGGGATGACAGAGGATTAGATGGTTGAATGGCATCACTGACTTGATGGATATGAGTTTGAGTAAATTCCGGGAGTTGGTGATGGACAGGGAAGACTGCCGTGCTGCAGTCCACGGGGTCGCAAAGAATCAGACATGACTGACTGACTGAACTGAACAAGAATAGAGTAGAAAATATTTCATTAGTAATTTTTAATACTGATGAATGTTGAAATGGTAATAGTTTGGATATACTGGGTTAAATGAAATATAGCATTACCATCAATTTCTCCTGGTCTTGCTTTTTTAAATGTGGCTACTAGAACATTTAAAATTACATTTAAAAAATTACATATATGGCTTCCATCTGTGTCTCATGTTTACAGTTCCCATTGTATTTCTACAGGACATATGTGTCCTGAAGACTAGAAATTGAACAGGTGACTCAAGCCTGGCCAGTCAGAGCAACCCATTCCCTTGGTCAAAGTGATTGGTTCAGGGACATAGGATGCCACTAGCAAGTGAGACACACTCTTGTTCTTCCTAGATGTCTATCTAAGTGGATATAGGAACTGGAACCATTGCAACTGTTCTGATCCCATGCATGGCCCTAAGATGGAGCAAACACAAGGACCTAGAGATAAGACAAGGAGAGAAATGACATTTCAGTGACATTTTTTGAGCCTTGAATAAAAAACCACGCCTATCCTTTGGACTCTTCAGCTATAGGAGCTCATAGATTCTCTTTTTTGCTTAAACCAGTTTGAGTTAGAATTTCTATCACTTGCGTCAGAAAGGTTCGTAGCTGTTACAGCTTTGTATTTGGCACTAGAGATCTTTGAGAGCAAGTTTCAATCCAAAAGAGGTAGACATCAAAATCCAAGGACTGAAAACTGGAATGGTAAGGAAATGGAGGAAGAAAGTGAAAACATGATATATTGTGGTAAAGACAGAGAAAGGTCAGGTTCTACTCAAAGAAGGAATGGGTGAAGGGGGCTGGGAATTCTGTCCATTTGGGTGTAGCTGCTTGGTTTGGCTTGGAGAGAACAGGAGTATTCTCACTGCCTGGTTTCCCTGGCTTTGGGGTCAACAAGAACTGGGGGCTTCCTTCCATCACTGTCTCAGAAGAGCAGCCTTAACATGGGGGCTCTCCTCACCCCACAAGAAGGACCTGTGGAAGTAACCCAGGCAATAGGTGATGAATGCTTGAGGTGGAGAAGAGAAAAGAGAAGGAAATAGTAGAATACAGAACTACAGGGCTAGGGGTTGACAGGATAAAGGGATGAAAAAGGAAAAGAAGATCATGATGCAAAATTTCATTATCTGGAACATGGGGTGGTTTGTGGTGATGCCTTTCACCTACGAGGACACATGGGAGAGGGAACAGGTATGATGGAGGAGGCGATTTCACAGGACACATGGGAGAGGGAACAGGTATGATGGAGGAGGGTAGTTTTAGAGGATGCATCGGAGAGGCAGAAGGTACGATGGAGGAGGTGGTTTCAGAGGACGCCCGGGAGAGGGCAGCAGGTATGATGGAGGAGGTAGTTTTAGACACGATAGTCCATTTCTGTGCTCTCCAAGAACCACGGGAACTGGGGTGAGGATGCCCCCTACCATTTCCCTCCCAGTCATGCTCCACTAGTCCCTTCTTGTTCTTCCCAAAGGCTTCTAAAAAGGTCTCTGCATCTGGAGATCGTGAGACAAGAATCAGACTCCCATCTTCCTGAGACAGGAAGCCGCTCACCTTCGGAGGACTCGCCAAGAAGGCTCAGCGAGTGCTCCACCCACCGCCGCTCCGGAGCCGACCTCACGCTTGGCTCTCCAGCCAGTGTCAAGCCTGGGATCAGGAAGCGGGTCTCCCTGTCCTGTGGGACTCCGAGTCTCTGTGAGTGATTCTCTTGGAACCCCACAGCACTCTGCTTGGGGGTGAGGTGGGGAAGAAGCTTCCCAACAGGTAGGAGAACATACTCACTAATCAAGGCTAAGAACTCTGTTTTGTTTTTTGGCACACCACACAGCCTAAAGAATCTGGGCCTTGCAGTGAAAGCACAGCGTCCTGACCATTGACCACCAGGGAATTCCCAAAGCTAAGAGCTCGCGGCCCTACTCTTCTATAAATCATCGCCCCCGCCCCCACCATCCCTTATTTAGAGGAGGAGCAGTGTAGGAGTCAGTGGTGGCTGTTAGCAGTAGGCTGATCAGGCTGCCTCTCATTACACTTACATAAAATTATGTATACGTATCTATAAACATGTATTTATGCACTGAAAGCTATCTAAAGGTTATTTACCAAAATGCTTACCATGGTAACACTCATAGATACCTTTAAAAAGAAAATTCCTTTGGAAACAAAGGTTTAGATATAATAGTGTAAAAAGTGTTAGAAGATATATAGGTGCAATGTATGGAGGTATTCTTATGCCTCGTATGCTTAAAAAACCAAAATCACATAAGAATAGATTGAAAACATAAACTTCTGAAGTTTCTATATGGGATAAATATAATCACCATTGAAAGGCAAATGGAAAGGTAGGAAAGATATTTGCAATGCATATGACAAAGTTTTAATATTTGTAATATTCAAAGGATCCTTAGAAAACAACTTTAAAGAACAGAACATCCCAACAGAAAAACTGGTGAAGGCAGTTTACAAAAGTAAGGCTACAAATGATGAGAAAATACATGAACCAAACTATAAACTCTATCATCTATTCGAAGTTATTGATTGGGACTTTTTTTAAGCTCATTTAAAAATTAACTCATTTAATCCTCAGAACAAACTAATTTTTTATGTTATTACTTTTACTACTTATATTATGATTACATGTCATAATTGTTATTTCTCCAATTTTATAGACAAGGAAGTGGAGATACAGAGAGATTGACTACCTTCCTAGACATCACACAGGTATTAAGTGATGGAGCAGGGATTTGAATTGAGAAAGTCTGGTTCCAGCGTTCATCTCTTAATATTTCATTATATGTAAGCACAGATCACATCTAATAATACCGCCTACCTCTTCACACTCATCTCACTTCATTACTCCCCAGTTCTCTAGCCACACTGGCCTCCTTTCTGATCCAGACATCCTGAAATCTTTTCTACTGTGGAATATTTGCATTATTGGTCCTTCTGCCTGGAATATCCCTTCCCCACTTCTAGTTTTATTCATTCATTCACTCTTTCTTGCATTCATTTACAATACATTTAAACTTTGTACCAGGCATGTTCTAAAATCCTGGTTCTGTCCCGTGCTGTAGGGCTCACTCCAGATGTCACCTCTTAGAGATTTTTAAGCAAAGTGTTCAAGGGGGCAGCTTGGTTTCTCCTGACCACTTACAGTGACATGCAAAAGGAGAGAGACAGTTGAAGAAGAATGGAGACTTTGTTTAATTAACATTTGTTAAGCAGTGCCCCAGGGTGTCAGATGGTGAGCCCCAGTGCGAAATACTGCAAAGAAAAGTGAAATAGACAAGTTTATTATTCAAAGGTCCTTGGGGAGGGACACAGCACACCTGAGGAGCCTCTTGGGGAGGTCGAGGCAGAATGTGGGTAGCGACCCCTACAGAACCTCGAACTCTTGCCTTATTAAGGTGGAGGGCTTTTAGATTCTCGAGTTATGGCCAGATTGGTCATTTCAAACCAAGAGTGAGGCTTCGGTAAGCTTTGCAGGAGTCTTATCTAAGGGGTGCACAGACTAAGGTTGTGGGCTAAGGGGGCAAGTGTTTATCACAAGGGTTATTGGAGAGTCATATCAGGAACTTGTCACATTTGCTTGTGAATGGAGGTTGTTATCTAGAAAGGAGCTACTATCAGTACAAGCCCTCTTTAGGCCACACAAAATGGGTGCTGAGTCAGCAATATTATGGAGCGGTTTAAACTCTGAACAACGGAATTGTTAAGCAAAAAAGAACCAGAATTTAAAGACTTAGAAAATTCTCCGTCTGTCCACATGGCAGAGAATGAGAAAGTTCATTCTTAAAGAGAATGCTAAGGGTGTGGCTGAACAACCGTTTGATAAAGTTACCATGACCATGAACCATGATCTCATCACCCATCTCAGCAGAAGCTAGGAACAGAGATGAGGCCTTACCAGCAGAAACCGCAAGCTGAGATAATGGGAAGCTGAACAAAGGGGAGGACTGAAGGAAGGCTGCAAGCTTGTGTTATCTTTCAAGAAAAGGGAAGAATGAAACCAAAGGTGATCATGGAGTTGCCACTCCCACCACAGACCCGGGGAGCAAGGCTGCTTCCTTCTACCAGAGGGCGGGGCCCCAGCAGGGACCTGCAGCCTGGGAGGTGGGAGCCCTGCTGATCCCTGGGTATGACGGTGCCACCCCAGTGAGCCTGGATGACAGAATACTGAGCTAAAATGGATTGTTCCTGAGCCTTAAGATCTAGTGGAACTAATTTCTTCCCACTTAGGTAACCACAGAGCACTGAGTCGAGTTCCCTGTGCTGTAAGTAGGTTTTCATTAGTTATCTATTTCATGTGAGTGTGCATGCATTCAAGCCCGCTAGGTTCCTCTGTCCATGGAATTTTCCCAGGCAAAAATACTGGAGTGGGATGCCTTTTCCTACTCCTTTAGACGTAGTATCTATAGTACATATATGCCAATCCCAGTCTCCCAATTCATCCCCCCCATCCCCCTTCCCTTTTGGCGTGCATACATTTGTTCTCTAAGTTTGTGTCTCTACTGTTTAGCAAATAAGATCATCTATACCATTTTTTCTAGATTCCACGTTTATGTGTTAATATACGATATTTCTTTTTCTCCTTCTGATTTACTTTATGCTATATGAGAGACTCTAGCCCAAAAATGGATATATGTAAATACATAGCTGATTCAATTTGTTGTAGAGTGGAAACTAACACAACATTGTAAAGCGATGATACTCCAATAAAAAATTAATTAAAAAAAAAAGATTTAATGGGATTTACGTATCTGAGTTTTGGACTTCCTTGGCACCCACCACTCTTTGCACCTGCCACTCTGTCCTTTTCTCCCAATTTCTGCCTTTTTTAGAATGAGAGTATCTATCCTATGTCTGTCCCATCACTGTATTTTAGAAGAACATAACTTGTTTGATTTATACATAGGATGAATAAAAAACAAGGTCCTACTGTTTAGCACAGGAAACTATATTCAATATCCTGTTACAAACCATAATAGAAAAGAATATGAAAAAGAATATATATATATGCATAACTGAGACACTTTGCTGTGCAGAGTAAATTAACACATTATAGAGCAACTACACTTCAATAAAATTTTAAAAATTAAAAAAATAACTTGGTTTTACATGTTCAAAGTGAAGAGGAACTTTGCCTGTGAATCAATGTACCTAGACTCTCACCCGTATCTGATTTAAGTGATATGAAAATGAGACTTTGGACTTCAGGTTTCCGAGTTAGTTAAGACAGGGGGATCTGTTTGGATAGAATGAATGAATGTATTTTGCATGTCAAAAGGACATGAATTTAAGGAGACCAGAGGTAGAATATTATGTACTGAATTGTGTCTCCCCAAAATCATATAGTGAAGCTGAAACTCCAGTACGATGGTATTTAGAGATGGGGCCTTTCGGGAGACACAGTGTTTCCGCCCTAATTGGAGGCTTTGTTTTCCGTAGTTTCAGTTACCCAGGGTAAACTGTAGTCCAAACACAGTAAATGAAAAATTCTAGAAATAAATAATTATGTTTAAAAGTGCACGCCTTTCTGAGTAGGATGATGAAATCTCATACCATCCTGCTCTGTCCAACCCAGAACATGAATCGCCCCTGTGTCCAGCATATCTACCCCTTAGTCACTTAGCAGCCGCCTCAGCTATCAGATCGACTGTTGTGGTACTGCAGTGCTTGTTTTCAAGTTACCCTTATTTTACTTGAATAATGCCCCCAAAGCACAAGAGTAGTGATGCTGGTAATTCTGGTATGCCAAAGAGAAGATTTAAATGCTTCCTTTCAGTGAAAAGGTGAAAGTTCTCAACTTAATAAGGAAAGGAAAAAAAAAAAAAATCACAAGCTGTGGTTGCAAAAATCTAAGATAGGAATGAATCTTCAATCCATGAAACTGTGAAGAAGGAAAAAGAAATATGTGCTAATTTTGCTGTTACACCTCAAACTACAGAAGTTATGGCCACAGTGCTTGCTAAGTGCTTAGTTAAGATGGAAAAGACAGTAAATTTTTACAATAAGATATTTTGAGAGACAGAGACTACATACAATAACCTTTATTACAGTATGTTGTTATAACTTTTCTATTCTTTTTGTTAACCTCTTAGTAGACCTAATTATAAATTAAACTTCATCATAGTTATGTATATATGAGAAAAATACAGTATATCTAGGCTTCCATACTATCTGCAGTTTCAGGCATCCCAGTGTGGGTGTTCTTAGAACTTATCTCTCACACAAATGGGGGACTACTGTGATTAAGTTTAGATGAGGGCATAAGGGAGAGGGCTTCATGATGAGATTAGTGCCCTTATATGAAGAAATACTCAATCCCTCCTCCCCAACCCGCTGTGTAAGGGCACAGTGAAAAGATGACCATCTATAAGACAGGAAACCAGCTCTTGCAACTAGAACCCGACCATTCTGGCATCCTGATTCAGGAATTGCAGTTCCCAAAACTGTAAAGAAATAAATTTCTGTTCTTTAAGCCACCTAGTTTAGGGTATTTGCTTATGGCTGTTCAAGCTGAATAAAGCAAGGGGTCTCCCCACTTTGTCTTTGTCACATAACCCCTGTGTTTTCGAATTAGTTATCACTCTCTGCAACTGTCTTATTTGTTTTTACGTTATTATCAACTTCATTAGAATAGGAGCTCTAAAATGACAGAGACATTTTCTGTTCTACCCCTCAAGCCTAGAACGGTGCCTGGCATGTAACAGCTGCTCAATAAATGAATGAGTTAACAAGGAGAGAGAAGAACTGAACACTTGCATCTTTAGTTTTTCAGAAACACCTGCTGAGCTTTTTTTTTAGGCTGTAGACTCCCTGTGATCCTCACTTTCCTCCTTTCTCCCGTTCCTTCTTCTACTTTCAAGAAAAAATTTAAATCAGATTCATTTGAAGTGTCTCCAAATGGAAAGCAGAAGGAGAAAGAAGGGTCACTGTTATCCTTTTCCATCTGTTTGATTTAATTAGAAAAAGAATTTTTTCCCCCAGTTCTGAAGAAAGAGAACAAAAGTCGAGTCAAGAAAAGGCCAAAGGTTAGAAGTTACATAAGCTACAGCACAGCGTAGTTTTGTGTTTACTGCAGAGTTGTATTTGTTAAATTAGGATCAATAAACAGTCATCCAAAAGTGTATTGTTTACACTTTGCACTAAATACACACAGGCTAGTTATAGAAAACACAATGATGTTTTTGAAAGAAGTTAGAATTCAGAATTGAATTTTTTCTTCTGGGTCAATCTTGGCCAAAGGCTATTCAAAACAAATGCTGTGCTTTTTCCAATGAAAGGTCAAGAACGAGCAAATTGGCAGCCCTTGGGCCACACCCAGCCCGGACAGTTGCTTTTCCAAAAATCCAAATTTTGAGATTCTTTTCAGTCTGCGTTCCAAGGGCAATAATCTGCTGGAACTATGTCAGAGCTATCCTCTGGGCATGATTTCTGAGCTTTAAAACCTGACTGGATCTCACTAGTCTGTCTTACCCTCAGCTCCCATCCCTTATTTACATCATTTGCTTGGTTCCTGTATGTATTCAAGTTTAAAATCTCCACCTTAAAATAGAAATCAAAATGTCCTAATTTATACCAACTAAAATCAAGCCAGTGTTCATCCAGGATACAGCAGAGTGGTTGTATCTATTATGTACAGCCAATGATCATTTGATAGGTCAGTTCTCATACTGTACAAATTGTTAACTCTCTCTCTTTTTTTTTTTTGCAGAGCTACCAAGCTTGTGGGATCTTAGTTTCCTGACCAGGGATCGAACCTATGCCCCTTGCAGTGGAGTCCTAGCCACTGGATCATCAGAGAAGGTCCTAAATATTGTGATTATAATTCCTGCCTAAAATTCTTCTGGAAAAAAACATTCTTAAGTTGGAATTATATATATATATATTTAGGTTGACAGTTGTTTGAATTGGTATTATGGATATTCAAGAAATGAAAAGCTACTAATATAATACAACGGAGGCAAAGAAACTAGACTTGTAGGCAGACAGGTTAAACTTGGTTAGATCTGAACTTTAAAAAGAATGTCAAACTGTGGGTCAGTAAAAAATGTTTATTAAATGGAAATAATTCGATAATATATAGTTCTTTAGGTGAATCCTGTGCATGTTTATCAAGTTAGTAAATGTTACAATTAATGGTATAACTGACAACTCATTCTTGAAAAATTAATCTCATAATCACAAAATATTTGCAGTAATACATAGGAGTTTCACCTGCTTAGTTGGGTTTCATTACTGTGATGAAAATTTTTCATGAGCAATAAATTCGTGCCTGTCTCCCGTGTCTTTGCTTCCCTTGTGGCTCAGCAGGTAAAGAATCCACCTGCAGTGCAGGAGACCTGGGTTCAATCCCTGGTTTGCGAAGATCCCCTGGAGAAGGGAAAGGCTACCCACTCCAGTATTTCTGGCCTGGAGAATTCCACTGTATAGTGGATGGGGTCGCAAAGAGTCGGACACAACTGAGCAACTTTCACTTTCAACCATGTCTTTGCTAAACGAATTGGTGAATGATTTATGTTCCATGTTTTTGTGGAATTAACTGGTTTCAAAGCCACAGATATTCTCAGCACTGCAAGTGCTGGGAGTCACCATAATCACATTATGAGAGTCACCATAATCACAAGGCAGGTTTTGGTGCAAATCCCAGAAAAAATATTCTAATTAATCCAAGAGTCTCAAGCGAGCCCTTTCTATTTTGTTGCATGCTGGGAGCCACAGCTGCCCTAATATGTTTGGATCGTCTGTCTTTTTGCAGGGAAACTGGTGATGATGAGCCCTGGAAATGGCTTTAGTAGCCATTGGTATCTTAGTCCTCTGCCTCTTTACAGCCCGGCCCACTACAGAAGTCCAATCACTCCCCTTCTCTTGTTCTGTCTCGTCAAAAGCAGCCAACAATTCAGGGGGAGTGGTTTGGACCTATATAAGTGGGTACAACCATTGAATTATGGAATATTATGGAAGCAAGGAACCTTTCTAGTTATTAATCTGCTCCATCTCATTTACGGTGGAGCAAACAGAGGTTCTTAAGAGGTCTTACAGCTGGTAAACTGCAGTCAGTTTAAGAAGTTATCCCTGTTGTTTCTGATGTGCATAATAGCATTGCTATCTTTTTTTTTTTTTATGCTAGCTCTGTTTTTAGTTTTTTTTTTTTGTTTTTTTTTTTATTAGTTGGAGGCTAATTACTTCACAACATTGCAGTGGGTTTTGTCATACATTGACATGAATCAGTCATGGAGTTACATGTATTACCCATCCCTATCCCCCCTCCCACCTCCCTTGGCATTGCTATCTTGAACTGTAGTATCAGCACAAGGAAACTTCACAATGGTAAATATACTATATTTCAGAAAAGCTATACATTTCACTCTAAGATATCACATGTCACTGACCTGCTAACTTGAAAGTGAGAAAGTGAAAGTCGCTCAGTCATGTCCGACTCTTTGAGACCCCACGGACTATACAGTCGATGGAATTCTCCAGGCCAGGATACTGGAGTGGGTAGCCTTTCCCTTCTCCAGGGGAACTTCCCAACCCAGGCATCGAACCCAGTTCTCCCACATTGCAGGCGGATTCTTTACCAGCCGAGCCACAAGGGAAGCCCAAGAATACTGGAGTGGGTAGCCTATCCCTTCTCCAGAGGATCTTCCTGAATCAGGAATCACACCGGGGTCTCCTGCATTGCAGACATATTCTTTACCAACTGAGCTATCAGGGAAGCCCCTATTTTTAGATGACAGGATTCTCATTAACATGGTACTCAGGTTTGATGTTGAGAGTCAAGACTTCCAGCGAGATTTAGAAGAGATTTCAACATATGCCCAGTGTGATATGAAGAAGAAAGCAGAAGCCAGGTGGTTGACTGTGATCAGTGTGATGCCTCGGCCCCCTTGCTTGGATTCTGTGCGTATCTTGTTTCCCACCCTGTCATCTGGATTCTCACTCTGTCTCTAGCCTAAACTCCAGACTCAGGCATCATCTCTGGACATTTCTAGCTGCACAAGCACATGAAAAAACCAAAAGGCTCCTCAACTAAGCCCGTGCACTAGAACTGTTGAGTCTGTGCTCTCGAGCCCAGGAGTCAACTATTGAGTACACATTCCACAACTACCGAAGTCCACTGGCCCTAGAGCCTAAGACCCACAAGAAAAGAAGCCGTTGCAATGAGAAGCCTACCCACCGCAGGCTGGGTGGAGAAAAGTGGAGAAAAGCCCCCCACCTGCCACAACTAAAGAAAAATGTGAGCAGCAACAAAGACCCAGCACAACCAAAAATAAATTATTTTTAAAAACCCAAAGGGCTCCTAATACAACATGGTAAATCAACTACATGCCAATAAAATTTTTTCAAAAGCCACAAACCCAAAGGGTTCAGCAGTTCTTAAACCATGTCTACCATTGTCCCCATCAAAGATACACTCTACTATCTATGAAATAATTTCAGTTGACCGTCCCCAAAACACAGCATACAGAACTTAAGTCCTATTCCTGTCTGCCTTCACCATGGCCCTGCTATTCCCCCTGGACATCTCTTTCATCTCAGTGAATGGCTAAACCAGCCCTCTAACTGCTTGAGCCCCAAACCAAGGAGACAGAATCCATGCCTTATTTCCTCTCTGCTTTCAATCCTTCAGAAAGCCTTGATAATTCTAGCTCTGACTGTAACTCAAATGCACCCACCAGCCTGCCCCACCTTGAGCCCCTCCACCTCACTTCTTATCTGAAGTGCTATAAAGGCCTCTTTTATGTGTTCTCTCCTCTTCCATTCTTGCCTCCTTTCCAATTCCTTCACAAACCAGCACTAAGAGTGACTTTCTTCAAACACAAATTAGACATGGTTATTCCTCCGCATAAAAATCCTCCCTGGCTTCCTGTTGTGTTTAGAATAAAGTCAATGTCAAACTCTTTACTATGACCCTTAAGGACATCACAACTATCCAAACTTAATTCAAGCCACTCTTCCATTCACTCACCACTCCCAACTCCAGTCTCCCTCTCCCTACTCAATATGCCAAGCTCATTCTGGCTCAGGGCCTTTATACACTTTGTGGCCTCTGCCTGAAGCTCTCTTTTCCTTCACTGTTCCCATGGCTGACTCCTTCTCATCTTTAAGTCTTGGTTTAAATGACACTTTCTCAGAGAAACTTTCCCTGATCACTCTTTTAAAAGTATGATCCCCTCTTATACTCTATCTCAGCACTCTGTTTTCTTTGCAGAATTTGTACCATTTATAATTATTTTATTTGTGACTTTCTTTGTTTTGTCTGTTTTACTAACCTGCAAGCTCCAAGAGGTCTAGGACCTTGACCATCTTGTTCATGTATTTATCTCTGAGCACAGGGCCTGACCCACAGGAAACACTCATTAAGTGTGTATTGAATGGACGGATGAATGAAAGCCTGTTTACTTCTCAGCATCCCCTCCCTGCCCAGCAGAATTGAGGTAGAAGACAGATGGGCCCCTGGGCTGGACAGCTAGGTTTGTCAAGTAGAGTAAAACTAAAGCTTTGTTCTAACCCAGATATTCCAAGGAGAAAACTAGTGGCAAAAGCTGAGCTTTGCTAAAGTAGAGAGATAAGGTACCTATTTCTGAGGTCAAAGGAAACTTCCCTGTCTGCACATGTGCAGGAAGGCTTTTGGGGGATTGAAAAGGGGAGGGGCCCCACCCCATAGTAAGTGTGGACATGTATCCATAGGCCTCTGCGGTGGAATCCATCTTAGCAAAAAGTTGCGCAGGCATCTTGGCAAGGGTCTTAGGACCAGTCAGATGTGAAGAAAGAAACAAGATAACTGGCCACATGTAAGCAAAGACCTGGAAGGACTGTCCTATACAAGTGATTTCAATCACCTCCTTACTGTGCTCCTCTTCATTCAGGATGCACTCTTCTCCAGGTATGTATTTCTGCCTAGCTTCTGACTTCAACGAACTGTTTCTCTGGGTGCTCTCCCATACTTTGTGCTGTGTCTTTAATAATAAACCTTGTCCCCTTTTACAGTTTTTGCCTCCTTGAAACATTCTTCTTTCAAAGAAGGGAAAGAGCCAGCGCCACTTTGCTTCTGGCCTCTGGCCCCTGGTGATCTAGTGGCTAGATTCCTGGTTTTCTAGCTTAGAGAACTAAGATCTCCCTTCAGGACCACTCACTGCAGTCTCTCTGAGATCACTGTGGCAACTCTATCCTGTTGTCAACACCTCTATCCCCAGAACCTAGTATGGTGAATGAATACTCAATAGATGTTTGTTGAGTTAAAATGAAAAACAGGAGACCAGTTAGGAAACAGTGGGAAGAATCTTCACTGGGGGCAATGGAGAATGAATTAAAAAAGTGGAAGGCAAAATAATTATATTGCTATTTTTGGTACAATCACATGTTACATGTGTCCTTTACTATAAGTATGCAAAATATTATGCATTGTTGAGTTAATATTAGCCTATGGTTACATTGCCTTTATTGTCTCTTTCTTTTTTCTGAAGCTAATAGTTTTTCTTTACATAGCTCTCTGTGCAGCTGTCAGTAAGTTCTTCCAAAACTCTCTCTCTCAGAATTTTAAAGAACCTCTAAATACTCTTCTCTTTACCATGTGCTCAAATCCATCAGATGACCATCAGTTCTGTGTCTTGCCTTGCACCCTCCCATCCTCATGCTCCTCTCTGCACCCTCAAGTCTTGCTGCCCAAGATTCCCTTTTGCTTTTCTTCTAGCTTGGATCTCTTATTTCTAGGATCCTATGTCTTCTTTCTTAGTTTATCCTCTCTTTTGGCAAAGCCATCTCCTGCTGGAGCTTCTTGAGAGAGAATGAAAGGGAAGTCTCCTCACGGCTAAGAATCCCACTTCTCATTTCTAAGGATTAATCCTGCTCCCTTACAATCTCCTTTAAGGCAGGGGCTAAGAGTTATTTTTCTTTCAATCTCCTAGTCTGTACACGACTATTCCCCTACCAGTCCCTGTTCATCACAGATCCTAAAATTATTCTAGTTATTCATCTGTTTACCAATATATTATCTTTCCACCTTACATGCCTTACTCCATCAATGTATCTTCAGGACATTAAAGTGGCCGGTCCCACTAAAACCACTGAATAAATAGACAAACAAATTAAAAAGAAAAAAGGTGGAAGGGAGAGTGGGAAGTGGAGGGCACGGGCCACCATTTACTACTGGGAAGACTACCCTGGTACTGGTTTTGCCTTTTCTAGGCACTATTACGTACAGAGTCAGACAAACCCAGTAGAATTACAGAATCTAGGGAAGTCATGCTCGCTTCGGCAGCACATATACTAAAATTGGAATGATACAGAGAAGATTAGCATGGCCCCTTGCGCAAGGAAGACACGCAAATTCGTGAAGCGTTCCATATTTTTTATAAAACTCCCAGAGGAGAACATAGGCAAAACACTCTCCGACATAAATCACATCAAGATCCTCTATGACCCACCTCTCAGAATATTGGAAATAAAAGCAAAAATAAACAAATGGGACCTAATGAAAATTAAAAGCTTTTGCACAACAAAGGAAACTATAAGTAAGGTGAAAAGACAGCCCTCAGATTGGGAGAAAATAATAGCAAATGAGGAAACAGACAAAGGGTTAATCTCAAAAATATACAAGCAACTCCTGAAGCTCAATTCCAGAAAAATAAATGACCCAATCAAAAAAATGGGCCAAAGAACTAAACAGACATTTCTCCAAAGAAGACATACAGATGGCTAACAAACACATGAAAAGATGCTCCACATCACTCATTATCAGAGAAATGCAAATCAAAACCACAATGAGGTACCATTACATGCCAGTCAGGATGGCTGCTATCCAAAAATCTACAAGCAATAAATGCTGGAGAGGGTGTGGAGAAAAGGGAACCCTCTTATACTGTTGGTGGGAATGCAAACTAGCACAGCCACTATGGAAAACAGTGTGGAGATTTCTTAAAAAACTGGAAATAGAACTGCCATACGACCCAGCAATACCACTCCTGGGCATACACACTGAGGAATCCAGATCTGAAAGAGACACGTGCACCCCAATGTTCATCGCAGCACTGTTTATAATAGCCAGGACATAGAAGCAACCTAGATGCCCATCAGCAGACAAATGGATAAGGAAGCTGTGGTACATATACACCATGGAATGTTACTCAACCGTTAAAAAGAATTCATTTGAATCAGTTCTAATGAGATGGATGAAACTGGAGCCCATTACACAGAGTGAAGTAAGCCAGAGAGATAAAGATCATTACAGCATACTAACACATATATATGGAATTTAGAAAGATGGTAACGATAACCCTATATGCAAAACAGAAAAAGAGACACAGATGTACAGAACAGACTTTTGAACTCTGTGGGAGAAGGTGAGGGTGGGATGTTTCAAAAGAACAGCATGTATATTATCTATGGTGAAACAGATCACCAGCCCAGGTGGGATGCATGAGACAAGTGCTCTGGCCTGGTGCACTGGGAGGACCCTGAGGAATCGGGTGGAGAGGGAGGTGGGAGGGGGGATCGGGATGGGGAATACGTGTAACTCTATGGCTGATTCATATCAGTGTATGACAAAACCCGCTGGGAAAAAAAAAAAAAAAAGTATATATATATATATATATATATAAAAAAGAATCTAGGGAAGTCTATAGAAATGTTTCTTTCTTTTAGAATAATTTTAAACAACAGATCTCAGTGTGTGGATTATCCTGTAGAGAGAAATCCAGGCTGATTCTAGAATACAGACGCTTACAGCACTATATCAAACAGGAGAGTTGTAGAAGTACACATTTATCTTGGTAACTGTGACAATTCTTTCTTTCTACTCTGTGGCCGTGTGATGTTGGTATAGACCAGGAGAACTCTGCCTAGGCAGGAAGAAGTTAAACCTCCTTCATCCCCCTCACCTGACCCTCCCTACCTTCATGCTATTAATCTCTTTAGGTTGGAAAAGGTTCCTGGATATCTTTTGACTGTTTAAGTGTCCAGTTCAATATGTTTGCACAAGTGTACAAAGATGTATATTCAAGGATATTCTCTGCACTGTTGCCTCTATAAGCAACCCTCTGGATAACCATAGTGAAGGCTGGTCCCTTTATACTTTTCAGTGCTAAACCCAAGTGGGAAATCTCTGTTGATGAACTCTGCTGATTTGAAGGCTACTAAGACATGCTTGTAAGTGAAAACAGCAAGATGAAGAATGATTCGTTTGTTCCTATTTCTATAGCTACAGAGTTTGTATAATTTAAAATATATGTCTCTATGTATAAAAAGTTTCAAGATTCTCAAGATGCTGTTAATGCTTGCCTCTAAGGAAGAAGACAGGAGTCATGTTATTTAAGGTACTTTTTTGCCATCGGACATGTATTATCTTTTTTCAATAAAAAATACTACTTAATTTTTAAATTGACAAATACTCTCTCATGAATTGTAGACTCCAATTCTTATCAAGCTTAGAGTAATTAACTAGAATAACGAGTAATTAACATCAGGTCTGATTCCTTCATGATTAATTAAAATACTGATATTAGGGTGGTACTTTCCAAAACACTTTCACATATACTATCTCACAGTAACCCACTGAAGGATTCATTAGCAGTAGTGATACCAACCACTTTTATCAATGAAAAAAAAAAAAAAAAAACCACCTTCAAGGTAAATAGGAAGTTGTAGGTTCAGGACTTGAATGAGATCTTTGAACATCAAATGCTGTTCAACTTCTCTCTTCACCAAATCATTTTCTAAAAGAACAACTCTCTACATCAACTTCAAATTATAACATAATTATTGGGATGTTAATCATCTCTTTAAAATGCTGTTAAATTTTAGGTTTTTTTTTTTTAATTTTAGGTTTCTTGAAAAGCCTGAATAAGAATTTTTCTATTGTTGATGGATGCCATTTTCTGCTTCATGGGAGAAAACATATGAATAATGTAAGACTTTTTTCTCCTTTCTTGTTTATCCATCTATTATCAACATTTTATTGCAGGCAGGAATAGGGCTATGGGCATAATCCTGATGTTGATCCCAGAAAATTGGTTCTTACGAGTCTTTCCATAGCCCTGATGGGATCAGAACAGTAAAAATAGACACTTGACAGAATTCTAATCCTAATGATATAAAACAGAGGAGGGAGTTCCCAGGATTCCCCTCTTCCATGTTGATCTGAGTAACTTGATGCAGCTTTTTGATGAGCTGACTAGATGGCCCTCTGTTACAATAAGTAGGAAAGGGGCCTCTCTCTTTCCTCCTCACCAGGGATTTTCAATCCTGTGTGCACAATGCGACCATCTAGAGAATTTAAAAAAATAAAAAATTACTGGTGCTTGGGCCCAACCCCCAGAGTTTTATGGGTTAATCAGTCTGGGCTGGTGCCTGTACATAGATATTTTTTAAATCTCTGTAGGTGATGCAATATTAATAAGTGTTGGGGCTGTGTTTAGCAACTGTCTTCTCCTGGATCTACGGGGATGCAGCTTTCCCCTGAAGCAAAGAGCAGCCGCAGCCTTATCAAGGTCCTTTAATGTCCCTCAGCGGGCTTGGCCAGCGCCATCTCTCCCACACTCACTGAGGCCCAACTCTGAGCTTCCAACTGAGAACTTGCTCAGGCATTTGAACAGATTCCAGACAGCCTCTTAAGAGAACACTAGCCTTGCCTACATCCTCTCATTGTGCCCCATATGATGTGAGAAGGCTCCAGACCCAGGCAAGAACTCAGGTCTCTTTATTTGTCACAAGAAGATATAGACTTTACCCACTGGAATTTAAGCTGGATGGATCTATTTCAAATAAGTAACAGAATTTCTGTATTTCAGGACTTGCTAGGGAATACAGCCTGGTACTCTGCTCCGTCCAGTGCCTGAGAACAAGTCTCACTGAAATCTTAGAGTTCAAGGTCTGTGCAAATCACCTCCTTATCTAGAGTCTATTTGTTCCATCCTTGCCTGGAGCAAACAGGGAGTGTCAGGCTTGCACACCATTACTTCATTTTTATTTATTTATTTATTTATTTTTTTCTTACTTCATTTTTATTAAAAAATTTTACTGAGGTAGAGTTGATGTACAATATTATATTAGTTTCAGGTATACAACAGTGATCCAAAATTTTTAGAAATTTTTTTATAGATTATACTCCACTTAAAGTTATAATAAAATATTAACTATATCCCCTTATTGTATAACATATCCTTGTAGCTTGTTTTATATTTAATAATTGTTCCTGTTAATCCCCTACCCCTATCCTGCACCTCCCCACTTAACCTCTCCCCATTGGTAATCACTAATTGGTTCTCTATATCTGTGAATCGGCTTCTTTTTTGTTATATTCACTAGTTTGCTATTTTTTTAGATTTCACATATAAGTGGTATCATACAGCATTTGTCTTTCTCTGACTTATTTCACTAAGCATAATACTCTCTGAGTCCATTCATGTTGCTACAAATGGCAAAATTTCTTTTTTATGGCTGTAGAATTTTCATCTACCTGTTAGCTATCCTTTATGTCTTTTTTAGAAAAATGTCTATTCAAGTCTTTTGCTCATTTTTTAATCTAGTTTTTTTTTAAATACTGAGTTGTACAAGCTGTTTATATATATTGGACATTAACCCCTTATCAGTCACATCATTTGCAAATATCTTCTCCCATTCAATAGGTTTTCTTCTAGAAGACCTAAATGTAAGACTGGAAACCATAAAACTCATAGAATGAGTTCAAGAGTGTTCTTTCCTCTGCAATTTTTGGACTAGTTTAAGAAAGATAGTGTTAACTCTTATCTAAATGTTTGGTAGAATTCACCTGTGAAGCCATCTTGTCCTGGACTTTTGTTTGTTGGGAGTTTTTTTTTTTTTTTACCTGGTTTAATTTCATTACTGCTGATTGGTTAGTTTATATTTTCTATTTCTTCTTAGTCTTGGGAGACTGTACGCTTCTAGGAATTTGTCCTTTTCTTCTAGCTTGTCCACTGGTGTTTATTTTTTATTGGAATTTAGTTATTCATAATAATCTCTTATGATCCTTCATATTTCTGTGGTTTCAGTTGTAACTTCTCCTTTTTCATTTCTGATTTTATTGATTTTGGCCCTCTCTCTTTTTTCTTGAGTCTGGCTCAAGTTTTATAATTTTTGCTTATTGTTTCAAAGAATCAATTCAGTTTCAGTGATCTTTTCTATTTTTTAGTCTGTATGATAATTTATTTCTGCCCTAATCGTTATCATTTCTTTCTTCCTACAAATGCTGGAGAAGGTGTGAAGAATGGAATCTTCATACATTGTTGGTGGGAATGTAAGCTAGTGTAGCCACTGTGGAAAACAGTATGGTAGTTCCTCAGAAAACTAAAAATAGAATTATCATATGATCCAGCAATCCTACATGCTTCCCAGGTGACCCAGTAGTAAGGCATTCGCCTGCCTATGCAGGAGACGCAGGTTTGAGCCCTAGGTCAGAAAGATCCTCGGGAGGAGGAAATGGCAACCCACTCCAGCATTCTCGCCTGGAGAATTCCATGGACAGAGGAGCCTGGCAGACTGCGGTCCATGGGGTTGCAAAGAGTCAGACACCACTGAGCACTCACGCAATACACACCAGCAATACCACACCTGGGCGTATATTCAGACATAACTGTAATTCAAAAAGATCTGTGCAACCCTATGTTCATAGCAGCGCCATTCACAGTAACCAAAACATGGAAACAGCCTAAATGTCCATCAACAGATGAATGAATAATGATGTGGTGCATATACACAATGGAATACTACTCAGCCACAGAAAAGAATGAAATAATGGCATTTGCAGCAACATGGATTTAACTAGAGATTATCATACTACGTGAAATGTCAGAAAGAAAAAGACAAATACTATAGGCTATCACTTTTATATTGAATCTAAAATATGATACAAATAAACCTATCTATGAACCAAACAGAATCATGGGCATAAAGAACGCAGTGGTGGTTGCCAAGGGGGCGGGGGTTGGAGAAGGGATGGAAAGGGAGGTTGTTGTCAGCAGATGTAAGCTTTGAAATAGAGAATGGATAAGCAACCAAGTCCTACTGTATAGCCCAGAGAACTATATTCAATATCCTATGATTAAACCATAATGGATATATACATATAAATGAATCATTTTGCTATACAGAAAAAGAAACACATTGTAACATTGTAAATCAACTATACTTCAATTAAAATATATTAATTAAGAAAAAAATATATTTTGTCTGATATAAATAATGCTACCCCAGCTTTCTATTGATTTTCACATGTGTGGAAAACCTTTTTTCATCCCTCACTTTCAGTCTATGTGTGTTTTTAGATCTGAAATGAGTCTCTTGTAGGCAGTGTGTGTATATATATATATATTGTTCTTATATCCATTCAGCCACTCTATGTCTTTTGATTGGAGCATCTAATCCATTTACACTTAAAGTGATTATTAATAAGTATGTACTTATTGCCATTTTGTTAACCATTACTTTAGATTTTTATACAAATGTGACTACAATGGTAACATTGAATAATATAGCCTTGAGTTTTTATGGTGATTTAACAAAAGGAATAGCCATTGAAATACCAGCTTTGATTTTAAGTAAAAGTATATTTGAAGTCAGTAGCCTATATTTTGTTCAGTGGATGAAACAGTAACATTTTTTTGCTCATTTTATTCAATCAGCAAACACTTATTAAGCACCTCCTTTGGACAGATAGGTACTGGCCATTCATAGATAAATCAGGTAAGTGTCTATATTTCCAAGAATTCACAGAATAGTGTAGAGAAAGAGTATAAACAAATAGTTACAAAACCATCAGCCAAGTGCGGTAAAAGAGTTTAGTGCAAGGTGCACAGAGGGGCCCCAGTTGCAGCCTTGGCTGGGCAGTCAGAGAAGCAGGTCTGAAGGGAATGACTGAGGCTCCCCCAAGTTGAAAGTGGATGTTTAAATTTTAGAAAGATAATTCTGGAAGCTACAAGGAGGTAGATTTATTGAATAAACATATATCGTATCCACTCACCGTGACCCACACACTATTCTAAATGCTTACATGGAGTAATACGTTTAATCCTCATAACAACTCTTTGAGGAAAGAACTGTTATCCCCACTTACACACGAGGAAACAGGCACACAGAGATTATGTAAATTGATTGAGATTGTATGGCTATTAAGGAACAAAATCAAGATTTAAACTCAGACTGCTTGGCTCCAGAGTTCACACACTACCAATACGCCACAGTGGCTCGGGGAGAGAGACAGCAAAAGGGAGATGGGTGGACCAGCTACAAAGCTGATGTCAGGGGGAAATGGATACCCTGTATTTAGCAGGTGAAAACAACAGAAAAAATAGACTGAAACTCACTCTGTGGTTTCTAGCTTGGGGAATTAGGAAAATTATTAAGCTTTTAACTGAGTAAACAAATGCTAGAGGTATATGTTTCAGGTAGGCCCAAAGTTAGAGGAAAAGGGAAACAACACTTATGAAACAGAATTTATGTTCTAGGAAATCTAAATATTCAATAGACTAATTAACATGTTTAATTCCTATAACTTTAAGAGTTGGTTTTTTAAATATGAGAAGACAGAAGTTCAGAGAGGTTAAGTGGAGTAACACAGTATTTTAGACATTTACTGTTGGGCTGCCTAGCATCCTAACAGCACTTTGGTTTTCCCTAGGGGAATCACATGCCTCCCACTACATGCAGTCCTCTTGGTGGGGCATAATTTCAGGTACCTGCCTCCCAACAAAAGTTGAAAAGCTGTATCATTCCTCTTTCTGGTTATTGGTGTACTCAAGGAGAAGACAGGCTGGTCAGAGTTGGTTCTGGTTGCTTGACCCTAAGAAATCCTAACTGAAATCCACAGTAACTGTCAAAGCCAAAATTGTCAAACCCTGGTCCCTCTAATGCCCGTCTAATGGACATCTCATGTCCATCTAATACTTTTAGATTGTGTAATGATACCTTGCTGGTCCCAAGGTTTCTGTAAGCAGCATACATGGTGATTGTTCACTACAGGTTCAATATGAGAACTTTTTTTTTTTTTTTTTTACAAACCATTAGGTGTTTATTTCAAGTAAACTAGCAAAGCCACCATGGAAAACATTGAGCAGTATGGAGTTCCTCAGAAAACTAAAAACAACTCAGCCATATGATTCAGCAATTCTACTTTTGGGTATTTACCCAAAGAAGACAAAAATACTAACTCAAAAATGTATACACACCCGCATGTTCACTGCAGCATTATTTACAATTGCTGAGATATGGAAACAGCCTAAATGTCCATCGATAGATAAAGTGGCATATTCCATATATATGGAATATTATTCAACCATAAAACAAGAGTGAAACTTTGCCATTTGCAACAATATAGATGGACCTTGAGGGCATTATGATAAGTGAAATGAGTTGGATAGAGCAGGACAAATATTATATGACCTCAGTTATATGAGAAATGGGCTTCCCTGGTGGCTCATAGGGTAGAGCATCTGCCTGCAATGAGGGAGACCCAGGTTTGATCCCTGGGTTGGGAAGATCCCCTGGAGAAGGAAATGGCAACCCACTTCAATATTCTTGCTTGGAGAATCCCATGGACAGAGGAGCCTGGTGGGCTACAGTCCACAGGGTCGCAAAGAGTCAGACACGACTGAGTGGTCACTTCACTTCATATATGATAAATGAGAAATAAAAAAAAAAAAAAAATTCAAGCTCAAAGATACAAAGAATCAGTGGTGGTTGCTAGAGATGGAGTGGGAGATGGGCAAAATGGGTGAAGGGGGTCAAAATGTACAAAATTCCAGCTATAAAATAGATAGGTCAGTGGAATGTAATGTACAGCATGGTGACCACAATTAATAATACTGTATTGCATATTTGAAGGTCGCTAGTCTGGTCAAGGCTATGGTTTTTCCAGTGGCCATATATGGATGTGAGAGTTGGACTGTGGAGAAAGCTGAGCACCGAAGAATTGATGCTTTTGAACTGTGGTGTTGGAGAAGACTCTTGAGAGTCCTTTGGACTGTAAGGAGATCTAACCAGTCCATCCTAGAGGATATCAGTCCTGGGTGTTCATTGGAAGGACTGATGCTGAAGCTGAAACTCCAATACTTTGACTACCTCATGCGAAGAGTTGACTCATTGGAAAAGACCCTGATGCTGGGAGGGATTGGGGGCAGGAGGAGAAGGGGACGACAGAGGATGAGATGGCTGGATGGCATCACCGACGTGATGGGCATGAGTTTGAGTAAACTCTGGGAATTTGTGATGGACAGGGAGGCCTGGCATGCTGCGATTCATGGGGTCATAAAAAGTCAGTCACGACTGAGCAACTGAACTGAACTGACTGAACTGAATACCTTTTTAAGTAGATCTTAAAAAGCCTTATCACAAGGAAAAAAAAAATTTGTAACCATGTGTGGTGACAGGTGTTGACTAGACTTACTGCTGTGATCATTTTGCAATATGTACAGATGTCAAATCATTACACTGTATACTTGAAATTAATCTCAATTACACCTCAATAAAAATAATAAAAAGGTGCTTATTCCAGGGTGAGTGAAGAACTTTATCAGGCAATTAAAATCAGGTTTATTGAGGTATAATTGACATACAACAAAATTCATCTTGTTTAATGAACAGGGCTATGATTTTAACAACATATACAGTTGTGTAATTCCGTCAAAATCAAGATATAGAATTCCCTTACACCGTTTTGTAGTCAATCCCTACTACCCCAACCCCTGGTAACCACTGATCTTTTAAAAAAATCTCTATAGTTTTCTATTTTCCAGAATGCCATGGAAGTGGAATTTTACAACCATGTGGCCCTTTTGAGTCTGCAAAATGCATTTGAGAGTTATCCATGCTGTTTCATGATCATTAGTTCACTTATCAGGTAAGTTTTACTGAATGTTAAACTTGTTAAGTTGTCAGACAATTAATAAGAAGTTGTTAGCCTAGGCACTATTCCAGGTCCTGGGAGTACAGCAATGACCAAAAGAATCTTAAGTTCCTGCCATTAATTAGCTGATATCCTGGTGCTGGGTAGGGAGGCAGACAGGCAATAAACACATAAATAGGACTTCTAAAAGAATTTAATTTCAAAGATTTGCAGGTGCTAAAATAGATAAGGATAGAGAGGCAGAAGTGAGGATTGGGGTGCTGATTTATCTAGGATGAGGTTTTAAGGTCTCTCTAAAAGATGGAAATTGGGATCCACATAAAGAGATATGGGCAACCATGCAAAGATCTGGGAAAAGAGCAAATAACAAGAAGAACAGTAAGGGCAAAGGCCCAGAAAGGAACCAGGCTTGATGTGTTCAAGAGACAGGAAGAAGGTTGAAGGGACTGGTATGCTGAGGACCAGGAGCAAATTGTGGGTTAACTGGGAGAGCAAATCAGGAAGGTTTAGTAGCCTAATGTGAGAGTATCAGTCTTCTAGTTGCAAGGGGAAACCTTGGGAGAGATTTGAATCAGAGTAATGTGCCATGATATACACTTTATAAAGATAGCTCTTGTTGCTCTGTGGTGGATGGACTGTGCTGGGTGGGTATGGGTTAAGAGTAGAGGAAGGGAGATGGGTCTGGAAACTTTCTCAGAGTTTCAGAGACAGTTGGCAGTGGCTTGAACCAGGACTGCAGCAGCGCAGATGGTCAGAAGTCTTGAAATTTTCCACTTTTGTGGCATGGTAGGAAAAAAAAACAAAAATCTCCCACCATGTCACATCTTAATATATCTTTTAAAAGCTTTGACAGTAAAAATCTCATAGATGCAAATTTGGAGAAATATACAAAAGTTTAAAACATTCAAGGTAACGTAAAATAGGCTAGTGACTAATCTGTATGTGTGCATGGTCAGTTGCTCAGTCATGTCCAACTCTTTGCAACCCCATAAACTGTAGCCCACCAGGCTCCTCTGGTCCATGGAATTCTTCAGGCAAGAATACCGGAGTTGGTTGTCAGTTTCTTCCTCCAGGAGATCGAACTTCATCTCTTGCATCTCCTGCATTGGCGGGCAGATTCTTTACCACTAGCACCACCTGGGAAACCCAGTCTGTACAGTGCAGGTAAACTAGTCTTGATGATTAAGATCAATATATGCTAAATGGGGGAAATTCGTTTGATTCACTGTGGGCACTGATGAAATTAAGCCAGAAGCTCACCTTTATGTACTCTGTTGTCATAACAACAGGCAAAGAACTCCACAAGGGCCATAATCTAAGGACATTCACATGAACCCCCAATTTTTTTTTGAACCCCAAATTTGAAGAGCTATATATGTGGGTTGGATTCCAAAGTAAAAAGAGTAGGAAGAGATTCATTGCTGAGGATGTATCTTTGATGAGTCGAAGTCCCATCACAGTCACACTTCTCAACCTTTAGGCTTAGAGATGAGAAACATTATAAAGTTGAGTCAGAAATACAGTGAGCCTCTAACTAGAGTAAACTGAAAAAAAAAAAAAAAGCACCATGTTCTCCTACAGCTTTCAGTTTTTATTTCTTTACATTCTCCATTCCATCAGGACATGCAGATCCTCAAAAGGCACTGGGTGCTGTGATCTGAGATCATCATTTGGCTTTATTATTTTGATCTACAGGTAATTGCCACTTTTCCAGGCAAGACTGGCCTCCCTTAAAAACAAAGATCTCAACTTCAGGGGGAATGAAGAAACCTATCTTAATGGAGTGTTCTGTTCCTTTCACTGTTCAAAGGATTTGAGAAACTTATTTGTTTTGAAACAAGTAACCAGCCTCTTCCACCTGCATATTACTAACCTCACAGGGGCCTGGTGCAGACCTGAAGAACTGGGTGACCCTCTGTTGTCATCCTATCCCATTCTTGCCCTGCTTCCTGTTTACTTATTTTGTTTTGTTTTTAAACTGAGTTTATATCTGACTCACCTTCAGACCTTCAGTTCGGGTAAAATATACTGCAAGTGTTTGCCAGGGAGGAGATTCAGAACAGGGTCTGCAGCCTTCAGAGACAGTGTGTTAGTTAATCATCAGAGAAATGCAAATTATAGCCACAATAAAATATCACCTCACACCTGTCAGAATCGCTATCATCAAAAAGACTACAAATAACCATGTTGGTGACAATGTGGAGAAAAGTGAGCCCTTGGGCACTGTTGGGGGGAATGTAATGCAAAACAGTACGGAGGTTTCTCTCTCTTTTTTTTTTTTTTAGTTGGAGGCTAATTACTTCACAATTATGGAGGTTTCTTAAAAAATAAATAAATAAAATAGAACTAGTCAACACATTGTTGTTGTTGTTTTACTCACTGAATCATGCCTGACTCTTAGTGACCCCAATGGACTAGGGCCTGCCAGGCTTCTCTATCTGTGGAATTTTCCAGACAAGAAAACTAGAATGGGTTGCCATTTCCTTCTCCAGGAGATCTTCCCAACCCAGGGATAGAATCCACGTCTCCTGCTTGGCAGATGGATTCTTTACCACTGACCCACCTGGGAAGTCCAGCCAACACCATAGGACGCAGCATTTCCACTCCTGGGCATGTAACTGAAAAAGATGAAAAGCACTAGTTGGAAAAGATAGACACACCCTAATGTCCATAGCAGTGTTATTCACAGTTGCCGAGATACGGAAGGAAGCAACCTAAGTGTCCATCAATGTGGATAAAGACAATGAATGAATAAATACTACTTAGCCATAAAAAAGAATGAAAATTTGCCATTTGCAACAACATGGGTGGACTTGAAGGATAATATGTTTAGTGGAATAATCCAGAGAAAGGCAAATACTGTATGATATCATTTGTATGTGGAATCTAAAACAAACTGTGCATGCTGAGTTGCTTTAGCTGTGTCTGACTCTCCTTCTTTTCAGCATGAATCCGTTCCAGGGAAAATACCTTGACCAAGACTCGACAAAATCTGTGGGGCTTAGGAGATCCCAGAAGAGGACTTTTCAGAGAAGATAGCACAGGGAGGGGAGCATGGTGGCAGCTTCTCCTGCCTTTTCATGCAGTTACACAAGTATACTCTATCCCCGGCTCCTGTGTCCACGCCATTAAAAACACACATGGTCAACCACGTCCACAGGGAAGACTTCATCCTTCTGAAGCCTATTCATACCTTAAGAAGTTTTTCTTGAAAGGCAAACACACTTGTAACTAAGATCACACCACTGCTAATCATCCTTCTTTGTATTAAGTAACATCTAGCTGAGGACAAGAGTGAACTGCAAAAGATAACTCCAGAGAAAGAAAGGAGAGAGAGAAGTATGATTACTTCTTATTATATGTCACTTTAAAAAGAATTTATTGTATTAATTTTTGCATTTATTTTTTTAACTTTTTATTTTGTATTGGGGTATAGCTGATTAACAAACAATGTCATGATAGTTTCAGGTGAACATCGAAGGGACTCAGCCATTTACATACATTATTTATCCTTCCCTGAACCCCCCTCCCATCCAGGCTGCCACAGAACATTGAGCAGAGTTCCATGTGCTCTACAGTATGTCCCTGTTGGTTATCTGTTTTAAATATAGCAATGTGTATGAGGTCACTTTTTTTTTAATTGGAGGATAATTGCTTTACAATGTTGTGTTGGTCTCTGCCCTGCAACAACGTGAATCAGCAATAAGTGTACGTATGTCCCCTCCCTCCTGAGCCTCCCTTCCACCCCCTACCCCATCCCACCCCTCTAGGTTGTCACAGAGCACTGGGGTGAGCGCTCTGTGTTACAGAGCAGCTTCCCACTAACTATATTTTACATACGGTAATGTGTACGTTTCAATGCTACTATCTGCAAAGAGTTGACTCATTGGAAAAGACCCTGATGCTGGGAGGGATTGGGGGGCAGGAGGAGAAGGGGACGACAGAGGATAAGATGGCTGGATGGCATCACCGACTCGATGGGCATGAGTTTGAGTAAACTCTGGGAGTTTGTGATGGACAGGGAAGCCTGGCGTGCTGCGATTCATGGGGTCGCAAAGAGTCGGACACGACTGAGTGACTGAACTGAACTGATCTCAATTCATCCCACCCTCTCTTACTTCTGATGGTTCCACAGGTCTCTATGTCTACATCTCAAGAAAGGGTATTATTGATGAAGTAAGATGCTACTAAAGTTTCTGCTGAGTTGCCTGAGACACATTATTCAAAAATGTATTGAGAACAACTCTTGGTATACATTCATCTGTTCATTAAATAAATATCTCTTTTGTACCTGATAAGATAATGTAGCCATTTGGCTTGTCGTAGATGCTCATAACTAACTGTTAGTTGTAACTGTTATTATTACTATCCCTACCACTATTAGTACTGCTGCTACTATTACTCTTTGGCATGTTAGACATTGTAATGGGTTCTGGGAACAGAGAGAAGCAAAACCTAGCCTCTATCCTCAGGGAACGTACAGTCTAGGAGAGGGGACAGATAAGTGAGTGCAGGCTGTGACACAGTGTCGCTAGAGCTGGGTGGGGTGGCCAACACACCTAGGAGACTGGCACAGGATGGAACAGGGATGGGTACTCTTTCTGGAGAAAGTTGTAACTGAGAGGGGTCTGGAAGGATAGATAGAAGCTAGTCAGGTATAACAGTCAGTGTCTTAATTGCGAGTAACAGAAGATAGCTCTGGGCAGAATCTTTGGAAATGACATCAATTAGCCACACAGTTTCATGGAAACCTATGGAACAATTTGGCAAAGTGGTACCAATGTGGTGTGGATGTTGGTGGTGGTGTGGCTTCACAGACAGTCCCAGGAAACTGCATGCCACCCCTGCCATGGTCAAGTAGGGTGTCTTCCCTATTCTGCTTCTTAGTGGCTTTACTTCCAGAGTCCACGTTCAGATCAGTTCAGTTGATAGACCAAGGCTGGCTACCTATCCACTCCTCAGGTACCAGGGTAGCTGGCAAATTGAGTACTGGGTCTTTTCCACTTCTGTCAAGGAAGACACTTCTCGTTTCCTGACAAGACTCATAATGTGAGGTTTGTCCTCGTATGGGAAAAAGGTTTAGAGGCTGTGAGTCAAAATGTGTCAAATGTTTTCTGTTCCAGGTAAAGCAGGAAGGAAAGGTCACTGTGGCAGAGGGGCAGCATATACAAAGGCCTCACCTGGGAAAAGAGACAGTACAATGAATTTGCAGGCCTATGGTACTCCAGTTTGACTGGAGCATGGCCTGGGGGAGGGAGGTATCTAAAGACAGAACTAGAAAGGTAATCAGAGTCTAGATCAAGGGGAAGCCTGTTGTGTTTTATGTCCTCTAAAGACTTTTGTCTTCAATTGTTGAATAAAGTCTGGTAAGGTTTTAAGTTTGGGAGTGAGGGACAGGGTGGTAGAGATGGAATGGGGACTGGCAGGGAAGATCAGATTTTTTAAGTTTGAGCTGTGTATTCATAAAGCTTATCAAAAAACATCTTCTTTACAGTGTTAGATCAGAGGTGTCTATTCACTTTTGCATCATCTGGTCAATCACAGCTCTCCATTCTGCCTTTCTGTGTCATAAACTAGATCCACTTATCCCAAATTACAACTATCACAGAGGACATTTCTGGACTGTAAATTCTTACATTCAAGCACAGTGTAGACACGAGCAGGTTAAAAACTGGCCAGGATTGCAAGAACTGTGTTTAGACCCAGCACAAACTCCCAACTATAGCAAATTTTCCCAATGGTATAAGCAATGTGCTAGACCACGGAGGCAAATCACCAAAATCAGACATCGTTTTAGTTTCCTAACCCACAGGAAATGTTTTCTTCAGATAACATGGAATAAATTAGAGGTGTGATGATAATCTGGCCAATTCAGGGCTAAAGGTCTGATGGAATTTGTTGGCTAGATTGGAAATCAGGAGAAGGAAAGAAGTCTCCAGTCATCTGGAGTCTTACAGCTCACTGACTCTCCAACCAGGAGAAACCATGAGAATGAATAATGCCTAGGGGAAGTGATACTCTGGGTGACGTGCTGGGAGTCACAAATGGGAAAACCCATTTCTGTCCTTACTGCTGGGGTGGTAGGGAGGAGGAAGAAAGAGAAATTCAGACTTGGTTCAACTTGTTTTTCCAGTTTATCATCTCTCCCCTACATCTCCCATCACACCTGCCTATAGAACAAACTATGGCTGTGATCTCTGCAAAATCATCGACAGCCCATAGTTTTTGTTTTTGTTTTTTGTACTCATTGACCATTTCTTTTTTTTTTTTTTTTTCATTTATTTTTATTAGTTGGAGGCTAATTACTTTACAATATTGTAGTGGGTTTTGTCATACATTGACATGAATCAGCCATGGAGTTACATGTATTCCCCATCCCGATCCCCCCTCCCACCTCCCTCTCCACCCGACTCCTCTGGGTCTTCCCAGTGCACCAGGCCCGAGCACTTGTCTCATGCATCCAACCTGGGCTGGTGATCTGTTTCACTATAGATAGTAAACATGTTTCGATGCTGTTCTCTCGAAACAGCCCACCCTCGCCTTCTTCCACAGAGTCCAAAAGTCTGTTCTATACTTCTGTGTCTCTTTTTCTGTTTTGCATATAAGGTTATCATTGCCATCTTTCTAAGTCCCATATATATGTGTTAGTATGCTGTAATGGTCTTTATCTTTCTGGCTCTTAAGAAACAGAAATTCTGGGGTATGTTGCTAATGGGCACAGGACTAAGAACGCAATCCAATGATACCTTTTCATCAAGCCCTAACCCTTAACTAGCAAGCTGCTTACCAGTGAGAATGGCCACACTAGTTAATGCCTGGAATTCATTTGAAGTGTGGATGAGAGGATTGCAGTAAGTGACAAAGATTTTTACACTGTCCTTGGCAGCAAAAGGATATCAGGACTATTGTCAATGTGAATCTAGAAAACTGTGTGATTTGTTTGTGAAATCTCACAGAAACGTACAGTGAAAATCCTGTGGATAGTTGTATGGCTACATCTTTTTGTATGATTTAGTGTTTATGAATTTTAAAGGAATTTTGAAAACGTAAACCAGGATTTTAAAATAATGAGGCGAGTCTTCCCTGGATGAATGTCTTCAGGTCTGATTCAATTATCCAGTTAACTAATGAATATAGCTAAGATTTCAAATGTATTCTGGGGGATTAGGGGGTAAATCACTTGGTTTCTTATTAAACCACATTCACTAGATAAATGTCAGATGTACAATTAAATGTATCTGTTGAGAAGCACCTTGAAAAAACACACAAGAGAGGGTGAAAGAGGCCATCATGATCACTGTTATTTATCATCAAGGGTAGAGTGTGGCTTAAGGAAATTTCGGCCCCACTGTCAAAACACATTACAGTGACCTTGAGGGAATGTGGCTTGTGCCATATTCACTCAGGCAGTTTTACAGACACAGGCAAAGCTACATGAGCAGAGCTGTTTCTTTGTTCCATCAGCGTCAGAAGCAATCTCTCCTCTGGAATATTCTGAGGAGAGAAATTGCTGAGCTTTGGGGCAATTCAGACAACAAACCATCTCTGGGTGCTTTTTGTCATTATGCAATTAAAAAAAAATTTTTTTTATTGTATACTTTACATTGAACACTTTAAGAAAATAATCATAATGATTTCCAGATACAGTCCTTATACTCAATAGGTATTCTTTGTAATTATACCCAATCAATATCTAGAAATGTAGAAGACAATGTCTAGGAATGGCAGTAAGACAATTAATGAATAAAAATAAGCAAAATAACTATATAAACTATAAATCTTGGGGATTAAAACATACACTATCAGTTAAGTCAATTTGCCATTTCCCACCATGTTTTGTTTGTTTGTTTGTTTTTGGAAACACGATTCATGGATTTATGTGCGTGTTTCAATCACACATACATCCAATGCAAGAGTTAAATTAGACTACTAATGTCAACAACTACAAATTGAGCCTCAACATAAATGTTAATAGTAGCATTATTCATGATAGCCAAAAGGTGGAAACAAGCCAGTGTCCATTCACAGATGAGTAGACAAACAAAATATGATCTATATGTACATTGAATATTATCCAGGCTTAAAAAGGAAATTCTGACACATGATGAACCTTGAAACATTATTCTAAGTGAAATAAACCAGTCACAAAAAGGCAGGTATTTTAAGATTTCACTTTATGAGGCACTAGAGAAGGCAAATTCAGAGTCAGAAAGTAGAATGGTAGTTGCTTGGGGCTGGGGAGACAGCATAATAGGGTGTTATTTTTAGTGGGTAGTTTCTGTTTGGGATGACAAAGAGTTCTGGGAATGGATTGTGAAGGCCACACAACAATATGGATACATTTAATGCTACTGAGTTACACACTTAAAAATCGTGAAAATGATAAATCATGTTATGTGTGAAAGAAAGTGAAAGCGTTAGCCGCTCAACTGTGTCCAACTCTTTGTAGCCCCGTGGACTATAGCCCACCAGGCTCCTCTTTCCATGGAATTCTCCAAGCAAGAATACTGGAGTGGGAACCCATTCCCCTTCCAGGAGATTTTCCTGTCCCAGGGATTGAAGCCAGGTCTCCTGCATTGCAGGCATATTCTTTACCATCTGAGCCACCAGGGAAGTCCTATGTTATGTGTGTTTTACCACAATTTAAGGCAAAAACAGGATAGAAAGCCCAGAAATAAACCCACGCATCTATGGTCAGCTAATCAATTCCAAAGGAGGCAAGGCTACAAAATGGAGCAAAGAATCTTCTTCAATAAGTGATTCTGGGAAAACTTCCTTGGTGGCTCGGATGGTAAAAGCGTCTGCCTACAATGCGGGAGACCTGGGTTTGATCCCTGGGTCAGGAAGATCCCTGGAGAAGGAAATGGCAACCCACTCCAGTACTCTTGCCTAGAAAATCCCATGGATGGAGGAGCCTGGTAGGCTACAGTCCATGGGGTCACAAAGAGTTGGACACAACTGAGCGACTTCAATACACTACACTACACTACTAAGACAAAACTAGAGTCTTAGGAGAAGCTTCCAAACCCAATGGCCCTTTTTCTGCTGCTCAATACCACCTGGCTTCTTTTAGTTCAGGGTTTTAACACTTGCTCTTCTGTCGTCCTGAAATACTCTTAACCAGCACGTCCCATAATTGGTTCCATCTTGATTGACATTTAAATGTCACTCAAGTTCTCCTTCTCAAAATTAGGCTCCGTGACTTCAGACTATCCTACAAAGTTACAGTCATTAAAACGACATGGTACTGGCACAAAAGCAGAAATATAGATCAATGGAACAGGATAGAAAACCCAGAAATAAATCTACACATTTACAGTCAATTAATCAGTTACAAAGGAGACAAGACTACACAATGGAGAAAAGAATCTTCTTCAATGAGTGGTTCTCAGAAAACTAGACAGCTGCATGTAAAAGAAGAAGAAAGAACCTAGAATATTATTTAACACTATACAAAAAAATAAACTCAAAATAGATTAAAGACCTGAATATAATACCAGATACTACAAAACTCTTGAAGGAAAACACAGGCAGAACACTCTCTGACATAAATCACAGCAATATCCTTTTCAATCCGTCTCTCAGAGTAATGCAGATAAAAACAAACAACTCGGACTTAACTAAACTCAAAAGCTTTTGCACAGCAAAGCAAACCACAAGCGAAATGAAAAGACAACTCACAAAGTGGTAGAAAATATTTGCAATAATGCAAACTATAATGGATTTCTCTCCAAAATTTACAAACAGCTCACATGGCTCAACATCTGAAGTGAAGTGTAGTGAAGTCACTCAGTCATGTCTGACTCTTTGCTACCCCATGGACTGTAGCCTACCAGGCTCCTCCATCCATGGGATTTTCCAGGCAAGAGTACTGGAGTGGGGTGCCATATCCTTCTCCAGGGCATCTTTCCAACCCAGGGATTGAACCTGGGTCTCCTGCATTGTAGACAGATGCTTTACCGTCTGAGCCACCAACATCTGAAAAACAAACCACTCAAAAAATGGACAGAAAACCTAAACAAACACTTTTCCAAAGACATACAGATGGCCAAGAGACACATGAAAAGATACTCAACATCGCTAATTATTAAAGAAATGCAAATCAAAACTACAATAAGCTATCACCTCACCCCAGTCAGAAAGGCTGTTATCAAAATATCCACAAACAATAGTGCTGGAGAGGTGTGTGGAGAAAAGAGAACCCTTCTACACTGTTGGTGGGAATGAAAATTGCTACAGCCAGTATGGAGAACAGTATGGAGTTTCCTTAACCTAAAAATAGATCTACCATATGATCCAACAATCACACCCCTGGGCATATATCTGGAGAAAAATACCATTCAAAAGAAAACACGCACCCAATGTTCACTGCAGCACTGTTTACAATAGCCAAGATATGGAAACAACCTAAATGTTCATCAACAGAGGAACTGATAAAGAAGTACATGTATATAATGGAATATTACTCAGCCATTAAAAAGAATGAAATAATGCCATTTGCAGCAACATGGACAGACCTGGAGATGATCACACTAAGTGAAATAAGTCAGAGAAAGACAAATGTCCTATTATACATTTATATGCAGAATCTTTTAAAAAAATGATACAAATTAATTTTTTTACAAAATAGGTTATCAGGGGGGAAGGGATACCACAATGGTGTGATCACTCACTAGAGCCAGCCATCCTGGAATGTGAAGTCAATTAGGCCATAGGAAGCATCACTATGAACAAAGCTAGTGGAGGTGATGGAACTCCAGTTGAGCTATTTAAAATCCTAAAAGATGTTGCTGTTAAAGTGATGCACTCAACATGCCAGCAAATATGGAAAACTCAGCAGTGGCCACAGGACTGGAAAAGGTCAGTTTTCATTCCAATCCCAAAGATAGGCAATGCCAAAGAATGCTCAAATTACCGCACAATTGTACTCATCTCACATGCTAGCAAAGTAATGCTCAAAATTCTCCAAACCAGGCTTCAATAGTATGTGAACTATGAACTTCCGATGTTAAAGCTGGATTTAGAAAAGGCAGAGGGACCAGAGATCAAATTGTCAACATTCGCTGGATCATCGAAAAAGCAAGAGAATTCCAGAAAAACATCTACTACTGCTTTTTGACTATGCCAAAATCTTTGACTGTGTAGATCACAACAAACTCTGAAAAATTCTGAAAGAGATGGGCATACCAGACCACCTGACCTGCTTCTTGAGAAACTTGTATGCAGGTCAAGAAACCACAGTTAGAACTGGACGTGAAAAAACAGACTGGTTCCAAATAGGGAAAGGAGAACGTCAAGGTTGCATACTGTCACCCTGCTTATTTAACTTATATGCAGAGTATATCATGTGAAATGCTAAGCTGGATGGAGCACAAGCTGGAATCAAGACTGCTGGGAGAAACATCAATAACCTCAAATATGCTGATGACGCCACCCTTATGGCAGAAAGTGAAGAAGAACTAAAGAGCTTCTTGATGAAACTGAAAGAAGAGAGTGAAAAAGTTGGCTTAAAGCTCAACATTCAGAAAAGTAAGATCATGGCATCTGGTCCCATCGCTTTACAGCAAATAGATGGGGAAACAGTGCAAACAGTGGAAACAGTGAGAGATTTTATTTTTTTGGACTTCAAAATCACTTCTGATGGTGACTGCCGCCATGAAATTAAAAGATGCTTGCTCCTTGGAAGAAAAGCTATGATCAACCCAGACAGAATATGAGAAAGCAGAGACATTACTTTGCCAACAAAGTTCCGTCTAGTCAAAGCTACTGTTTTTCCACTAGTCATGTATGAATGTGAGAGTTGGAGTATAAAGAAAGCTGAGCACCGAAGAATTGATGCTTTTGAACTGTGTGTTGGAGAAGATTCTTTAGAGTCCCTTGGACTGCAAAGGAGATCAAACCAGTCAATCCTAAAGGAAATCAGTCCTGAATAGTCATTGGAAGGACTGATACTGAAGCTGAAACTCTGATACTTTGGCCACCTGATGTAAAGAGCTGATTCATTTGAAAAGACCCTGATGCTGGGAAAGAGTAAAGGCAAGAGGAGAGGGGATGACAGATGGTGAGATGGTTGGATGGCATCACTGACTCAATGGACATGAGTTTGAGTAAACTCCAGGAGTTTGTGATGGACAGGGAGGCCTGGCATGCTGCTGTCCCTAGGGTCGCAAAGAGTCGGGCACAACTGACTGACTGAACTGAACTGAACTTTATGGTGAATTTTAGTTCATGTTAAATAAGAACACTCCAGGAACAAGGGGGGTGTAATGAAGTAAACTCCTTGAGCCAAGCTTCTCCTTCTCCAGTCTGCATCATTCTATCCTGTAAATCATGCTTTCCCTGTCATTCATTTATTTACTTATTCTCTGTCTCCCCTCACTAGAATGTAAGCTTCCAAGAAAACTCCATCTGTTCTGTTCCCTAATACTTAGAGTCTGACCCTGAGTTGGTGCTCCATAAATATTTGTTGAATGACTGAGTGACTGAACCAGTGACTTAAAGCATGTTCTCTATAAACAGACCTTATTTGAAGTCAAGGGCAAAGAGGCTTCATCTTTATATTATCTTTTCCTTCCTATCCTCTCCTCCCAATTTTCCAAACCCTAATTCCGGTTTAATATCACTTGAGTGACTAACACCAAGCCTCTACACACTAACCTCACCCATGTTAATGTCCATTTGGTCCACACCCGCCATGCTGCCCTGCCCACACTGGAGAGGCGGGGTCTTTTGAGGGGTGTAAGTGATTTGAAAGGTGACAAAGTCAAATATTACAGTACACTGGGCCTTGTGGGAGATTCTGGACTAAAATGAAGAAATAGCAAATCTCCCTTCCATACTCACATTTTATGATAGTCATCAGCTGGTGAAAGGCTCACTTCTAGCTGTGATGGGCCAAGGGAACAATCAGTAGGAAAAACTAGGAGCCATCTCACACTGACATGCTTGCATCTCCAGAGCAGTGCATTAATTACCAGCCATGGGGCTTCACCACTGGAGATGCACCTGAGAGTTGGGGCTGGCTCGGAAATACCCAGGGGACTCAAAAGCTCTGAGTTACTGGGAAGTTTTTTTGTCATTTGAGCTTAACTCTTCAAGTTTTACTGGCAGAAAATTATTTATCTATAGCAGCTATTATAATCACAATCACCAGTTACCCTAGGTAAGATCAAAGATGCAGATCTCATCTGCCACCAGTGAGTGATAAGTAGTAGGTAATATGAGTGAGAAATGACATTTATTTCTTAGAGTATACCCTTCTCTGACCTAGGGGTTTTACCCCACCTCATTTAATTTACCTGTGGTCTTCAGTTAGTTCTTTAGCCAAGACTATAAATCATCTCTAGCCAGACACACTGCAGATATAGGTTCTTTGTCACATAAAGTAGTAGATGAAATTTGAATTCAAAAGTATCTCTCTTGAAAAGAAACTATCCAAGGAACAGACTGGAAGAAGAAATGAACTCCATATATTTTTATTAGAGTAGTGAAAGAATGGTATATGATGAAAACATGTGTTTTTGTTTCATTTTGCCCTAAGGTGTGGGATTACTTAATGTATTGACTCTTATGCACCCCTTCCCATCACTGCCACTCATCTTTCTGCCTCTTTTTTGTTTTCTCCATGAAGCAGGTTTCTGTGACTATTCAAGGAAGCAGGAACTGCCTTGAACTTTTACTGAAGCTGTTGAAGAGAGAAAAACAATCTAGTTTTTTTTCTGAAAAATAAAAGCAAGTACTGCCTTCTCTTCAATCACCTTGACTGAGTCTTCTCTGCTTCTGTCAGCTTCTCTCAGTTTGGGATCAAGTTATTATATTTTCTACTGTTATTCACAAAATATACAACATTCTCTACACACATCCAAACAACATAGAATCGAATCTAGAAGTGAATGCTAAAAATTGGGTGAGATAAAGAGAGAAAGAGAATCAATTATCTTTAAACAAAACAAACTCAAAAAGACTTGTGCTCATTGATTTGTTCCTGTAATAACTAGAACTTTCCTATGTTCAAAGTAGGAATGTAAAATGGTACACTATTTTGAAAAACAGTGCAGTACTTTCTTATAAAGGTAAACAAAATACTACGACATGACCTAGCAATCCTACCCCTAAGTAGATAACCTAAAGAAATAAAAAAAAAAAAAAAAAACTGGGCAAAATTATTGACAGTGGCTTTATTCATATTGTCAACACCTGGAAGCCACCCAATGACCTTTGTCAACATTTAAATCAAAAAGGTAAGTGGTTTAGCCAGCAAAACCCATATTGTTTGGGAGTAGCAGAGGAATTGCAATTTGGGACATGAGAACTGTGATGAATCATAGGCAAGTCCAGAGGACAAAGGAGAGGAGCATTTCTTTTATAAAAGAAAGGAAGCTGGGAGGAGCTGTTTGAACAAAAGTTTATTGGAGGAGAACAAGAATTTGGGGTTGTGGTGGCTGCTCACTGGCTGAGTTGTTGCTGGGAAAGAAGAAAATCTTCCTTCTTCCTGTTGGGCTAATTAAAGGAAGCAGCCACACTGGTACATGTGTGACAGCTTCCCTTTCAGGGCTTCCTGACTCCATGTTGAAAGATATTTTTCTTTATTCATTTTTACACCTCAGTTGTGGAATGATATAAAACATGATAAATCCACACTAAGGAATGTTACTCAGCAATAAAAAAGAGTAATCTACTAGTGCATATAAACATGAATAAACCTCAAATATATTACGCTAAGTGAAGAAGCCAGACCCAAAAAGCATTATGTGACATATAATTTATTTAGGCAAAAACTGTGGGGACAAAGGGGCTTCCCAGGTAACTTAGCAGTAAAGAATTTGCCTGCAATACAGGAGACATTGGCTGATCTCTGGGTCAAGAAGATCCCCTGGAGGAGGAAATGGCAACCCATTCCAGTATTTTTGCTGGGATAATCCCAAGGACAAAGAAGCCTGGTGGGCTACAGTCCATGGAGTCACAAACAGTCAGACACGATTGAGCGACTGAGCACACAGGAATGAAAAACAGACCAGTGGTTGCCACGAGCTGGGGGTGGAGGAGGAAACCACTACAGGGTGAATTCTTCTGGATGATAAAACTCTTCTTAATCTTGACTGCGATGGTAGCTACACAACTTACGTGTCTGTCAAAACTTACAGCTCAGATAGTAAAGAATCTGCCTGCAGTGCAGGAGACTTGGGCTCGATCCCTGGGTTGGGAAGATCCCCTGGAGAAGGAAGTGGAAACCCATTCCAATATTCTAGCCTGGACAGAGGAACCTGGCGGGCTATAGTCCATAGAGTCAAAAAGAGTTGGACACAACTAAAGTGATTTAGCACACTAAAAAATGTACTGTATGTATATGACATTCCAATTAATCTGACATAAATAATAAGTGACACCCCCTTATCTGTATAAGATAAAGGCAGTTTATCTTATTCTTAGCTCCTGCAAGTACTTTTGTATCTGTGTGATCCATACAACCGAAGGAACACTGCTGCTTTTGGTGCTTTTAAAAACAGCTGTCGTGTCATTCTTCGCAAGCTCACTGCACTCTGCTCACACTGGCCTCAAGCAGTCCTAGACACACTGCAACCTCCATACCACCACCCCTCTGCAATACCAACACCCCTCCACAGTTAGGCAGTTGCTCTGCCTAACTGCTCCCCCCACTAGCTCCTTCTGATGCTGTGGGTCTCTGCTTAAGCATTACCTCCTTAGAGAAGCTCTCCTTGATTCTTTCAAGCTAGAGAATCTGTTATTCTCTGTCACCATGCCCCACTGGTTTGCTTTGATAGTCATAATCTTTCACTTCTTACTGTTTATTAATAAGCTTTTAAAAATCATCTGAACAGATCTCCCTCAACTTATGATGGGGTTATGTCCTAATAAACCCATTGCAAGTTGAGACTATCATTAAACATTTCTTGCATCTTCTCAATCCTTGTCTCCAGGCTATTTATCTGTAACTCCATTTTGTTTTCAAGATTTTGGATTATTTTTATTATCATTATTCTAAATTCTTTTTCAGGTAGATTCCCTATCTCCTCCTCTTAGGAGAAATAAAAAAGGCAATTAAAAATGAATAATGCAATAAATGAGAGCAAGTTGAGACTATCGTAAGTCAAAAATGCATTTACTACACCTCACCTACTGAACATCATAGCTGAGCCTAGCCTACCTTAAACATGCTCTGAATGTATGGGCAAAATCATCTAATGCAAAGCTGCTTTTATAATAAACTGTTGAGCCTAATCCCCAGTGTTACAGTATTAAGAGAAGGGGCCTTTGGGAGGTAGTAAGGTCATGAGTTGGAGAAGACTCTTGAGTCCCTTGGACTGCAAGGAGATCCAACCAATCCATCCTAAAGGAGATCAGTCCTGGGTGTTCATTGGAAGGACTGATGCTGAAGCTGAAACTCCAATACTTTGGCCACCTCATGAGAAGAGTTGACTCATTGGGAAAGACCCTGATGCTGGGAGGGATTGGGGGCAGGAGGAGAAGGAGGATGAGATGGCTGGATGGCATCGCCGACTCGATGGGCATGAGTTTGAGTAAACTGTGGGAGTTTGTGATGGACAGGGAGGCCTGGTGTGCTGCGATTCATGGGGTCACAAGGAGTCGGACACGACTGAGCAACTGAACTGAACTGAAGGTCATGAGAGTAGAGTCCTCATGAATCGGATTAGCGTCCTTATGAATGAGACCTCAGAGAGCTCCCTCTCCTTTCCAGCCATGGGTGGACAAAGCTAGAAGACCTCCATCTATGAACCAGGAAGGGGTCTCAGACACCACATTTACAGGCACACTGACCCTGGATGACCCAGCCTTCAGAACTGTGGGAAACGCATTTTTGTTGTTTATTAGTCACCTGGTCTATGGTAGCTTGTTATCGCACTCAGAACAGACTAAGACAACATGTATTCATAAACCTTTGCAGAACCCAGGAGCCTAGAGACCCTGCTCAGAGTGAGCAAAACCATTCGGCAGCAGCAGAAGTCAACCAGTATTATGATTACCTGTAAAGCCAACAACTGCTATATCTCCTAGTCTAGAGGCATAATGTGTCTGCACCATATTTAATTACACTGAAATCTAAGCTATATAAAACAGTTCATCCTTTCCTCACCAGTACATTTCTTCTCTTCATTGGAAACCTTCTGGGGTGAACTCCCTGGAGTTTGGGCAGAACCAAATCATGTCTATTGTGCATTGGACCATTCTGATGATGAGCATGTGCTCACAATATACCTTTGCCCTGTGCAACACCACCGTGAGAACTCAAAACACAGTAGGGAAGGATCAGGTTTGATCAATATGTGATGCAAAAACCTTCTCAAACTCAGTAAATTATTAATTGATAAGTTAAAGCTTTTCCTAATGAAAAAGTGATTTCAAAGGACCACTTCCTACTTAAACCACAGTCCAAGATTCAGAGATTGATTTCTTCTCTAGTAATTATAGTCGGACACGACTGAGCGACTGAACTGAACTGAACTGAATTATGGGCCAAATGTTTAAATTGTAGGCTTCAATAGTAACTACATATTTTCCCCCCTGAATCAAAATCTATGTCTGCGAAAACGATCAAACAACTTTTTTACTTGGGGTTTTCTTAAACATGTGTCATTAATGTTTTAGAGTGGGGTCTTGGTATCTGACATTCTCTCTGCCCAGAACACTCTTCCCATATATCCTACGGTTTACTCCTTCATCTCCCTGGAGACTTGGCTCAAAATTTATCATATCAGTAGGTTCATCCTAACTACTTAATATCACACCCATCATCTTCCCCATCCAGCCTCTGCATTCCCCTTTCCTCTATGGTATTTATCCCCATCTGCCATATGGTAAATGCTATATGTTTTGTTTATTGCATGTGTTTCCTTATTTTTATTGATTGCTGTATCCCCCAGCCTAAAACAGTGCTTGGCACATGTAGGTGATCAGTAAATATTTATTGAATGAATACTAAATTGATTGTTATACTATCAACCAATTCCCCCTAGAAACTATTTATTGACTTTCTCAGTTGCCAGGTGGGAGTTCATAGGAATTGCAAAGTCCAAGGGAAAACACATTTCTTAGGCTTTATGGGGTTCCTGAGCTATCCTCACTGATGAGAGCATTTCTCTGAAATTCTCAGGACAAAGCAAGCAAGTCTCAGGGGGAAGCAACATGATGGAAAGACCATTGTCCTGGGCTCCAGGACTCACTAAAGTCATGGTGTCAGCCAATTCACATGACTCTCTGAGCCTCAATTGCCTCCACTATAAAAAGGAGACGTGCTTGCTTCCCTTATCAGGCTGAAACGTGGATGAACTGAGAATCTTTCCCCTCCCAATCTTGTCTACCCCTACTTCCCCATGCCTCCCTGCCTGCCTTACCTTCTGGGCCCTAGTCCATTGCAGAAATGTGATAAACTAACCTGAGTCAATGAGTGTTAATGGGTTAATGTGACTGGATTTTTATTTTTTTAATTTTAAATGAAGGTTTAGAAAGTCTTCAGCCTTAATTTGGATGAACAATTTTAGATTAAATAAGAAGGGAAGAATTTCAGCTAGAGTAGGCGGTGGGGTGGGGGTTGTGGTTAATCACTTAAGGACCAGTGTTCCTTTTGGTATGCCCAAAATAATAGACTTCAAAATGATTCAGGAAGCAACAGCTGTAGGCTTTGGAGAATTATTCCTATGTATCCAGTACTCCATGAACAAGAGGCTTCTCCTGGTTACTCTACCTTAGGTGCACATATGCTTTCTAATGGAAAAGTTTGCAGTGGTTTCCAGTTCAGCATTCTTTTGCTGCAAAGCAAATCACAGGCCACGTAGAGAGAAGAGCCCTGCCCTGCCCTGCCCTCAAAACCCCCTTAGCATTGTCTCTAAACTGATAGATGTTCTGTCTCCAACCCTGATGAGTATTACTGCTGTCCACATATACCTGGAGATCAGTGGTTAAAATTGACTTAGCAGCTTCTACATTCATGTCCTTTGTGTCATGTCAACATTCGCCTTTCTTTCCGAGTGTTTTCCTCCTGTGTTTGAATCTAGGTTGGTGATTGATTAATGCTGAGACAAGTGTGGTGGTGTTTAAAATCACTGTACATTGTTTCCCTGTGTGTCTGTTAAAATCTAGAACCTTCGTGTGGTGCTAGGTTCAGGGCTCAGCTTCTTGCATTCCTGGCCAGTTCAGTCTGTGCTTCATAAGGAATGTACCAGGTGTGGGTTTGTGACATGTGCCTTTGCCCTTTATTAATCTTGCACAAAATATTTAGTTAGAGCCAAAACTTCCAAGACTTTCCCTGACAGAAAAGTTTAGGAAAAAAAAAGAACGCAGTGTCTCTTCCCGTAGTCTGTAATATTTTTGTTTACAGGGGAAATTTTTTATTTATTACTTTTTAGCTATAAACCTCACTCTATCCTGGCTTTCTGGCTGGCGCACACACACACACATGTAATCTTTGTATCAGTTCAGTTCAGTTCAGTCGCTCAGTCGTGTCCGACTCTTTGCGACTCCATGAATCGCAGCATGCCAGGCCTCCCTGTCCATCACAAACTCCCAGAGTTTACTCAAACTCATGCCCATCAAATTGGTGATGCCATCCAGTCATCTCATCCTCTGTCATCCCCTTCTTGTCCTGCCCTCAATCTTTCCCAACATCAGGGTCTTTTCCAATGAGTCAACTCTTTGCTTGAGGTGGCCAAAGTATTGGAGTTTCAGCTTCAGCATCAGCCCATACAATGAACACTCAGGACTGATCTCCTTTAGGATGGACTGACTGGATCTCCTTGCAGTCCAAGGGACTCTCAAGAGTCTTCTCCAACACCACAGTTCAAAAGCATCAATTTTTCGGCGCTCAGCTTTCTTTATAGTCCAACTCTCACATCCATACCTGACCACTGGAAAAACCATAGCCTTGACCAGATGAACCTTTGTTGGCAAAGTAACGTCTCTGCTTTTTAAAATGCTATCTAGGTTGGTCATAACTTTCCTTCCAAGGAGTAAGCGTCTTTTAATTTCATGGCTGCATTCACCATCTGCAGTGATTTTGGAGCCCCAAAAAATAAAGTCTGACACTGTTTCCACTGTCTCCCCATCTATTTACCATGAGGTGATGGAACCAGATGCCATGATCTTAGTTTTCTGAATGTTGAGCTTTAAGCCAACTTTTTCACTCTCCTCTTTCACTTTCATCAAGAGGCTTTTTAGTTCCTTTCACTTTCTGCCATAAGGGTGGTGTCATCTGCATATCTGAGGTTATTGATATCTCTCCCAGCAATCTTAATTCCAGCTTGTGCTTCCTCCAGCCCAGCGTTTCTCATGATTTACTCTGCATAGAAGTTAAATAAGCAGGGTGACAATATACAGCCTTGACGTACTCCTTTTCCTATTTGGAACCAGTCTGTTGTTCCATGTCCAGTTCTAACTGTTGCTTCCTGACCTGCATACAGGTTTCTCAAGAGTCAGGTCAGGTGGTCTGGTATTCCCATCTCTTTCAGAATTTTCCACAGTTAATTGTGATCCACACAGTCGAAGGCTTTGGCATAGTCAATAAAACAGAAATAGATGTTTTTCTGGAACTCTCTTGCTTTTTCGATCCATTGGATGTTGGCAATTTGATCTCTGGTTCCTCTGCCTTTTCTAAAACCAACTTGAACATCTGGATATACAGAGCCTCAAAATCCAAGTTCTTTTGTTCACTCAACAAAAATTAATTGAGGTCTTCCTTTGCACATGCAGGGGCTTCCCTGGTGGCTCAGATGGTAAAGAACATGCTGGCAATGTGGGAAACCCAGGGACAATCCCTGGATCGGGAAGGTCCGCTGGAGAAGTGAATGACTATCCACTCTAGTATTCTTGCCTGGAAAATTCCATGAACAGAAGAGCTTGGTGGGTTACAGTCCATAGAGTTGCAAAGAGTCTGAGATGGCTGAGAAATTAACACAGGCAATTGAGTGACTAAGAATGAAAGGCAGGGATAAGGAGAGGGGGTAGAGTGAGGGAGAGCGTGGCTGGAGAAAGCAGAGCAGCGTCAGGTGAGGTGGAGCAGGCAGACTCTCCAGACATCTGCCCCTGCTCACGCCTACTCTCCCCAAGCTACCATCACCAACTTCCTCCCAGGGTCTTTAGATTATGGGAACTGTGGTGAGACACAGAAGTATCTCCTGCCCCTATTTTTTTTTTTTTTTAGGGCAACATTGATCTCTTCCCTGCAAATAAAGTTTCCATGATGACACATTCATTTGGTGAGAATATGAAAGGAATACAGGGCACAGAAACAAAGGAAATGTGCAAGAGGCTTATCTTTAAAGGTATTTATTTATTTATTATGTGGCCATACCTTGTGGCTTGTAGGATCTTAGTTTCCTGACCAGGGATTGAACCCGTGCACCCTGCAATGAACCTGCAGAGCTATAATCATTGGACCACCATGGAATTTCCTGCAAAAGACATTTTGATGCATAAAATTGAAGCATCAGTTCAATTCCAATTTCACCTCATGTATTCACACTAAGTTGCTTCAGTGTGTCCAATTTTGGGGGATGCTATGGACTGTGGCCCCCTAGGCTCCTCTATCCATGGGATTCTCCAGGCAAGAATACTGGAGTGGATTACCATGACCTCCTCCAGGGGATCTTCCCAAGCCAGGGATCAAACCTTGTCTCTATGTCTCCTGCATTGGCAGTCAGGTTCTGTAACACTAGTACCACCTCACTGAAACCAAAACACACTGTTAGCCTGGTAGGACATCCTATCACCTGAATGGCCCCCAACTCTACTCCCCCAAACTCTTTCCAAGCCTCCAACAATATCTTTTCACTTCCCCTCTGACTAGATCTTATCTCTAAATGTGGTGTCAGGAGTACATGAAGTTAGTGTGCCTTGCTGAGGTCAAAGCCCTGAAGACCTGACAATTCTTGACTACTACCACTCCACTGGCGCTCCTACCTCACGGGCAGGTGACCTTGGGATATCCCCAGGAGAGAAGCAGAAGCCAACTTTAAGAGCGAGGAGACGCTCCCCTGGCCAGAGGTTTCAGTAGGCTGGCTGGGAGGCAGAACAGTACAAGGGGCTGAGTAACACCCTACCACCTCCCACACCCTCGTTTGGACTTGGCAAGTGTTAATAATCCTCCTGTTTGGAGTTTACCTCCAGAAAATGTCAAGTTTCCTCACTCCTTCTTTGGGCAGCTCAGGCTTCCACTTGGAAGATGAAAGAGACAGATACTTACTAAAATGGTTAATCAGTAATTCCAAGCTAATTGACATGTGACCTTGACAGCAATTATTGGAGGATAACCTGGCACACAGTAAATACTTAAAAGAGATAGCCATATCCTGATAAAGTCCACGTGATTAACACATTGCTGCAGTTATGACAAGCTCTATTTCTCCCGCACCTTAAGAAAAGTGTTCACCCATACCAAAGTAGGCAAAAGATTTTGTGCACAGTTGGCCTGATACGTGGCCTTCACCTCGAGCTATTGAAAACAATAGCAACTAGGGATTAACTGGTAAGCATGAGTCAGAGCCTGGGCTAACCACTTTGTCTCATTTATTCGTCTTGACTACTCTACACAGTAACTATAGAAGGTAGGTTCTATTACCATTTCTATTTTAGAGATGAAAAAGATGAGACAAGAAGAAGGTTTAAAACTTGTGCATTTTATACCCCTAATAAGTGGTGAACATGGGAATCAAACTCAGGGAGTTTGATGCCAGATCCATGTGCTCATCCCCTTGAAATTACTTAGGGTCATCTATATTTGCTGGCATTAGAGGGGATCTGCTGTGCTTTCTTCCAGTCCCCTGAACTCAGGGCAGTAGAAAGTAAATGGGATGCAGCCACCATGGAAAACAGTATGGAGGTTACTCAAAAACAAACAAACAAAAAAACACTGAAAGGAGAACTACCATATGCTCCAGCAATCTCACACCTGGACATACTTCTGGACAAAACTATAATCCAAAAGATACATGTACCTTTATGTTCATAACCACACTATTTACAATAACCAAGACATGGAGACAACCTAAATGTCCATGACAGATGAAAGGATAAAGAATATGTGGTACATGTTGTACACAAGGGAATACTTCTTGTTGTTTAGTCGCTAGGTTTCGTCCAATACTTTTGGGACCCCAGGGACTATAGCCCACCAGGTTCCTTCTATGAGTAGGATTTCCCAGGCAAAAGTACTGGGGTGGGTTGCCATTTCCTTCTCCAGGGGATCTTCCCAACCCAGGGATTGAGCCCATGTCTCCCACATTAGCAGGCAGATGCTTTCCCACTGAGCCATCAGGGTAGCCCATAAAAAAGATTGAAATAATGCCATTGACAGCCACATGAATGGACCTAGAAATTATCATGAAATAAGTCAGGAAAAGAAAGACAAATTCCATATGATATCACTTATATGTGGAATCTAAAATATGACACAAATAAATTTATCTATGAAACAGAAATAGACTCACAGACATAGAGAACAGACTTGTGGTTGCCAAGAGGGAAGGCAAGTCGGGGAGGGATGGAGTAGAGTTTGGGATTAGCAGCTGCAAACTATTATATATAGAATGGAGAAACAGCGAGATCCTACGGTATAGCACAGGGTACTGTATTCAATATCCTCTGATAGAGACTTCCCTGGCAGTCCAGTTGTTCAGATTCTGCACTTTCAATGAAGGGGGCACAGACTGGATCCCTGGTCACGGAACAAAGATCTCACATGCCTCACAGCATAGGCAAAAAATAATAGTAATAATAATAAGATAAAATAAAATAAAGGCAAATTGTTTCACAAAAAGAATATCCTATGATAAACCATAGTGGAAAAGAATATGAAAAACTGTGTGTGCGTGTGTGTGTGTGTCTGTATGTGTGTGTATGTGTGCACAGCTGAATCATTTTGTTCTGCAGTAGAAATTAGCACAACATTGTAAATCAGCTATAATTCAATAAAATAAAACATTTTTTAATTAAGTTAAAATCACAGAAGAGTAGAGGTGATCTGGAGACTGGGAGAAGTGGAGGGAGGACTCTTGTTTTCCCCTCATGTACAGCTCTCCTCTGTCATTCATGGATGTTTCTCCATCCAGGATTTATGCCTATCCAATTTTTGACTTTTGGATTGTAAGCATTGTGCCAAATATGGGAAGAATAACTTTTTTAAAATCATGAAGTTTGGTTTCATACTGCTAATGAATTGTGTGAAAAGAAAGGGTGTGTTCCACCTCCATTAGTTTGGAAAGGGGCAAAAACACTTGCCTCACTCTCTTACCCCAGAGAAGGCAATGGCACTCCATTCCAGTACTCTTGCCTGGAAAATCCCATGGATTGAGGAGTATGGTAGGCTGTGGTCCGTCGGACACGACTGAAGTGACTTAGCAGCACTCTCTACACTCTGCACTCAGTTCACACACAAAAGGGTGAAGATGGCAGTGAATTTCCAGTTCCTGATCTTTTACCAACACTGAGTGTATTTTCTGTCCCCCTTTACCTCTCTTCTGGGTTAAGGTTTTGATCAACATACCAAGCATATACCACATGGACATCCCAGAAGTTTTGAGCTTTGGAAGCTGTTAAAAAGTTAACTATGAAATTATTAGACCATTCGTCACTACTCTTAAGATTGTTTTAGAAGAAAAAAAAGTTTTTTGCTTTGGTGAAAGCAGACTATGAATGAGGGATTGGAAGAGCCTAGTCCAAGTGGACTTGCATGTACCCTGATGGAGAAAAGGGAGCTAAGGAAACTGTCATTCTTTTCATCTGGGGCATCTGAGGAGTTGAGACAGTGGAAGATGAGCCACAGGTTATGAGTCCCTCCATGAGCCAGGCACTGGGCTAGGAGCTTCTACAAATATTTTACAATCTAATTATTTACAATTTTACAGCTCAAGGCTAACATCTTCTAGCACAGTCTTCTAAGTACTTTACAAGTATTGACTCATTTAAGAGTCACAACAACTAGATAGAGCAGATTCTGTTATCCTCACTTTAAAACACGGGAAAATGAAGAGGTTAACTAACTTGGCCAAGGTCCTGCAGCTGGTATGTGTTAGAATCAGGAATTAAACCTAGTTCCAGAAACACAACTCTTCCTCTCTGGACCACATTACCTCTCAGGATGCTCAGAGAGGTTACCTGGTTCAGTATTGCACAGCTAGAATGGCAGAACCAGGACTCAGAGCCCAAGTTTGTCTGGCATCAGAATGTATGCTTCCTACTATACATTTCTGCTACCTACGCCTACTACATCTTTCCAGTTTGGTCTTGTGGTTGCAGGAAAGTTTTCATCCTACCCTCGAGGAACAAATTCAGATACACCGCTTCCTCTTTTGTTTCTCTTCTCTCTGCTTCACTTCTTCCCTCCACTTTCCTCTCCCCCTTTCTCTTTTTCTCTGGTATTTTTTCCTTTCCTTGTTTTTCCTCCCCCCTCCCCCCCCCACTGTTTCTTGCTCAAGTCTGCCAGCTAACATACAGAAAGGGAAAGGAGGACACAAGAGGTTACTAAGCTTCGACCTCATAAGTTTATCCCAGCTTACCAAGGTTAAGAGTAATTACAATCTGACCAGAATCTAAAATGAAAAATTAAATGCTTATCTCAAGAAACATGTATATGGAGAATTAATCCAACTGTTGTGACAAAAGGGGCATTTTGAATTTTAATATGTTCAACCTATTGACCAATTAGATGGATCATTACATGCTCACTGTATTGTTTAATGATTCTATCAAGGGTTTAGTTATTGATGTCAGTGTTCACATGAACAAAATTACACATCCTTACCCTTAGGCCAGATCCTACGAAGCCAGCAGGCTCAGATGTACAGAATGCCAACAAGTTTCCAGTTTATTGGACTGGAGACAGCTACAGTTTCTAAGACACCCACAAGTGTTTCAAATAAAGGCATTTATAGAACTCATTAACACCTCAAAGACTCCATAATACTCATTCATGTCATAACCTTTTTAGTATATTATACAGAGTGTGTGGGTCACAATCAACTGTGGAAAATTCTGAAAGAGATGGGAATACCAGACCACCTGACCTGCTTCTTGAGAAATCTGTATGCAGGTCAGGAAGCACCAGTTAGAACTGGACATGGAACAACAGACTGCTTCCAAATAGGAAAAGGAGTACGTCAAGGCTGTGTATATTGTCACCCTGCTTATTTAACTTATATGCAGGGTACATCATGAGAAATGCCGCGGTGGTTTGAAGCACAAGCTGGAATCAAGATTGCTGGGAGAAATACCAATAACCTCAGATATGCAGATGACACCACCCTTATGGCAGAAAGTGAAGAAGAACTAAAGGGCCTCTTGATGAAAGTGAAAGAGGGGAGTGAAAAAGGTGGCTTAAAGCTCAACATTCAGAAAACTAAGATCATGGCATCCGGTCCCACCACTTCATGGCAAATACATGGGGAGAGAGTGGAAACAGTGGCTGACTTTATTTTGGGGGCTGTTAAATCACTGCAGAAAGTGATTGCAGCCATGAAATTAAAAGATGCTTACTCCTTTGAAGGAAAGCTATGACCAACCTAGACAGTGTATTAAAAAGAAGAGACATTACTTTGTCAACAAAGGTCCGTCTCGTCAAGGCTATGATTTCTCCAGTAGTCACATATGCGTGTGAGAGTTGGACTATAAAGAAAACTGAGCACCGAAGAATTGATGCTTTTGAACTGTGGTGTTGGAGAAGACTCTTGAGAGTCCCTTGGACTGCAAGGAGATCCAACCAGTCTGTCCTAAAAGAGATCACTGTTCATTGGAAGGACTGAAGTTGAAGCTGAAACTCCAATACTTTAGCCACCTGATGCAAGGAGCTGACTCATTTGAAAAGACCCTAATGCTTGGTAATGGATGAGATGGTTGGATGGCATCATTGACTCAATGGACTTGAGTTTGGGTAACTGGGAGTTGGTGATAGACAGGGAGGCCTGGTGTGCTGCAGTCCATGGGGTCACAAAGAGTCGGACATGACAGTGACTGAACTGAACTGAACAGTATGTATTTCTTCTCCTATTCAAGGACTAGATCTGTCCAGGACTTTGACAGTGATCTTCTCTTCTCTATCTGCTCATGTTCTTTCATGCCTTCAAGTCCCATCTCCTGCTGATGACCTCTAAATCAGTGTCTCTAGACTCTCAATAATTCTAATTATCTCCCTGGAATGTGAAGTCAAGTGAGCCTTAGGAAGCATCACTACGAACAAAGCTAGTGGAAGTGGTGGAATTCCAGTTGAGCTCTTTCAAATTCTGAAAGATGATGCTGTGAAAGTGCTGCACTCAATTTGCCAGCAAACTTGGAAAACTCAGCAGTGGCCACAGGACCAGAAAAGGTCAGTTTTCATTCCAATCCCAAAGAAAGGCAATGTCAAAGAATGCTCAAACTACCGCACAATTGCACTCATCTCACACACTAGTAAAGTAATACTCAAAATTCTCCACGCCAGGCTTTAGCAATACATGAACTGTGAACTTCCAGATGTTCAAGCTGGTTTTAGAAAAGGCAGAGGAACCAGAGATCAAATTGCCAACATCCAATGGATCATCAAAAAAGTAAGAGAATTCCAGAAAACCATCTATTTCTGCTTTATTGACTACACCAATGCCTTTGACTGTGTGGACCACAATAAACTGTGGAATATTCTGAAAGAAATGGGCATACCAGAGCACCTGACCTGCTTCTTGAGAAATCTGTATGCAGGTCAGGAAGCAACAGTTAGAACTGGACATGGAACAACAGACTGGTTCCAAATAGGAAAAGGAGTACGTCAAGGCTGTATATTGTTACCCTGCTTATTTAACTTATATGCAGGGTACATCATGAGAAATGCTGCGCTGGTTGAAGCACAAGCTGGAATCAATATTGCCGGGAGAAATATCCTAACCTCAGATATGCAGATGACACCACCCTTATGGCACAAAGTGAAGAAGAATTAAAGAATCTCTTGATGAAAGTGAAAGAGGGGAGTGAAAAAGTTGGCTTAAAGCTCAACATTCATAAAACTAAGGTCACGGCATTTGGTCCCATCACTTTATGGCAAATAGATGGGGAAACAGTGGAAACAGTGGCTGACTTTATTTTTCTGGACTCCAAAATCACTGCAGAAGGTGATTGCAGCCATGAAATTAAAAGACATTTGCTCCTTGGAAGGAAAGTTATGACTAACCTAGACAGAATATGAAAAAGCAGAGACATTACTTTGTCAACAAATGTCCGTCTAGTCAAGGCTATTGTTTTTCCAGTGGTCATATATGGACGTGAGAGTTGGACTATAAAGAAAGCTGAGCACTGAAGAATTGATGCTTTTGAATTGTGTTGTTGAAGAAGACTCTTGAGAGTCCTTTGGACTGCAAGGAGATCCAATCAGTCCATCCTAAAAGAGATCAGTCCCGGGTGTTCATTGGTAGGACTGATGTTGAAGCTGAAACTCCAATACTTCAGCGAAGAGCTGACTCATTTGAAAAGACTCTGATGCTGGGAAAGGTTGAGGGCAGGAGGAGAAGGAGATGACAGAGGATGAGATGGCTGGATGGCATCACCAACTCTATGGACATGGGTTTGGGTGGACTCAGGGAGTTGGTGATGAACAGGGAGGCTTGGCGTGCTGTAGTTCATGGGGTCGCAAAGAGTCAGACATGACTGAGTGACTGAACTGAAGTCGCTACTTTGCATCTGAAATTCACCCAGAAATAGATTTCTAGAATTTTCCCCATACAATTCTGCTAATAGTATTTCTCTACCACACAGCTAAAATCCTTCATTCATCTTGAATCCTCCCTCTCCTATATTCCATATTCAGTAGGTCTCCAGATTCTGTTAGTTTAAATACCAAGATGTCTTCCAAATATCTCCATTTCTCTATTCCTACTGTTATGGCCTTCAATTTTCATCTCTTCCAGGATTACTGCCACAGTCTTATGCATCTGGGACAGAGTGTGTCTTTGCTTCCCTGTATGTTTCATCTCACAGTCTCTAAGTTAGTTACATCTGTCTTGTATACCTTGAGATACAGTTACAAGCAGAACTGAGCTGACCTCACCTCACTCTAGCCCACTATTCATGACACTGTAGAACTTTATTTCCCACACATAAGTTATCCCTGTATTTCCATTAGTTTCCTATCACTTAAAGAAAAGGTGAAGTACATTGATATGGCATGCAAGGCCCTTCACAACTTGTTTACAATTTAATTTTCTCCCTCCTCCCTTATTTTCCATCATTCTTCTCCATCTACCTGACAATCCAGCTGAATGAACTCAGATGTTCCCTGAGCATGCTGCTGGGGCCAGTAGGTGACCCCAAAACATGCCTCAATGGCATATTGATTATTCTGAATTAAAGTTACTTAAGAAATGGTCAGTGAAAGAGGGACACTCTGACCTTTCCATCTCCCCAAAAGCAGGAAATCAATCTCTCAAGTGAAAAGTACAGTCACTGTATCTGGAGATAAAAGGACACCCCTGTAACCAGAGGTTGAAAATTCAGGCCAAAGGGACTTATGTACACAAAACTTGCTACTTCTTTAATTTATTAACCCATTCCCAAACTCTGTTTAGATGCTTCACTAACTGCATACCCCAAACTTAAGTTTCTTTGTCCTGTCAATTCCTCAGAAATGCATTGTTTCTTTGCCTAAAAAGTATAAAACTTGCCCATTTTGGTCAGTTCTCAGGCCTCATTACTATAATACCTCCATATGCATGAATTAAAATTCATTTCTTTTTTTCCTGTTAACCTGTTTTGTGTCCACTTTATTAGGTCCAGCTACCAGAACCTAAGAGTGATAAAGGGGGATATTTTCCCCTCCACAATAATGCCATACTCTGTGTATCCTTGGGTCTTTTTTTTTTTTTTTTGACTATTCTACATGGTATGTGAGATCTTAGTTCCCTGACCAGGATTCAAACCTGTGCCCCTTGCAGTGGAAGTGCAGTCTTAACCACTTAACCCTGGCAGTCTTCCACTGCCAGGGAATTCCTATCCTCAGGTCTTCACACATGATGCAGTTCTGCCAAGAATGACCTCCCCTTGCTCCAGCCCTAGCAGTGCCTGGAAAATGCTTCCTTATCTTTCAAAACCCAATTCAATGTCTCCTCTTCTGGGACACCTTCCCAGACAGCTCTTTTCTCTGCAAACATACATCACCTGGATCTCCACATAAGATGCTGTTTTTCAAGGATTTATTTACTTTTGTCATCATTTATATTGGTTTCCTGGGGCTGCTGTACCAAATTATCACAGATTGGATGGCTTAAAGCAACAGAAGTGTACTCTGTCTCAGTTCTTGGGGCCAGAAGTCCAAAGTGCATACACCTGGACTCAGATAAGGTGTCAGCAGGGCCACACTCTCTCCAGAAGTTCTAGAGGAGAATATGTTCCTTGCCTCTTTCACATTCTGGGGGCCGCTGCCACCCCTTGACTTGTGGCCACATCACCTCAATCCCTGCTTCCACCCTCACATCATCATCTTCTCTGTGTGTTGGAAGATCTCCCTCTACTACCCTCTTATAAGGATAATGTGATGGCATTTAGTGCTCACCTCACCTGGACAATTCAGGCTAATCTCCCCATCTCAAGTTTCTTAATCATATCTGCAAAGACCATTTTTCTGAATAAGTTAACACTGAAAGGTTTAAGAATTTGGGTCTAATATTTTGGGGACCAACATTTAGGCTACTATGCTGTCCCAATAGTCTGGGACTTCAGAACAGGTAGAGGATATATTTTATTTCTTTTTTATTCCCAGCACTAATAGAAATTCAATACTTGTTTACTGAATGACTAGGGAATAAACAGAATTCAACATTCTCATCTTACAGATAATGGCTGTTCATTCACTCAACAAAGCATTTATTATTATGTACCAGATACTACACAGGAAGTACAGTGACCACACAAAACCAACATGACTCGTCTCATAGAACTTATATTCTAGTGGAAGAAATAGGCATTTAAAAAGGGCAGATATTGGGACTTCCTTGGCAGGTCAGTGACTAGGATTCCATACTTCCATTACAGGCATCATGGATTCGATTCCCGGTTGGGGAACTAAGAATATCTAGCCACACACTGAGGCCAAAGAAAGAGGGGCAGCTATTACAAAATACATAATTACAGAGTGTAATCAGGGTCAGGAAAGGAAAGAGCAAGGATCAACAAGAAAGAAAAAGGAGTGCATATCAGCAAGTGCTTCTTTATGGAAGTAACATTGTTAGCTGAGATCAAAGAATGGGTAACTGGAAGGTGAAGAGTCAGGAGTAGGGGTGCAATTATTCCAGGCAGAGGGAACAATATATGCACAGATTTTTACACAGTAAAGAGCTTGGTGAATTCAAGAAACAGGATCCAGAGAGGCTGGAATGTAATCATCTAGAGGTAAGATGGGGAAGATGTTGGCAGGGCACATCATGCAGGCTTTGAGACTGTCTTAACAATTTGGAATTAATCCTTGAAACAGTAAGAATTTAAGGCCAGTGATGAAATGGCCATATTTTAGTTTTAGAAGTTGTCTCTGCTTGCTGATTTGAAGACTGATCGCAACAGCTAAGAAAGTAGAGGGAAGGCATGTGGGGAGGCCACTGGAGAGATCCAGTGAGAGCTGCTGCTGGCTTGGACTAGAGTGATAGCCTCTGGTAAGGATAGAAGTACACAGACCGGAGATATATTTGAAAGTACAATAGATAAGCTTCACATGTTAAACCAGAAATGATGGGTTGTTTTTTTTTAAGGTGAAGTTCCCATGTCCCTCTGGTCTGAGTAGAGTTAATGAACAATATATTTAAGGTCTGATGATTTTTGAAAAGGTCTTCAAGATCTTCCAGTGGGGCAAGAATAGTCTTTTCAACAAAAAGTGCTGGGACAACTGGATTTCTGTAGGTGAGAAAATGAAGTTGGGCCCTTACCTTATACCACATAAAAATTTTACACAAAATAATCAAAGACCTAAATGTAACAGCGAAAGCTACAAACAGAAAACGACTCAAGGATAGATCTTTATAACCCTGGATTTGGCAATGGATTTGTAGATGTGACATTTAAGGCATAAACAAAAGAGAAAATAGCTAAATTGGACTTCATCAAAATTAGAAACCTTTTACAAAATGTTTTATTTTGGGAGGGAACTAAGATGGTGGAGGCATAGGACGGGGAGACCACTTTCTCCCCCACAAATTCATCGAAAGATGACTTGAATGCTGAGCAAACTCCACAAAATAACTTCTGATCGCTAGTAGAGGACATCAGACACCCAGAAAAGCAGCTCATCGTCTTCGAAAGGAGGTAGGACAAAATATAAAAGATAAAACGTTTTATTTTGGAACCCCCAAATTTCTAGTTACACTGAGAAACAATGATGTCATAAAAAGGCATCTTAGGAAAGAATACAAGGATTGAATATAGAGGCTGGTACAGGCAAGAAATTGTTGATGTGAGAAAAGAATGAGAGCATAATATTGCAAATTGGCAAAGGATGGGGTGGCAGGAGAAAGGTAGTCATCTGCTTCTGTTACCAAATAAATACACAGAAGTTTCACTGCTTAAGGGTTTGGGGTGGGGGAGCCACACGGAAGAAGGGTTGCTATAGAGGAGGGCTGAGCATTGAAGACAGATGCTTACTTATTTTTAATTCTATAATTTTCTCAACTGCTCAAAGTTAGGTCTAGTTCAGTAAAGTTTTAAAAATAGTTCAGTGCAGTCACAAAGTCATGTCCTGCTCTTTGAGACCCCATGGACTGCAGCACGCCCACCTTCCCTGTCCATCACCAACTCCCGGAGCTTGCTCAAACTCATGTCCATTGAGTCGGTGATGCCATCCAACCATCTCCTCCTCTGTTGTCCCCTTCTCCTCCTGCCCCCAATCCCTCCCAGCATCAGGGTCTTTTCCAATGAGTCAACTCTTTGTATGAGGTGGCCAAAGTATTGGAGTTTCAACCTCAGCATCAGTCCTTCCAATGAACACCCAGGACTGATCTCCTTTAGGATGGACTGGTTGGATCTCCTTGCAGTCCAAGGGACTCTCAGAGTCTTCTCCAACACCACAGTTCAAAAGCATCAATTTTTTGGCGCTCAGCTTTCTTCACAGTCCAACTCTCACATCTATACATGACCACTGGAAAAACCATAGCCTTAACTAGACAGACATTTGTTATAACCTCCATCTATGCCTAATATCAACAATATCAGAAAATATCAGACAAACCAAACCGAGGGATGTTCTGAATAACTGACCAGAATGCTTTAAAAGTCTCAAGGTTATGAAAGATAAACTATCACAGATTAAAATAAACAATCCTTATGGCAGAAAGTAAAGACAAACAAAAGAGTTTTTGATGAAAGTGAAAGAGGAGAGTGAAAAAGTTGGCTTAAAACTCAGCATTCAGAAAACTAATATCAAGGCATCTGGTCCCATGGCAAATAGATGGGGACACAATGGAAACAGTGAGAGATTTTATTTTTTTGGACTCCAAAATCACTGCAGATGGTGACTGCTGCCATGAAATTAAAAGATACTTGCTCCTTGGAAGAAAAGCCATGACCAAACTAGACAGCACGTTAAAAAGGACATTAATTTGTCAACAAAGGCCCATTTAGTCAAAGTTATGGTTTTTCCAGTTGTATGGATATGAGAGTTGGACTATAAAGAAAGCTGAGCCCTGAAGAATTGGTGCTTTTGAACTGTGGTGTTGGAGAAGACTCTTGAGAGTCCCTTGGACTGCAAGGAGATCCAACCAGTCCATCCTAATGGAGATCAGTCCTGGGTGTTCATTGGAAGAACTGATGAATATTGAAGCTGAAACTCCAATACTTTGGTCACCTGATGCAAAGAAATGACTCATTTGAAAAGACCCCAATGCTGGGAAAGATTGAAGGCAGGGGGAGAAAGGGACCGCAGAGGATGAGATGGTTGGATGGCATCACCGACTCAGTGGACATGAGTTTGGGTGGACTCCGGGAGTTGGTGATGGACAAGGAGGCCTGGCGTGCTGCAGTCCATGGGGGTTGCAAAGAGTCGGACAAAACTGAGCAACTGAACTGAACATTTTGTGACAAGTGAAAATTACATGACATTCAGATACTAGTACTCATCCGTAGTTTTATTGATATATAGACATGCTTGTTCATTTGCATATTGTCTATGGCTGCTTTCAGCTTCCACAGCAGAACTGAGCATTTGTAATGGAGACCCTATGGCCCACAAAGCCTAAAATATTTATTGTCTGCTCCTTTACAAAAAAAGTGTGCTGAGCCCTGGTATACGTGGTTGCCCACATCAGCTCCTTATGGGTATACAGTTGTACATCAAAAGCACTTTTCTTAGTGCTACAAAACAGGTCTGTGTTAATCACAGAATCATAATTTCATGACTATTTTATAGAAACTTGGAAAATGTTAATTGAACAAATTATGTAAACATCTAAATTGCCCATCAAAGATTCCCACAATAACCACACTGCCTCCACATTATGTGTAGAAGGATGTTTCTATGTAAGGATTACAGCAGTCTTCATACTTGTCAATCAAGCTAGTACCAAAGATTGTAATAGATTATGCAGCTTGTATCTACCTCCTTTTCTCCTTCCCTTTCTACCTCCCTCCATTTTTTCCTTTTTCCTCCTTTTCTTTCCGTTCTAGCTTCTCCACAGCTCTAAGAGGAGTACGACCACCTCCACCTGACAAAGATGTCCCCAAAGATGCAGAGATCTCATTATGCAGTCTCTAAGAATTGTAAGGAAATGTTAGGAAGCAAAATGCTTGAAAAAGTGGTTTAACAAATCACCGAGTAATATTTTCTTATGGTATCAACTTAACCTAATCCTGAGGAGACACTACATGGTTAATTCAGAAACAATATGGATAGAATCAGCAACATGTATGCTCACAGGGTAAGTGCAGAGTGAGTACATAGATGGGATTGGCCAACAAGTGATAAGCATATGGACTAATAATATACTTATAAACATTTATGGAATACCTACTATGAGTTCCATAAATGTGATAAACATATGCACTAATAATAGTTATAATTAGTATTACCCTCACAACAAATCTATAGGGTAGATACTGTTGTTTTCTCTGCACAACAAATAAAGAAGCCAAAACCTAGAGATGTCAACCTACCCAAGGGCACATAACTCATAGATAACCGAGAGTCAGGATTCTAAGCTAGGTTTGTCCATGTCCTGGGATAACCTTATTAACTGTATGAATGTGTCCTTTCTTCCCCCACATATGTATTTTCATGTTGCATACTTTTCTCTCATATGTATACAACCTTCCTCCTACAGTACCTAGGGAATATCAAGGGCATGAATGAGTTAGGGAGCAAGTGAGAATGTGAGTTTGGGATTGTTATGCCAGAAAGAAGTTAAAAAAAAAAAAAAAAAAAAAAGAGTGGGAGAGTTAATATTCAGCTTCCAATACCCCAAAATCAGATTTTCAATTCCTTAGCACGACAACAGGTTTAAAGGCAGACTTTACCAAGAGAAAAGTATTTTTCTAAATTATCTTACCTCTTCAAGAACTGTATCTGAAACTTTAACACAACTTTAACAGAGGTGTAGGTAAATCAGAAAAGCCTCTGTCTTTTCTCTCAGTGGCCTGTGGAGAGAAAAGCAGAGGTATAGAGTCAGGGAAAGATGCTGCAAAAGACCCTGAAGCTGGGAAAGACTGAAGGCAAAAGGAGAAGGTAGGCAGCAGAGGATGAGATGGTTGGATAGCATCATCCACTCAACGGACGTGAATTTGAATAAATCCCAGGAAATAGTGAATGACAGGGAGCATGGCGTGCTGCAGTCCACGGGGCTTCAAACAGTCAGACATGACTTAGTGACTGAACAACAACGACACTCTTCCCCCTCTGTGCCAATGCCCCTATAAGAAGACTAGTAGTAGATGACGTGAAGGGCAAGTCTGAATTTGAGGAGTTTCTGCTTTCTGCTGAGAGCGCCGAGAGGCGGAACCGCCTATGAAGTGCCCTGCAGCCGCATGGAGGCCACCATGTTGAAAGAAATTCAGGAGGTGGCGCGGTTAGACAGCAGGAAGGCCCCACTCCACTTTCCACAAGGTTTTCAGTTCACGCATGATATTTTGGGGGTTGGGGGACAGGGATGTGTGTTATGGATATGAGTTTAGAGACTGGTTGAGGAATTTGCCAAAAGTGTTGGTGTGCAAAAGCCCCTCAGGCCCAGTGAAGACCAAGGCAGGGTCCAGGTGGTAGCTGCGGTAAGGGCTGCCTAACCAAGCCCAGAGAGAAGATCCCTCCCCCACTTCAGCTGGGACACTGGCGGAGTACTGGGGTGCTGGCCCATCACCCTTAGCCAGGATGTGGCTCTAAGGACCCCTTCTCCATCGCAGACACTCCTTCACACGCCATACTCAGTAACCCAAAAGACTTAGCACCATCTGGAAGAGGGGGGATAGAAGTCTGACGGACTGAGTGCTGTTCCCAAAGAACCAGAATGTGTAAGTCTAAAGAGACTATTTAATGAGACTAAAATAGTTTTGTTGAATGCAAAGTAGAATTTTCCCCACTCACATATATACTATGGGAGGTTATAAAGACTAGCATACAGGTTATAGGTTCATCATGAGGGATTATTGAGGATCTCAAGTAGGTTGTTTTTCATCATCAAAAAATCTGGGCATAGTGTGAGTAAATTTGCCCAACCCCACAGCCTGTGCTCTGAACCATCACATTTTACGGCCAGTATATGCTAATGGTAAAGGTTTGGTCAAAATCTTAGGAAAGTGAAATGTTTTAACTTTCTCCAAGTATATTTCTTGGTTGAAGTGGGGACAGAGGGTGTATAATCTGTTTATATAACATATATTACTTATATAATAAATAATAATACCTTTCTCATTGAGCAGCTATGAGAATTGAGGCTTAGAACAGAGCCTGGCAGGAAGTGCTACATGTTTGCTATCATCATCATCATTATTTTCTATGGTAATTATGATGAATATTGTTGGCTGACTCCCTAGCATCTGTATGCTCCTTTCTCCCACTGAGTAGCAACCACAGTTTAAGTGGAATTAAACCCAAACCCAGGCATGGGTCCTGATTACTGAATACATCAGGGTAAATCAGCCCCTTCTCAGAGTGATTGGTTTAAGAGTAGGCAGAGATTCTAAGTTGGTTCAACCAGAATAAAAGTTGGAACGTCTATCTGATGTTTTGGGGGGAAAGTTCTCTCTTTTCTTTGTATAGTATAGTGAATGAACTTGTGATTTAAAATTGCACCAGCCAATTTTGGTACTATATTATTTAGGACCTATTAGTGGGTCTCAATATTTTTTGGTTAAGGATCATTTTGCATCCTTAAAAACTGAGAACCACAGAGAGCTTTTTTATGAGAGTTTTTATGTATGTGGATAACATTTATCAGTATACACTGTATTAGAACTTAAAACTGAGAATTTGATAACTATTAACTCACATAAATAACAATAAAAATATTTCTTCGAGATTAATGTAAAGAACATAGTTTTAAACTTAAAAAAACGAAAATTTCCAAAACAAAAAAATCAGTGAGAAGAGTGGTGTTTTTATATATTTTTTAAACCTCTTTAGTATTCAGCTTAATGAAAGACAGCTGGATTCTCATAGCTGATGCACTCAATACTTTGATATCTATCCTCCGGATAACTCCACTGTTTGCTTGGGATAAAGACAAACAATGTCTAAGCATTTGTGTCAGTATCCTGTGGTTACTATAACAAAATAACATAAATTTAGTTGCTTAAAACAACAAATTTTACCTTCTACTAAGTCCAAAATCAGCTTTGCTGGGCTAAAAACATGATGTCATCAGGGATAGTAACTTCTTGAGGCCCAGAGCTCCCCAACTCCTGGTTAGGAACCCAGCTGAAGAGCAGGAGGCAAGCAGCAACCTGAACCATTGCTGACATATTACTGCCTGCACTATACCCCCAATTGTTTGCATTACTGCCTGAACCTTCCCCCAATCCACACCTCTGTCCATGAAAAATTATTTTCCACAAAACTTGTGCCAAAAAGTTTGGGGACCGCTGCTCTAGTGGACACTCCATTTCCTTACCTTTGCCAGCTTCCAGAGGCTGCCCACATTTCCTGGCTTGTGGCTCTTTTCCCCTTCTCCAAAACCAGCAACTCTGAATCATCATGGCATCTGCTCTGACTCTGCTCTCTTATGTCCCTCAGTGATTATATATATATCCCACCTGGATAATCCAAAGTAACTGACTCAGCTTAATAGCCTTAACTTAATAACACCTGCAAAATCCCTTTGGTCATGTAAAGTAACATAGTCACAGGTTGTAAGAATTAAAATGTCAACATCTTTGGGGAAATCATTATTCAGCCTATAACAGCATTAATACAAAAATAGACTTGACCTCAGAGATCCACTAAAATGGTCTCGGGGATCCCAGGGATTCTACAGAGCTGCTCAAAATAATAATAAGGCTATAAACCATGGGTCTCCAACCTCTGGGATCTAATGCCTGATGATCTGTGGAGCTGATATAGTAATAATAGAAATAAAGTGCACAATAAATGTAATTTACTTGAATTAATCCCGAGACCATTCCCACCCCACCCACATTTGTGGAAAAATTATCTTCCATGCTTCTGGTGCCAAAAACATTGGGGACCACTGGAATAAACAAAATACCCCATATTTTAGTTAAGGCATAAGCAATTCAAAACCTTCATGGAAGTTCCAGTTTCAGGGACCCAGGATCCTTTCCTCTGATTCTGTCATAATCTGTAGGATTCAAGATAGTTTTGTCCTCACAAGTGTTGCCTTCCTCTGTATTAATTCAGTGACTTGTTACCATGAAGAAATTTCGATCCACTTTCCCACCCCCACTTCTAAAAGTAAGACTGAGAAATCACCTACATCAGTTCTGCTCATATCCTGTTGGCCAGATCTGGTCTGTTCATGTAGTCACACCCAGCTACCAGGGGGCTTGGAAAAGTAGCTGTGGTGGGGTCATCATGGATCCAGCTAAAAATTCTACTAGAATCGGGTAGTCTCTACTTCAGTTCTCGTAAGGAAAATCTAACTTGATGATGAAGGACAGCAGAGCCAAACAAATGAAGCCAGACCAAACCTTAACTGAGTCCTACCTCTGAACTTTTCAACTACTTGGGCTATTACTTTTTTTTTTAATGATAAAACCTACTTGACTTGGGGTTTCTATAATTTGCAGCCAAGAGTTATCTGCTTCAGTAACTGCATAGTATTTTCCTAACCAAAAAGTGGAAATACAGGATTTTATAGTTTCGTCTGCACTACAAGAACAGTGAGACAGGTGATTTGAAATTGGAGTCATGGGAAAAAAAAATTCAGGGATAGAGGATGGGATACTCACTAGTTATTAATCCTAGTTGCAACACAGGCTCCTCACTAGCTGAAACTCCAACCATTGAATTTTTTAAGATGATTTGAACAGCATGGATTAGTGAATCAAACTTTTTTTTACCTGGATAAGCTGTACAATTATAAAGTGGCATCATTCAGCATAAAACTAAGGATGTTATTGGAGCTGACGCAGTCTTGTTGTGGTATTAGGAACCTGGACTCCTTCCACCTTGTTCTATTTCCCTAAAGTAGCTGCTGGTATCCACATAATCCAGACCAACTCACCATCACATCTCAAGTCTCCCCAGCAGGAAAAAACGAAAGGAAAATCATTCCCTGGCCCTCTAAGGGGCATGAATCATTATCAAGCAAAATCATATATCACTACTAGTCCTTTATGTTTGACTAGAAAATACATAAGAACATAGATGAGGTTGATCACTTACATAATTTCTTTTGAATTTTAAAATACTGTTTTATTCTCAAAGCTATAAATAAAATATTGAATTACAATAGATATGGGCAAATGTTGAGATAAAGGCACATTTTAGGCAGTCAAACAACATTGGATAGTAAGATACAACATTGGATAATAAGAGACAAATCTCAGCAAACTTATTAGAAAATTGCACCCAAATAGTGAGATTTTGATTTCTGTTAAATGAGCTGCAGATCTCGAATCTGGTACCCATGAAACTCACAATAGATATGGGGATGTCCAGTTCACACTCTTGGATGTCAAATTTTTCCCTCTGCAGACACAGAGAAAGAAAATGTCTAAAAACCTGAATAGGAGAAAATAAGTTTTCTCAGGTTAACAAGACAATAAGGACAGAAATGAACATTTGCAGGCAGGCAAAGTTAACAAATTGTTCTTAACCTTCATCCCTGAGCCTGGTCTCACTTAATAGCCTTCTTTTTCCCCACTTTGTCCCTCCCACCTGAGGCATGAGGGATCTTAGTTCACCAACCAGGGGCCACCCTGCACCCCATGCAGTGGAAGAATGGAGTCTTAACCACCGGACCGCCAGGAAAGCCCTTCATTTTCCTCATTGGATATCTATTAAGATAGCAGGCTCTGGGGAAGGGACCACATAGTCAAAACTTCTTTTATAACAACACTACGTTGGAGAGTGAAAAGAGAAGCCAGTGGGACCACACATAGTTTGGAATTTTTTCAAAGTTCTATAAATGTTCAAAGAAGTAGAAGATGATGTTTGGGGTTGATAGCTAATTTAAATTAAATGTAAGCTAAATAACTTTTGAGCTAACAGCTATGTCTCTATGGTTCACAGTAGTCTCTCCTCTGATCATGGCTGTGATATGTGCTGGGTGAGCTTAGATCAGAAGCGTGCAACGGTAAAATACATTTTAATGTTACTGGAACAAAAGAGAAAAGCCGACAGGAGTCCTGGTTCCTATTTTGAGAAACAGAACAATGGAGCAAAGTCAATCATTAATTAGGACTAGTGAATTTTGTCAAGAAAAGACCTTTTTCAATAAAAGAAGTCATTTTTCCTTCCTTTTCATACCCAGTTGGCCATGATTTATGTGTTCTTTCCGTCTGTTTCTAATATGTTGATTACGTGGGAAAGAACACAGTGAATTTGGCAGTACTTGCCTATTCAATCTCTTCATAATGAGCTCAAAAAACATCCAATGGTGATAAATACTAACCATACTAGAAGAAGCAGTTCTTAAACTTACAATGGGCTGTTTTATTCAGAAAGGCATAATAAATCAGCAGATTGTGAATCAAATCTGATTTTCTCATAGGAACAATGCTTCAAGAGCAGGGTTGTGTTTGTAACCAGATGCCTCATGCAATACATTGTTTTTTCCTTTGAAAGAAATGACCCCAGTATCACATCTAATCAATTCTGAATTATATGCCTATATACAATACAATAGTACACTTTGATGTGTACATAAATCAGTTGCCAATGCAGTCCAATAACCAAAGTATAAGATTTGTATTTATTCATGAAGTCCGATGGAGAATTTTGGCAAGATGAGCAGGGAGACTCTGACAGAACAGTTGAGCATGCCTAGAAATGATTGTTCTTGGGACTCAAGAGACAGTCTTCTGAGAAATGAGCTATGTCCAGTGAGGTAAGCCTCACACACTAGAATGGGGAGCATGAGGGGAGGAGAGAGAACACCCCCTCATTGAGGTTCTCACCCCCTCTGGTGAGGGGGCATGAGGAAGGGAGAGAGAACCTGAGGTCTTAAATACATGGTCACACCAGATGGTGTCTCCTTTCACTCAAGCGCTGGTTGCTTTTGAGAACCTCCCCTATAAAGCTTCTCTGCTTCATTCATTTTACCTGCCACTGGGTCCTCTTTTGGGCAATAGAAATAGCCACGTCTGCCTCTGCCATGAGCACACGTGGAGGAAAAATGGAATGTTTGCATCACATCCATGAAACCCTTTAAAAATCTTCAAAGGTCAGTGCTATTTAAACAGATACAAAAGGTAAAAAAAAGGTTCTTATACTTTCTCTTCTTATCTAAATCTATCAACAACGAAAAATTCCATCTTTACTATCTCTTGATTGGCTTTGTTTGTTAACAAGTAAACTTTGGGTGGTGGAAGAGGACTAGAATTTTTATTCTGTATGTTTTCATCAAATGTATATATATTTTTTTACCATGTGCATGTGTAACTTTGTGCCACAGGAAATAAAAATAGAAGATAGAAATGGATTGACTAGGGCCAAATTAAGGGAAAATTTAAAAGAACATGAGATAGACACGATAAACCAAGATTTTTTTCCTTCTAGTTTTATTGAGATGATGTATCAGTTTAAGGGATATAGCAATATGATGTGACTTGCATACATCACAAAATGATGACCACAGTAAGTTTAGCGAACATTCATTATCTCATGTAGATATAACATAAAAGAAATAGAAAAAAATTTTTCTTTGTGATGAGAATTCATGATTTACTCTCTAAAAACACTTTCATATATAATGCACAACAATATTAATTATATTTAGTGTGTTATACTTTACATGCCTAATACTTATAAATGGACGTTTGTACCTTTTTTTTTTTTAAGTTTGTACCTTTTAACTATCTTCATCCAATTCAATTTCCTCCCACCCCCACTTCTGGCAACCCCAAATCCGATCTCTTTTTCTATGAGTTTGCTTATTTGTTTTTGACGCACAATCGACTTACAACATTATATTAGTTTCTGGTATACATTTCAAAATTATCACCATAATGTCTAGTTGTCATCTGTTACTGTACAAAAATACTACTTAATTATTGACTAAATTGCCGACATTTCAGACTTGTGACTCATTTATTTTGTAACTTAAAATTTGTACCTCTTAATTCCCTTCCCCTATTTCTCTCCTCCCCCCAATTTTCTCCCTTCTAACAAACACTTTATTCTCGGTATCTATGATTCCATTTCTGCAGAGTTGTTTCATTTGTTCTTCTGTTTTGTTTTTTTAGATTCCACGTATAAGTCATACAGTATGTCTTTTTCTGACTTATTTCATGTTATCACAATGATAGGATTTCACTTTTTTACATGGCTGAGTAGAATTCCATTATGTATATGTACCGTATCTTCTTTGTCCAATTCACCTATTGATGGACACTTAGGGTTGCTTCTGTATCTTGGCTACTGTAAACAATGCTATAATGAATATAGGGGTGCATATATCTTTTCAAATTAGTGTTTTCATTTTCTTCAGATAAAAACCCAAAAGTGAAATCCTGGATTGCGTGGTAGTTCTACTTTTAGTTTATTGATCAATCTCCATGCTGTTTTCAATAGTAGCTGTACTGATTTACTTTCCCACCAAGAGGGTATGGGGGTTCCCTTTTTTCCAGATCCTTGCCAACACCTTTTATTTGATATCTTTTTGATAATAGCCGTTCTGACAAGTGTGAGGTGATACCTCATCGTGGTTTTGATTTACATTTCCCTAATGATTAGTTACGCTGAGCATCACTGAGGGTGATGGGCAAGGCTGGGTCAGATTGCTGGCTGTGGGGGGCCCCAGGGGTCTCAGGACTAGGGCTAACCTACTGCTAAGTGAGGCTGGGTCCTGAGTCCTCTGGTGGGCAAGGTCAGATTCTCTGTGTGGCCAAGGTAGCTGAGGGAATCCAAGGTTGCCTTTCTGCTGGTGGGTAGGACTGTGTCCCCACACAGCTAGACGCTTGGCCTGGGCTAAACTATTTCCTCCCTTCCAGTATGAGGGTTATTATTTCCATTTGCATATGAGGTATTTAAGTGGCTTGCCCAGATTCTCATAGGAAATGAGTGGCAAAGAATCAGGACCAGGGCAGTCAGTCTTAACGGAGGGGGAGAGACAAGCTGTGACAATGGAGAGAAGGAAAGGGACTTGGCAAAGCAAAGTGAAAGAAGTAAAGGCTGATTCGCAGCCTTCAAGCTAGGTTCTTAAGAGTGATGTGGACAAAGCTGGAGGAACCAGGAGATGCATTTGTAAGAAAGAATGAAGTAATTTTATTTTTCAATATTATCATACTCTAGATTCTTATTTTACATTGCCTTGAATGGTATAGTTTTAAGACAGCTTTCCAGAGATGCCTTATTCTTTTTAAAAGCTATATTGTATATCATTCTATGGACATACTATATTTAATCAGTCTTTCCTGTTTAGTACTTTACCTATATTTAATGGGATTGCTTTGGTAGGTTGTTGTTGCTGCTATTTTTAAAAATTTATTTCATTGAAGTATATTTGATTTACAGTGTTATGTTAACTTCTGTTGTACAGCAAATGACTCAATTGTACATATATAAGTATCAGTTTTCATATTCTCTTCCAATATGGTTTATCAGAGATTATTGAACATAGTTCCCTGTGCCATACAATAGGACCTTGTTGTTGATCTGTTCTGTATATAATAGCTTGCAACTGCTAACCCCAAACTGTCAATATACATCATTCCCCCACCTCAAACCACCCCCTTACTACACAACATTCCTCAATGCAAATTCTTGTATGCAATTATTTTTACTTATTTACAAATACATATCACTAAGCTAAGTTCTTAGAAGAATTAGAACTAATTCTAAGAATTAGTTCTTAGAAGAATTTCCTTTTAAAATTTTAATAATCTTTTAAATGTTGATAAGTACTGTCAAATAAATAACACGTGCTAATAAACACCTGTATTCACAGAGCACAGATAGCCCTAATTCTCCACACTCTCATTAGAATGAATATTTTCAAGCCTTTTGTCTTGGCAGACTGATGCAGGAATAATGTGACTGTATTATAATTTTAAGTTCTGTGTGAAATATTAGACATTCTGAGTTTCGGGAGCTGCGGGGTCACTTAAAGGGAGCATTCATGTAGGTGGCTAGGAGTCCAGGATCTGCATTTGAATGAGTGGGAAGTCAGCATAAATGTTAATTTTGGAATCACAACCATGCAAAGAATAAAGTTCTCTCCAGACTTGCAGTTGCTGGAAGGGGAGGTGGTGAGATGGAGTGGGAGTTTGGAGTTACCATATGCAAATTATTATATATAAAATGGATAAACAACAAGTTATATGTGGGCTTCCCAGGTGTTGCAGTGGTAAGGAATCTGCCAATCAATGCAGGAGATGCAAGAGATACAGTTTCAATCCCTGAGTCAGGAAGATCCTCTGGAGTAGAATCCTCAGTATTCTTGCCTGGAAAATTTCATGGACAGAGGTGCCTCTGTCTGATTTGACGGACAAATGAAAATGGATTAATTCAGTCTTGTTATTATTCAGGTGTTGTGACTCTTGTGGACAACACGTTATTACATTTACTCTTTACTAGAAACTTCTAGCGTTAGTTACTCAGTTGTGTCCAACTCTTTGCAACCTGGGGACTGTAGTCCTCCAGGCTTGTCTGTCCATGGAATTCTTCAGGCAAGAATACTAGAGTGGGGTTGCCATTCCCTTCTCCAGAGGTTCTTCCCAACCCAGGGATTGAACCTGGGTCTCCTGCATTGCAGACAGATTCTTTACCAGCTAATCACCAGGGAAACTTGATGAAGCTGGTACAAAACCCAGCCAGCTCTTTAAACTCCCCTAAAGACAAAGTTGACTCATATTCAAAACATTCAATAATGTTGGCAATAAAGTAGAATATAGTTTCCAAATGACCAGTTTGGCCATCCTATCCCAATATACTCCACACACTCATTCTTTTACTGGGAGTCCCACCTTGGAAATGAAGACAAGTCATGGGAGGGAGGTTGAAAATGATGAGGACACAAGGTTGTAAGGCTATATTTAAACACATAAAATGCAATCCTCCAATCCAATATTGCTATAAGAAATCGAATACTACCACACATAATAAAATGAGTTGAAATAACAATAAGCAATGAAGGAAATGTGACTTATGCTTGAAATGAGAGTCATGAACCCTAGGTGACTGTTCTCAAATTTGTACAAAGTGTACTTCCTGCAAACATTTCAGAATCACCTCCCACTCCCTTTTTCTACCACCCCTTCCTCCCCTATTTATATCTGAGGATGACTTTGCTCCACTAGGTCACCCTAATCGAAAATCTTCCAAAGGATTATATTCTACAGGATTGCTTCTTTTTTCCTTCTGTATTCTTCTCTAAATCTGATTGGTGATCACTGGTTTGTTTTATTCTCTTCTCTCTGTTCTAAAATTTGAGCTTCCTTCTAGGGTCTGTCTCATCTTGACACTAAGAGGGATAAATAGAGATTCATATTATATCAGGAATTATTTTCCCTGATGGACTGGAATCCTTTTGGGGTCAATCTTTATGAAATGCAAGACAGTCTCATTTCCTAACTCCTCAAGGAAACAGAAAAAGATGATCTGCATGGGCTAATTGGAACTTTGAAAAGGCAGCCTGGGGTTCTATTAGAATCAGAATGATTTGATGTCTAGACATAACAATAGATCTCAGGGAGGTGAACTTTTGTTGTTCTCTCCATTACCAAGAGATTTGCCTCGTGGTATAATTTCTTTCCACTTTATCAATGATGACTGGGGATGCACCTGCACTATGCCAGGGAATTTGTTTTGATTTATTCAGGCAAACACTCGAATGGTCAACTTAGACGAAGAAGAATCGAATTAATTGCTTAATGTAATGAGTCAACTCACTGTTGAGTGTGCACAACTCACTGTGCACAGAATGTGTATACTGACATCACTGACAAGTCAATGCAGCCACAATATTAATTCCATTAACTCTGCTCTGTAATTTTTCATATTTCTTGTCTTTTGAAAATCTGATGAAAACTGGACAATCATCCCTGGAAAACTCACACATACACATTTCTGTAGAACTTTAATAGAATCTCTGAGTTCTAATCACATATCTGGAGGTATCAGCCAGAGCACTAGGATTTAGATTGAGTTTGAATCATGAAAATTTTATCCAGAGGTTTTTACCTCTAGTAGAATTCAATACAACTGGAAGATCATGCCTTTTGGTGTTGTAGAGTCAGGTGATTCCAGGTTACTAAAAATAACAACAGCCGTTTAAAAACATTGTGAGTCATGAGATATCATACATGAAACAGCCTTGTGGCTAGAAAATGGATGATTTAGGAGAAGGACATCAAATCACTGTTTTTTTTTTTTTTTTTTTTTACAAATACTAATTTTCTTCTTACTGCAGAAGGGAAGAATGGCAACCCACTCCAATATTCTTGCCTGGAGAAGCCCATGGACAGAGGAGTCTGGTGGGCTCCAGTCCATGGGGTCGCAAAGAGTTGGACATGACTGAAGCAACTAAGCACTCGATTCTCTTCTTAAGCAATTTATTTTGACTTTAAATGAGAAATAGAATAAAAAAACATTTTATCTCAATCCAAATTTGTAGCTAAGGTCAAACTAAGATTTAAGCACAAATTTGAAACTGGCTTTCTATTAAAACAGAGATAAGTATTAATAATTATTATATAATATTATAATTATATAATTAATAATTATTATAAATTCATATAATCAAGTATAATAGTCATGATTATTATAATTATAACTGCATGGTTATGATAATATAATATAATAACTCTAGTCTTTCATGTTTAAACTTTACATCAGCATGTTTATTTACTTGTTTATACACTCAACAGCTTTAACTGAGCACTGTGCTAGGTACTAGAGATAGAAAGACAAACAAATAAAACACAGCCTATCTTCAGGAATGGGAGAATGTTGAAATACCAGAAGTATTTAAATCAAGGCATCAGCTCAATTAAGAGAATAAAATTTGACAGGAGAGAAAAAGATTCGTTTCCTAAGATATATGTATATCAATACATTTGTTATGTTAAACCTCAACTGTTATTTATTTTTTAAAGACTGCCTCTATGTTACAATCATACAATGGCTATAAAAATAGTTTGCTAATATATACTATTAAAGATTTACGTAATGAAACTTGGACAAACTTTTTGAGAAATATTCCTAATTTTGTTGTTTGAGGGGGAAACTTTTTCTTCTTTTTTTTCAAGATATAACCCACCTAATGGCTAACAGTGAAAAGATCAATTATACCAAATGTTGACAAAGATGAGGAGTCACTGGAATTCTTATACATTAATAATGGGAGTTTAAGTTGGTGAAACCAGTTTGGGAAAACAATTTGGCAGTTTCCTATAAAGCTAAATATATTTCTACCCCTGACTCAGCAATTCACCTAGATTTTTACCCAATAGAAATTAAAACATGCATCCAAAAAAGATTTGTACAAGAAAGTTTATGATTGCCCCAAACCTGGAAAAAAAATGCAAATGTTTATCAAAAAACAGAATGTATAAACAAATTCTGATATATTCAAATAGTGGAATATTATTCAACAAGAAAAAAGAATGAGCAACTGATGCATGTACAACATAGATGAACCTCAAAAATATTATGCAATGAGACAGAAGCTATACACAAAAGCAAAGATACTATAAGTGCCACTTAAATAAAGTTCTAGAACAGGCCAGTCTAATTGAAGATGATAGAAATCAGAACAGTGTTTGCCTCTAGGGGTTGGTTGGGATTGACAATAGAAGAAAGAGCAGAGAGCTGTAACATTGCTGGCTTTGAAGATGAAGTAGAGTTATGAGACAAGGAATGTGGGTGGTCTCTAGAAGCTGGAATAGGTAAGAAGATAGATTCTCCTCTAGAACACCCAGAAAGGAACACAGACCAGTCAACACCTTGATTCTAGCTCAGTGAACTCTCACACTTCTGACCTATAGAAGTATAAGATAAGTTTGAGTTGTTTAAGCCATTAAGTTTGAGGTAACTTGTTACAGGATCACTAGAAAACTAATACAAATGGGTATATGCATTTGTCAAAACTCAGCAAAATACACATTTTAGATCTGTATGTTTAACTGCATGTAAATTATATCTTGTGATAGACTGAATTGTATCACCTGAAAAGATATGTTCAGGTCCTGGCTCCCAGAACTTCAGAATGGCCATATTTGAAAATAGGATAATTGCAGATGTAATTAGTTAAGATGAAGTCATAGAAAATAGGACGGACCCTTAATCCAAAGTGAATATCATCCTAATAAAAAGAGGAGAAGGGACTTTTCTGGTGGTCCAATGGCTAAGAATTTGCACTTCCAATGCAAGGGGCATGAATTTGATCCCTAGTCAGGGAACTAGGACCCTACATGACATGGCCAGAATGTAAAAATTAAAAAAACAAAGAAAGAAATTAAAAATAAAAAGAGAAGACAGAGACACACAAAACACCAAGTGTTGACAGAGGGAGAGATTTGAGTGAAGCAGCTTCAAGACAAGGAGTGCCAAGGACTGAGGTCACCAGAAGCTGGAAGAGGCTAGGGGGAGTTCTATCTAGGGTTTCATAGGGAACATAACCCTGCAACACCTTAATTTCAGACTTTTGGCCTCCAAACTGTAGGAGAATGAATTTCTGTTGTTTTAATCCACCTAGTTTGTGGTACTTTGTTAAGGTGGCACTAGAAAACTAATGCATATTTTAAAAGAAAGAAATCGGCAATAAAAAGTATTACAGATTCAGTTGAAGCCCTCTTCATAGTCCTCTCTGCCCCCACTGTGAATTTCCTTCCTCTTACCACAGAGTTAACCACTATCCTTAATTTCTTATTTATCATTCTATTGCTTTTTTTAATATATTTGCCACGTATCTGTGAATCATAAAGACATTCTGTGTGTCTTTAAACTTTATATGAACAGAATCATATTGTATTTATTCTTTCATACTTTTTCCCACTTGATTTGTGCTTGTCAGATAAGTTTGTGTCATCATGTGTAGATCTGATACATTAATTTTTATTATGGAGAATTCCACTGTATGAACAAAGAATAATTTTTTATTCATTGTCTTGTCAATAGACTTTTGCTGCTATGAACATCTTTGAACACATGTTTCATAAAGATATATACCTAAAGAGTAGAATTGCCAAGTCTTAGAAATTGTGTCTTTAACTTGATAAGACAGTGCCAAGAGTCCCTCTGAAGTGATGCCCCAATTTACATTCACACCAGTAGTACAAGAGTTCCTATTGCTCCACATTCTCTGTAACCTTTGGCATTTTCAGGCATGTCAGGTAAGAGATCTCAGTTCAGTTCAGTCACTTAGTCGTGTCTGACTCTTTGCAACCCCATGGACTGCAACACGCCCACCTTCCCTGTCCATCACCAACTCCCAGAGCTTGCTCAAACTCAGGTCTATCGAGTCAGTGATGCCACCCAACCAGCTCATCTTCTGTTGTCCCCTTCTCCTCCTGCCTTCAATCTTTCCTAACATCAGTTCAGTTCAGTTCAGTTGCTCAGTCGTGTCCAACTCCTTGCAACTCCATGAACTGCAGCAAGTCAGGCCTCCCTGTCCATCACCAACCCCCGGGGTCCACCCAAACTCATGTCCATTGAGTTGGTGATGCCATCCAGCCATCTCATCTTCTGTCTTCCCCCTCTCCTCCTGCCCTCAATCTTTCCCAGCATCAGGGTCTTTTCAAATGAGTCAGCTCTTTGCAACAGGTGGCCAAAGTATTGGAGTTTCATCTTCAACATCAGTCCTTCCAATGAACACCCAGGACTGATCCCCTTTAGGATAGATTGTTGGATCTCATTGCAGTCCAAGGGACTCTCAAGAGTCTTCTCCAACACCACAGTGCTAAAGCATTAATTCTACAGTGCTCAGCTCAGATCTACCATGCAGCAAATGAAGCTTAAGGACCTCCCTTTTGCTTAGACTCCTTTAAGAGGTGCATAATTAATTTTATATTTGTGATTTTATATTCTTTTTCTTAAAATGAACCTCATAAATTGCATAAGCTTCAGATTCTGCCAAATCTAGCTCCACCCCTACTGATAACAGATATAAAATGGATATCACTGTACTTTTAATTTACTTTTTCCTGATTGCTAGTGAAATGGAATATCTTTTCATATGTTAATTGGCACTTCAAATTTTCTGTAAGTTGACTGTACTGGGTTTTTGGGCTTCCCAGGTGGCTCTGTGATAAAAGAATCCACCTGTCAATGCAAGAGACACAGGAGACACAGGTTCCATCTCTGGGTTGGGAGGATTCCCTGGAGAAGGAAATGGCAACCCATCCCAATATTCTTGCCTGGAAAATTCCGTGGAGAGGAGCCTGGTGGGCTACAGTCCATGGGGTTGCAGAGTTGGACACGACTAAGCACACTGGGCTTTTGCTTTTTGTCTTATTGGCTTGTAGGAGTTCTTTATATATGCTGGACATTCATCCTTTTTAATTGTCCATTTTGGAGCTTGTCTTCACTATTGTTATAGTGTCTTTTGTGTTTTAATTGTAGTGAAGTAGGATTTATCAATCTTTTTCTTTATGATGAGCACATTTTTATGACTTGTTTAAGAAATACTGCTAGCCCAAGATTATAATGGTATTCTTTTTTCTTATAAAGGTTATCAAAACTTGCTTTTTACATTGAGATCTTTAGTCAACTTGAAGAATTTTGTGTGTGAAATTTGATCCAAGTTTGATTTGTTCCATGTGGATCACCAGTTGTCTTAGGACCAATTATTGAACATTATTTAATAATAATAATCTTTTCGTGACTGAAATACATCAATTGTATATCAAATTTCAATATGTTTCTGGGCCTTCTGTTCCACTGGTGTATTGGTCTCCCCTAGCACAATAGGGCATTGTCATATTTACTAAAGCTTTGTAATAGGACTCTACATCTGCCTGATAAGCCTCTGCTTTTTCTTCTTCAAAATTGTCTTGACTTTCTTGCTTCTTTGTACTTTTATATAAGTCTTATGATGAAGATTTCCTATTAAAAAAACCTTTAGATTTTCATTGCAATAGCATTTAATATAATTAATATGGGAAAAAAATCTTTGTGATACTAGGTCCTTACATCCATGATGTATGGCTTCATATTTTTCTCAGATTTCCTTTTTGTGTGTTAATGATGTTTTGTCCATAAGGTTGTTAATGATTTTTGTCCATAAGGTTCTGATATGTCTTCAGATTAAAATTTATTCCTACTTATCTTTCATATCTTTTATTTCTATGACCAACAGTATCTTTCTCTCATATTTTTTTAATTTGGTTATTGTTGGTATACAGGAATGCTCTTCTCTTAAATTCTTTTTTAAAAAATTTATTTATTTTTAAATGGAAGATAATTGCTTTACAGTATTGTGTTGGTTTCCGCCATTCGTCAACATGAATCAGCCATAGCAATACCCATGTCCGCTCCGTCTTGAACCTCCCTCCCACCTCCCACCCTATGTCACCCCTCCAGGTTGTCACAGCACCAGGCTGAGTTCCTTGTGCTATACGGCAATTTCCTATTAGGCATCTATTTTACACACAGTAATGTATAAATTTCAGTGCTACTCTCTCAATTCATCCCACCCTCTCTTGCCCCAATTGTGTCCATAAGTCTGTTCTCTATGTCTGAGTCTCTATTCCTGCTCTGCAAATAAGTTCATCCATTTTTCTAGATTCCATATATATGTGTTAATAAACAATATTTGTTTTACTCTTTCTGCTTTCACTCTAAATAAGAGGCTCTAGTTTCATCCTCTTCATTAGAATTGACTCAAATTCATTCCTTTTTATGGTTAAGTAAAGGAATTCTTTTAAGTTGTCTTTGTTGAGCTTGTATCCAAAAACCTTATACAACTCTTATTTGTTCTGAAATAAATAATTTTAAACTAGATCAGTGGCTCTGAGATTTTTATCTTTACATGCGATGTTTTCCAGTTCTTTCAGCAACCAAACCTAAAACATAATTTGATCAATGCACAATAGTTCTGAATAAACACTGTACATTTTTTATTGAAGTGTAATTGATGTACAACATTAAATAAATTTCAGGTGTACAACTTAGTAATTCAGTTTTTTAAAGGCTGTATTCCATTTATTGTTATAAAATTGGCTATATTCTCTGTATTGTACAATAGACATATTGTATAATATATTAGAACTTATTTATTTTATACATAGTAGTTTATACTCTGTATATTTTTTAAAACAAAAAGCAGTATTTTGTGTTTTAAATAATGCCACAACTAATTCAGTTGCACAGTTAGTGCATGTTTGAACCAAAGTTAAAATACAGGTTAGATTAATTTAGAGTAAGCATTAATGATTTGTTCAAATTCTTCTGGAATTCCAAAATTGTACCACATATAATTCATTCATTGAACCGTCATTCAACCAGTTCTGTGGTAGATTCATTCTAGGTATTGGGGATAGAGTCGTGAATGAGATAGTCAAGATCCCTGCCTGTATGGAGCTTTTACTCTAATGAGGGAGCCAAACACTAAACAAGCATTCACAAAAAAAAAAAAAATTGCTTATTTTTTAATTATGATGCTACATTAGGAAAGTTGGTTAGTCACTAAGTAACATCTGACTCTTTTTCGACCCCATGGATCGTAGCCCACCAGGCTCCTTTGTCCATGGAATTTCCCAGGCAAGACTAATGGAGTGGGTTGCCATTTCCTTCTCCAGGGGATCTTCCTGACCCAGAGATCAAACCTGTGTCTCCTGCATTGGCAGGCACTTGCAGATGGATTCTTTACCGCTGAGCCACCATAGAAGCCCCACATTATGAAAGTACAAGACACTATGAGAGAATATCATGAAAAGAGTTCACTTGGATTTGGGATTTTAGAAGTTCTCTTTGAGGAAGTGATGTTGAAGCTAGTTAACAGTCAGACAGAAAGGAAACAGCCAGTCAGAAGTGGAAGGAAAAGAACACTGAAGCAGAGGAAACCATGTCTGAAAGGGGCAGGCGAATTCAGGGCACTGAAGGTGTCACTGCGGATGGAGGAAAGAAAACAATAGGCAGAGCAGAGCTAAATAGGGTTGTGGAGTTGGGCAAGAGTTATCATGCAAGACTTTGGAGGCTTTTTATCCTAAGTACCACCATTAACTCTCTGACGAGACCTAGCATGAAAAAAATCATTCCAACTATTGGGTAGGGAGAAGACTGGAAGGGCTAAGAGAGGAAGAGAGAAGTACAGCACGAGTCTATTGTGAGAGATGGTGGTGATTTAGGCTAGGAGGCAAGAGTGAGATGAAAATTTGTAATATATTTTGGAGGTTCAGCAGGACTTGGTGATGATGCATTGGCTAGGGGTTAGGCGAGGGTTTGCATGAGAAAGTAGCAATATGACTCTTGGATTTCTGACATGAGTAGAGGGGGTGTTCTTTACTAGAGTGGGGAAGATTAGAGATGAAGCAGATTTGGGAGGAAAGATCAAGAGTTCAGATCCACATATGTCAAGTGTGAGATGCCTGTGGGACTTCCAAAGAGAGATACTGGGTACACGGTTTAAATATGTGGATCTGGAGGGCTGAAGTTAGAAACATGAAAGTCCCTCAGAGCTGAGGGACTCTTACTTAGAGTAGAGAGAATGACATGTGGGTGGCAGGAGGACCTGGAACTCTCTACAGAGAGCTTGCACTTGCACCTGAACAAATGCCTCCTCAAGTGGCAGAATACAAAGAAACTATAAGGAACTAAAAATAAGTACACGCATGCACAGTTGGGGCAAATTATGAACAATAAGATACAGAGAAAGGCCACAAACCAACTGCCAATTCCAAGGTGCTGGGAATAAAAGCAGGGTACTACTATGCATGATCCCTGCAATAGCACCACCAACGGGGTGGGCAGACCACCTAAGCCAGCCCTCTGGTCTGACCCGGATGCATCAACTCACCCTTACCTTCACCCCACTTAAGGAACCAGCCCACCCTCCTCAGGGAGCAAGCAAAGGAACCCGTTATTTGTTCTCACTCCTTCGTGCAGCAGCACGAATCCCAATAAAGCTTGCCTGAATTTCTCACCTTGCCTCTTATCCGTTTCTATTGATTCCAGAGTCCAAGGCCTCCAACTGGTAATAAGAAGAAAAGGGAGTCCAGGACAGAAGGGAATGACAAGCAAGGAGCTGGATAAAGGTGGAGTTGACAAAGACACATCAGCTGAAAAATAGAGACAGGTATGATGAAAAGAATTAACATTTTAAAAAGAGAGAATTCCTTGGAAGAGTAGTCAGTACAATCAAAAGCTAAGAGGTTGAGTAAGATGAGGATTCAAAATACCCACTGGGTTCAGCAACATAGGGTTTGCTGCTCTTAGTAGGAGCAATGGGCCGGACATATGTTAGAGACAAAACAGAGGCCTGCTGCCTGGAGTTAGGAGAGTTTCCTAACAAGGACCTTTATCATACCACAAGTTAGCCTGTACACCACTCTCTTGCAGCTCATGAACATTCCATGGAGTGACCCAGCCAAGCAGTAATACCTCTGAACTCCCATCCAAACTGCTAGGAAAAGTGTCAGGAAGATAACCCTCACTGAGATTTTTCTTCTTTTTTTTTACTTCTACATACACATCTGCTGTGCAAATCTCTGCAAACCAATGAAATGCACACACACACATACAAGTGCAATGAGAGGTATAATCTCACAGGGAACTTGAGGAAGCTGTTGTAATCATCCCATCTGCTGATCAGAGTCTCAAAGGTCAAGACTACATTGGAGTCTTTCCATTGTTGTAAAAGTTAATGAAAGTTAATTATTAAAGCTCTCAGAAAGGTGATTTCCCCACTGCCTTACATAACCTATATATAGTCATCAATATACATATGGATGCATGCAGAACCTATAAAACTAAGTGGATGGACACTGCCTCTTAGAACTGGGCTATATTCCACCATCGCTGAAGGGCCTCAATGACTATGTATCAGGTAGGAAATACATTTATGATTATTTTACTCAAATTGGTTTTCTATTTCTTGCAAATGGTTTATATTCTGACTGAAACATATTCAAAAGTTAGGGTGGCATTCTTGAGTTTGTTTCATGATCAGGAATATTTAAAATCATACCTAACAATAGGCTTATGGATAAGGAAGTGGCAACCCACTCCAGTGTTCTTGCTTGAAAAATTACATGGACAGAGGAGCCTGGCGGGTTGCAGTCCATGGGGTTACATGACTGAGTATGCATGTATGAGGAGGGTGGAGGTAGATGGGTTGGTAGCAGTAAACTGGTAGAACTTAAAAAAAAAAAATTATACCTAACAATAGGCTTAAAATGTTAGTCTGGAGCCATAGCAATGTGATGTAAATATTTGAGTAGATTTTGATATGACATTTGAGTAAACACTTGTATGCATTTTTAGGACTTAAAACAGCCCTTTCGATGATAGCAGGGTTTTTGTATTCATTATTCCCATATTCCTTTTGTTCTACACCCTAACCTGATTTTATTAGTAGACCATCTGTTCTGCAGTTTAGCAAATAAAGCAGGTTTTTAGGAAAGGTTTTTCCAGGAGATAGGATGATCTATTAGAAGGTGTTCAGAGAAGTCTTTTGGTCCAGAAGTGAGGGTTTTAAGCGCCAAACTCCCCAGAAACCCCAAGAAGGGAAAATGGGAGTTGAGCTGCTGCTGCTGCTAAGTTGCTTCAGTAGTGTCTGACTCTGTGCGACCCCCTAGACGGCAGCCCACCAGGCTCCCCCGTCCCTAGGATTATCCAGGCAAGAATACTGGAGTGGGTTGCCATTTCCTTCTCCAATGCATGCATGCATGCTAAGTCACTTCAGTCATGTCTAACTCTATGCGACCCTACGGACAGCAGCCCACCAGGCTCCTCTGTCCACAGGATCCTCTGGGCAAGAATACTGGAGTGGGTTGCCATTTCCTTCTCCAATGGGAGTTGGGGGGTGGTGCAAAAAGGGAATAGAAACAAGTAGGACAGATAGCAAAAAGGAAGAGAGAGAGAAAAAAATTGCCACTGGAAAGCAGCGTAGTGTCATATGCCACGATTAATGCTATGCTGTGCAGCAGTATTTTTCCTATGGATAACCAGTCCTAACAAAAAATTCACTTCATTCTTTAAAATGTCAGAAGATTACACAATATTCTCCTAAATGTGAGCTTGAGAAACAACTTATTAAATTTCTGGATTAAATAATTTTCTTTTCCAAAGAAAATTTGTCATTCAGAAAAACAGTGTAATGAAAGTTGGCCACATAAAGATCATTTTTACTGAGAAATGAGGAAGCAACTATTCTATTTCAGACAAAAGTAGTTTTAGAGTGGGTTAGTTTTACAGTGAGTTAACACATATCTTGCCTCCTCCATCTTGATAAATGAATGAGTAAGTATATAAATAAATGAACAAATGTCTCAGTGTCTACTAAACAGCTTATATTTGACTAAGGAACAAAATTCACAAAATCAGAAAGGATGTTTTTAAATTCCTGAATAAATGAGTAATAACCTGGTTCAGCTTCTCTCCATGACGGAGGTCCTTGGTTCTCCAAAAAAGAAGAAAAGAGCCTCCCTCCAACCTCTGTTTCACTTTATTGGGGAGTGAAGGGGAGAATAATCAGGTTCACTTCAATGAGATTGAACTCCAGGTTACTCAGGCTCACATTTTGTGTATGTGATATTGAGAGCGGGATCGTGGCAGACGGGCTCTTCTGGACAAGGACAAGAGCACTGTATGTGTCTCATCTGGAACTCTGTCCTCTTGTCTCTCAGTGATTCAGGGCTCATGGGCGCTCCTACATCAAAGGCAGAGAAGAGTATAAGACCTGGCTTCTTGTCCGAGCCCTGTCACTTGCTTAGCTGTGAAACTGGGGAAGTCTTCTATCTTCTCTGATCTCAATTTCTTGATCTGTAAGTTAACGATAATAATTTCTACCTTCTCTGCTCAAGGGAGAAAAGTGAAAGTACTTAGAAAAATGCAAAGCCTTAGAGAAAGTCAAGGGATTCTCTTTCATTTTGTCAGCTTCATGGGTCTGAGATGCCTTCTTAACAACTTAACACTTAACATTTTTCCTAGTAGTTCATCCTTTTGGCCAACAAAAACCTCTATTTCGGTATTTGTCTCACTGGTCTTTGAACATGATGTCTTAATACCCCATTGTTTTCTTATCTCTTTTAAACTTATCTGTTCTTTAAGCTCTAACACAATTCCTAGATGAAATCTTTCTCAATGCCAATGCACACTCACATCCCTTCTTCTTACAATTTGTTATCTGTATCACTCATATTGGGCACTCCTTCTATGCAAGTAAACTTTGGAATTTAGAGCTACATCATTTCTATATCTTTTGTTTATAGTTCAATTTATCTCAAAAAATCTTCCTGAGTAATGACTACTTTACAGGTACTCTGCAAAAGGGAAAGATATGATTAAGTTTGGGCTTTGTCCTTGAGGAACTGAGTCTTACTGGCAAGAGAAACTTACAAATAATGACAATACAATCTACCTAAAGAAACAAAAGACCTATACATAGAAAACTGTAAAACACTGATGAAAGAAATCAAAGAGGACACAAACAGATGGAGAAACATACCGTGTTCATGGATTGGAAGAATCAGTATTGTCAAAATGGCTATTCTACCCAAAGCAATCTATAGATTCAATGCAATCCCTATCAAGCTACCAACGGTATTTTTCACAGAACTAGAACAAATAATTTCACAATTTGTATGGAAATACAAAAAACCTCGAATAGCCAAAGTAATCTTGAGAAAGAAGAATGGAACTGGAGGAATCAACCTGCCTGACTTCAGACTCTACTACAAAGCCACAGTCATCAAGACAGTATGGTACTGGCACAAAGACAGAAATATAGATCAATGGAACAGAATAGAAAGCCCAGAGATAAATCCACGAACCTATGGACACCTTATCTTTGACAAAGGTGGCAAGGATATACAATGGAAAAAAGACAACCTCTTTAACAAGTGGTGCTGGGAATACTGGTCAACTGCTTGTAAAAGAATGAAACTAGAACACTTTCTAACACCATACACAAAAATAAACTCAAAATGGATTAAAGATCTAAATGTAAGACCAGAAACTATAAAACTCCTAGAGGAGAACGTAGGCAAAACACTCTCCAACATAAATCACAGCAAGATCCTCTATGACCCACCTCCCAGAATATTGGAAATAAAAGCAAAAATAAACAAATGGGACCTAATGAAAATTAAAAGCTTTTGCACAACAAAGGAAACTATAAGTAAGGTGAAAAGACAGCCCTCAGATTGGGAGAAAATAATAGCAAATGAGGAAACAGACAAAGGATTAATCTCAAAAATATACAAGCAACTCCTGAAGCTCAATTCCAGAAAAATAAATGACCCAATCAAAAAATGGGCCAAAGAACTAAACAGACATTTCTCCAAAGAAGACATACAGATGGCTAACAAACACATGAAAAGATGCTCCACATCACTCATTATCAGAGAAATGCAAATGAAAACCACAATGAGGTACCATTACACGCCAGTCAGGATGGCTGCTATCCAAAAGTCTACAAGCAATAAATGCTGGAGAGGGTGTGGAGAAAAGGGAACCCTCTTACACTGTTGGTGGGAATGCAAACTAGTACAGCCACTATGGAAAACAGTGTGGAGATTTCTGAAAAAACTGGAAATAGAACTGCCATATGACCCAGCAATACCACTTCTGGCATACACACCGAGGAAACCAGATCCGAAAGAGACACGTGCACCCCAATGTTCATCGCAGCACTGTTTATAATAGCCAGGACATGGAAGCAACCTAGATGCCCATCAACAGATGACTGGATAAGGAAGCTGTGGTATATATACACCATGGAATATTACTCAGCCGTTAAAAAGAATTCATTTGAATCAGTTCTAATGAGATGGATGAAACTGGAGCCCATTATACAGAGTGAAGTAAGCCAGAAAGATAAAGAACATTACAGTATACTAACACATATATACGGAATTTAGAAAGATGGTAACGATGGCCCTATATGCAGGGCAGAAGAAGAGACGCAGAAGTACAGAACAGACTTTTGAACTCTGTGGGAGAAGGTGAGGGTGGGATGTTTCAAAAGAACAGCATGTATATTATCTATGGTGAAACAGACTACCAGCCCAGGTGGGATGCATGAGTCAAGTGCTCGGGCCTGGTGGGCTGGGAAGACCCAGAGGAATCGGGTGGAGAGGGAGGTGGGAGGGGGGATCGGGATGGGGAATACGTGTAACTCTATGGCTGATACATATCAGTGTATGACAAAACCCACTGGAAAAAAAAAATGACAATAGAGTATACCATGGAAGAGAAAAGCATACCAGATGTGTACAGAAGGAAATGATTAACTCTTTTTAGAGGATTCCATGAAGGCTTTATAGCATCATCTTATCTTATACAGTTATGTTAGGAAGTTTTCCTAACAAACAATAGAATAATAAATGCTTGTTGAAGGAACAAATCATTGGTCATTGACAGCCAAATATTGTAAAGGATGAATTGGAATTTACCAGGTGTTGGAGGAGAAAAACACAGGTAAAGGAAATGGAAAGGAATGGGGGGGGGAAGTGATGTTAAATATCATTTGTTTGTTAAGAAACTGCTGTAATTATGAAGGAGGAGTGAAGAAGTTTGTGAGATAGGCCAGAGCCAAAATATACAGGGCCTTGTATACCATGCTAGGAAGCTTAGATAGGTAGACACTTTAACATTACGTTGAAATAAATGGATGAGAATGGAAAGCTGCCAATTCTGGAGAAGTTCAGAATAAATATGAAGTCATAGAAAAGATGGTAGCACTAATGTTTTCAGACAGGTTCCTGCTGACTGTGTCATGTAGAGTCTACTGGTCAATATTAAACTCAGTCCTGAAACTATTACCAATTAAAGCTAAGAAGGCTCTCCTTAAATACCTTAATTTCAGTCTTTACAATGCCCCTTTGTTGTTGTTGTTTAGTCGCTAGGTACTGTCTGACTCTTTGGCAACCCCATGGATTGTAGCCCACCACGCTCCTCTGTCCATGGCATTTCCCAGGCAAGAATACTGGAATGGGTTGCCATTTCCTTCTCCAGGGAATCTTCCCCACCCAGGGATCAAATCTGCATCTCCCACCTTGGCAGGCTGATTCTTTACCACTGAGCTGTCTGGGAAGCCCTTACAATGCCCCTACAAGGAAGGTAATGACATCCCCTTTCACCATGAGAAAAACTAAGGATTGAAGTGTTTGCCCAGAGGAACTCAAACTATGGCCAAGTAATGATGTGAAGGCAGGTCTACTTAGCTGCCAAATTCTCACTCCTTTCTGCTGCACCTCCTGACTGAATTAGGCTTGACTTAGTTTCTCAGCAATAAGACTGATAATAATGATTGCCAATAAAAAGAGCTGTCAATAATAATAATGTTTAGTGCCTGAACTCAGTTCCTAGAAGGTGTTATAAGACCACTGTAAAGCAGTAACATAAGCGAACTTCTTGACTAAGCAATACAGGATGCTCTTACATTCTTGCCCACTGAACTACAGTTGTGTGCATCATCCATATTATTTTAGCAGAAAATACATCCAAAATATTTTTCTATAGCCATTTGCTTTGGGACTCTTTAGAGATACTGCCCCACACCCTCAGGATCCTCATTCCAGTCCCATTGCCTTTTTTTTTTTTTTAATAATATTTATTATTTTTGTTTGTGCTAGGTCCTCACTGCTGCGTGTAGGCTCTCTCTAGTTGAGGTAAATGGGGAGCTACTCTCTAGTTGGGGTGCAAGGGCCTCTCATTGCAGTGACTTCTTTAGTTGCGCAGCACAGGCTCTGGGACGTGCAGTCTTTAGTAGCTGTGGCTTAGGATCAGTAGTTGCAGACGCTTCAGATTGCAGGCTCGTTAGTTCTGGCGCACTGGTTCTTCTTTGGCTGTGGACTGGGGTCCCTCTGAAAGTGTTCACTGGACCCATTATTCTGCTTGTTCTCCCACCTCTCCCCCAGGTGTAGCTATCAAGACATGGCTGTATTTCCCATTGTCCAAAGACCAATTCATGAAATAAGGCTGGCTTACCTCTGGTTTTCCGCTGACTGGCACAGCGGTATTTTGAGATCTGGCTCAGGGGTGGAGTCAATGACAGTCAACTTTGTGCAAGGGTGGTGGAGGTATCTACCGTGACTGGGGAGAGGCCAGGAAATATTCAGCACACCTGCTTGCCTCCTGGATTCAAATGACCACCAATTAAAGAAAAATACTAGCATGACTTATTCGCATCTTGGTTCAAATTAGTTTCCCACAGGAAGGGCAGACGCTGAAAGGATAAAACACTGAATGGATAAATGTATAAATGCTGAGATATGCAAAGGTTAGGGCTATGGACACTTTTCAGAGGAGCGGGGCAGGCAGAATGGAGGTGCCCAGGTAGCTGGAAGCCCAACGGTGACACTTAATTTTGCGCAGCCCATTGTGGATGGGTGGAGTTTAGGTGGGGTGGAGGGGAATTCCTATAAACACCAGTGTTATTAATAAATCAAATAGTTAAACTGGAAAAAACTGGACTCTATAAAGTAACCCCAGGACTAAATTTGTGCTTGGGGTTGGGGATTGGTGGTGGGGATTGCTGAGAAAGACAAACTTTTATGCCTAAGTCACAGGACCAAAGAAGGTAGATATATGTACATATGTGTATGTGTGTCTGTGTATGTAATCGGTATGAAATAAAAGCCAAAAAAATTAAAAAGAACACATTATAGGGAAGGAAGTAAGAGTGGAAATGTATACAAATGAGACTTAAAGTTCAAAAATCATTAGGAGGAAAAGTGCCTGAGAATGAATTTCAATCCCCCCAAACCACTGACACCTTAACGAACCCAGAGAAAAATCTGAGGCATGAAGATAAAACAGAACATGAAAATGTTGTACATTAATATGGGTGTCATATTTGAAACTGGAATTGTGACTCTAGGCACCAATAAAAAAAGTTTTCCAGGAATTTCTGAGGTAAAGGCAACATGTTCAGGTTGTTTTGTTTTTAAATTAAGAAAAATCACTTTTGAATTCCTAACTAAATTAGGTCATTCTCAAGAATCCCAGAAATGATGGACTGAGGAATGACATTAATTTATGAGTGTCAGGAGCTTTTTTCAGCAGAGGCAGCACAGGGGGAATGATTCAGTGGCTCGGATGGTTGGTTACACGTGGACTATGAGACAGCTGCTTTCGGGAGCAGTGACGGCCGCCTAGGCAAGAACCACAAGATCGGAATTGTGGCCCTCAAGCTCTCTCACCCTAAATTCTGTAAGGATTCCTTAAGCAACCCTGACTCTTGCCCTCAAGCACTCCCTTTGTAGTCTGAGCCTTTGACCTATGAAAGAGCCAGGCATGGTCCTCCTTAGGGAAGGAAGCTTCATGGAGATGGAGATGTAATCATATCTGCCATCCTTGTCCCTGGCAAAAAAAGATTAGACTGTGACGTAGCAGAGAGAAAACATACAACAGCAAAAGGAAGGAGAAAAAAAAAACACGACTAAGGAAAAGAACTAATGTGTTTCCGTCAACAAGCTGGTGAAAATATGAGTAAAGCAACAAAATGGTGGCTTTTTAAAAAAATCTATGGCAGCATCTGCCATAAATAGAATGCACAGTACCTGAGTCATCTTCATTCTAAGGTTGGCTAGACTGGGGACATTCCTGGCAACCCAGTGGTTAAGACTTGGGGCTTCCCCCATAAGGGGTGTTGGTTCAATCCCTCGTTGGGGAGCAAAGATCCCAAATGCCTCGTGGGGCAGCCAAAAAGAAAAGAGAGAGAAAATTTATTTATGGGACTTCCTTGCTGCAGTCCACAGGGTGGCAAAGAGTCGCACACGACTGAGTGACTGAACTGAAAAGAACTTAGTGGTCTAGTGGTTAAGACTTCGACTTCCAATGCTGGGGCGCGGGTTTAATCCCTGGTCAGGAAACTAAGAGCTCACATGCCTTGCAGCCAACAAATTCAAAACATAAAACAGAAGGAATACTGTAACAAGTTCAATAAATATTTTTAAAATGGTCCACATAATGAAAGAATAGCGAAGCGGGTCTCACAGTCATAACAAAATTCACAGGGACTCAAATGCTAGAGGTCAAGCCAGAACTTGGGGCAGAAATGATAAGAAAATAACTTAAACGAGCACTATGCCTTGAATTTCACAGATTAAAAGCATTTTAAATGATATTACAAAAATTCTGATGGATAAAATGAAATAGCCTTGGCTCGAGTTAGCAGCAATGAATAGACTTTGATTTTAAATCTTATTTGTCCCAGTACCCACATGCCATAACTTTGGAAACTTTACTGAAAAAAAAAATTGAGTAAATTCTTTTCTTGAGATCTCACTTTACAAATCAAAAACGCACCAACTGGTTAGTAAACTGAGTCACTTCCTATTGTTCTTTGGCAATCTTTTAAAAATCAATCAATCAAAACCCTTGTTTACTTACCCAATGAATCTATGTCCAGCTCATTGCAGTAAAAAGAGATATCACTGTCACAAAACACAGTCTAGGTCCCTTAATCCAGCCTCTTTTGATCTCAAAAGGTGGTAACATTCAGTTCAGAGCTCACTCATCTGTAAATTGCATCACATTATCTCTGAGTTATTTAAGAAGCAAGCTCTGTTTGGTTTCAGGCATTTTAACCTGCTAAAGGCAAGAAGGGTTTGCCACATAATTTCAAAGGTCTTCCACTTACTACAACCGTCAGAGAAAGCAAAATGATCGAACCCATCGGGAATCAGTACGTTGTGGCTAGGCCAGTGTATTCTGCAAATGCTTTTGGGGAAGAACATAAGAAGAAAGAAAGACATCATAAGACACCTCTGGACCATCTCAAAAAATTGTGCAGGTAAGATATTTTCTGAAGTACTGGCATTAGGAGTAAGTGAAGCACTTTCTCTGAAATTTTTAAGCTTCCAAGTTCTTTCTAGCCCAGTCTCCAGAGTCAGGCTTTTTCATCTTTGATTTCCAAACCTTCTGCTCCAGGGCTAGAGAGGTAGTCTCTGAAATGAACACCATCTCAGCTCTCGACACAACCTTTCCATATCAGAAAACTGATAGATGAGGAGAGAGTAAAATTTTCTGTCAAGTGTTGTACAAGTCAAGCTGAGGATGACAAATAAGTTCTATTGTGGCTAAAAGAAATATTTTTCTTAAAAAAAAAAAATCCTTTGGTGGTAGTCAAGGGCAGCTAGTATGTGTAAAGAGGTGAATATTAGTGGGAAGATTAGTGAAATGATATCATCTTTACCAAATTTCCATCTACAGTAGGTACTAAACTTAAAATTGGATATTAATTAACTGACCTATGGTTTTCCTTGTTTCAGCTGTTCTGCACAAAAGGCCAAGAATATTGCCTTCTCTTTGTTCCCCATAGCATCTTGGTTGCCAGCATATCGCATAAAGGAATGGCTGCTCAGTGACATTGTTTCTGGAATCAGCACAGGGCTGGTGGCTGTACTGCAAGGTAACTTTTTTTTTTTGAGATGTAATTTATATATCACAGAATTCATCCTTTTAATGTGTAGATTCAGTATTGGGTTTGTTTGTTTCGGATATTTACAAGGTTGTGCAACTATCACGGCTAAATAATTCTGAGACATTTTCACCATATCCATCCCCCCAAATCTCTTGCAAATCACTTTCCATCCTCCCTCCACCCAGCCCCTTGACAACAACTTTTTGTCTCACTGGAGTTATCTATTTTGGACGTTTCATGCAAACAGAATCACAGAACATATCAATCTTCTGTGTCTCATTTCTTTCACTTAGCATAATGTTTGCAAGTTTCTCCCATGATGTACAAATCCTTCATGCACTTTTATGGATGAATAAGATCCTGCTCTATAGATAAACCACATTTTGTTTGTCCATTCATGAGTTGATGGACATTGGGTTGTCTCCACCCTGTGGCTTTTATGAATAACATTGATACTATTACGAACACTTGCACACAAGTTTTTGTGTGAACGTATGTTTTAATCCTCTTGGGTATATACCTAGGAGTATAATTGCTGTGTCATATAATAATTCACTAGCAATGGTGAAGATTCAAATTCCCCCACATCCTTGTGAACACTTGTCACTGTCTGCCTTTGTTATGTTAGCTATCCTACTGAGTATGAAATGGTATCTCATTGTGGTTTTGATTTGCATTCTTCTAATGATTAATGATGTTGAGCATCTTTTCATGTGCTTACTGGCCATTTGTTTATCTTTGGAGAAATGTCTATTTAAATCTTTTGTATATTTTAAAATTAGGTTATGCGTCTTTTATTTTTGAGTTGCAGTGGTTGCTTACACATTCTGGGTAATAGACCTTTATCCAACACATGATTTGCAGATAATTTCTCCCTTTCTGAGGAATGTCATTTTCCTTTCTCATAGTATCTTTGAAGTACCCATTTTTACATTTTGATGGAGTCCAGTTTATGTGTTTTAAATTTGGCCACTTATGTTATAGGTGTCACTAAGAAACCCTTGCTTAATTCAAGGACACAAAGGTTTATACCTAAGTTTTCCTGGAATAGTTTTATAGCTTTAGCTCTTAACATTTACATCTTTGATACATTTGAGTTAATAAAACAAGTTTTAAGGTGCAATCTTAAATACTAGAAGACCCTAATGAAAACTTCTATGATCCCTTTGCATGAAATAAAAACACTGATGCTTGTATATTTACAGGTTTAGCATTTGCTCTGCTAGTCACCATCCCCCCAGGCTATGGGCTATATGCAGCCTTTTTCCCAGTCATCATCTACTTTTTCTTGGGCACTTCTAGACACATATCTGTGGGTAAGTGAATTACTGGGCTGATTAATGCTCATTGCTTTTTCTTTATGAATGACATTAGCCATGCATTGTGTGTGTGTGCTAAGTTGCTTCAGTTGTGTCTGACTCTTTGTAAACCTATGGACTGTAGCCTGCCAGGTTCCTCTGTCCATGGGATTCTCCAGGCAGGAATACTGGAGTGGGTTGCCATGCCCTCCTCCAGGGGATCTTCCCAACCCAGGGATCAAACCCACGTCACTTATGTCTCCTGCACTGGCAGGAGGTCTCTTCACCACTGGTGCCACCTGGGAAGCCCCAGTCATGAATTGTGTCAATTCCATATTGTACAGCATCCAGAAGAGGAGTCATAATTTCTTGTAATTACAAATTAGAACTGGAACTTGGGAAGGAGACCAGAACTCCAAATGGTAGTCTTTCTACATGCTACATTTTGGTTGAAAGACAACTGTGCAATGGGGAAGCATAATGACTACAATTCACCCTCTCTTTATTAGGTCCATTTCCAGTTCTAAGTATGATGGTGGGAGCAATAGTTGTGAGATTAACCCCAACAGACAATACAGCTGATTCAACAATCGCGAATAACGTAACGAATGATTCATCAATAGATGAGCAGAAGGTGATGGTGGCTGCAACCGTTACAATTCTTTCTGGAATCATCCAGGTGAGCATTTTGTCACATAATCTACCCTCCCCAATCTGTGTGTCCTGACTGGTACACATCTTTCTGGTTTTTCTTCTTCTTGCCACCCCTCCCAACTCTTCCTGTTAGTTTGTGTGCCTCCTTTAGTGGCCCATTGGAAGTAATTTAAGAAGAGTCACTCATGGCAACCATAAGAGGAGGGACAGATTTACTTTGCAAAGAGGAATGAACGTGGGTCTGGAGAGTAGGAAGAATGAGAACATGGAGGCACATGTGATGACAAGTAAATGCTGAATTCAATAAAATACCTGGGAATTGATACACTCACAGTTCTTACTAAAAAGAACTGCATGCAAGTAATAGAGAAACTGGCAGTTTGGAAATTTTTTCTCATTTCACATTGTGTGTGTGCTCAGTCACTTCATTTGTGTCTGACTCTTTGCCACCCCATGGACTATAGGCCGCCAGACTCCTCCATGGGACTATCCCAGCAAGAATACTGGAGGGAGTTGCCATTTCCTACTCCAAGGGATCTTCCCAACCCAGGGATAGAACTGGTGGCTTCTGCATTGGCAGGCAAGTTCTTTACCACCGAGTCAACTGGGAAGCCCAATTTCTTATTGAAAGTGAAAGTGTTAGTTGCTCAGTCATGTCCAACTCTTTGTGACCCCATGAACTCTGTCCATGGAATTCTCTAGGCAAGAATACTGGAGTGGCTTGCCATTTCCTTCTCCAGGGGATCTTCCTGACCCAGAGATAGAACCCGGGTCTCCCACATTGCAGGCAGATTCTTTATCATTCCAGCCACCAGGGAAGCCCTGAAGCTTACCATCTGAGCCACCAGGAAAGCCCCAGATGGTAAAGAATCTGTCTGCAATGTAGGATAACTGGGTTCAATCTCTGGGTCGGGAAGATACCCTGGAGAAGAGAATGGCTATGTACCCCAATATTCTTAACTGGAGAATTCTATAGTCCACAAAGATTAGGGAGGGGCTTAAAGACTTACTCCCAAGCCACACCCCCACCACCATGACTGGCTTGTAAAAAATGTACCTGTTCTCAAGATGTTAGATAGTGATAATGTCAGACTCCTCAAGGTATTGCCTAAAGACAAAAGGGTAAAAAAAAGTCAATTCAAACCAAGACATAGTGGTATGTCAGTTCAATGATGGGGTCCGAGTGCATCTCCGATTCTAGTGCTTTTGCAAACTCACAGCTCAGGTTGCATTCTGGTGACAGGAGTGGAGAGTCGGGTCACCTTTCTATATCCATTTACATCATTGCAAAATCCTAATTCTTTGGGGGAATGAATCAGTTTTGCCCTCAGTTAAAATCAAGCAGTTTTGATGTCATAAACAGTTATGTATTTTCCAACAAAAGTTGACCAATTTGTTTGAGGGAATCTGAATGGATGCTTGCCCATGCATGTGACAGCAACCAAAAAACTGAAAAATTTATGAGGACTGATGTTAGATAAAATTCTGCTATGAAAAGTTTATGGGTGAGTCTCCTAAAAATACCTTGCCTTCAAAAGAGGGAAGAAAAGAAACATGCTAGTTCTTGGAGGTATACTGAAATGATGTGCTATTTGAACACCATGTAACATTTGGAGCAGGGGCAGGGATGAGGGACGCAGAGGGAGGTACCTTAAAGGGAGGTGTTCCAGGAGGTTGAGACACTTTTTTCTTCCAGACTCAAGAGTGGAGGCTGAACCTCCACAGTTTGAACCATTTCAGTGGTTGATCTTTCAGACTGCCGAGGTGTATTGTGAATCTACACTAACAAGGCTCTGCCTTCTCTTTGCAGTTGCTGATGGGGGTTCTACGGCTGGGCTTCGTGGTACTTTATCTATCCGAGTCCCTTATCAGTGGCTTCACCACCGCTGCCGCTATTCATGTTTTGGTTTCCCAGCTCAAATTTATGTTTCAGCTGACAGTCCCGGCACACACTGATCCATTTTCACTTTTTAAAGTGAGTATTTTTTTTGCCTCAAAGATAAGGAAGGAATACACGAAATTCACTATCATGTTTCCCAGAGAACTTTCCTATTGTGCCTTTGCTGCGGGGCTTACCTAACAACTTCCAGGAAATCAACAGGCTGTGAAATGTATTCACACGAAGAAAAAAGTTAGTGGCAAAGAGAACCCTGAAAATCTATCACAACTCCCATGCAGCTGATGTAAACAACAGAAATTAAGTACCACTTCTTTTAGATTTGACTCTTCTGTATATTTTAAAAGAAAAAAAAAGTGATGGTGCACACAATGAAAATCTTTGTCCCAAGTTTTAAAATCTTTCTCAAAATCTTATGGTGAAAGAAATGTGCTAATTGGATGGCACTGCTTCCCTATTTCTAAAAAAGCATGTCTTGTTTTCTTAGAATTGAAATTCTTCGACTCTTATGTATCCTTGTTAATAAAGCAAAAGGAAATTGGCCAATATGTAAATAGAACAGTGTTCTCTCCTCTAGAGGATGTACTATAGAACAGTGTTATTAGCGCCTCTGAATTTATATATTTATGTCCTCACTCTTTTTTTTTTCTCTTGAGAGTCTAGCTAAAGGTTTGTCTCCTTTGTTTATCTTTTCAAAAAGCCAGCTTTTAGTTTCATTGATCTTTTCTTTCTTTCTTTCTTTTTTTTTTAGTCTCTGCTTCAATTCTTCCCCCTCTGTTCTTTGTTATTGCCTCTTTTTCTTGACTTTGGGGCTTGTTAGTGCTTCTATCAAGACAGTATTTGGGAGTCTGAGACAAAACTTGCTCCAAGTTGGAACCAGACCTCTCTCACTCCCATTCAGAGCTATTCCAGAAGTATAATCTTTTGGGAGTCATTTGGGATCCAGTCTGGGCCTGCTTGAGCTGTCCAGATCCCATAGGTATGGAATCCAACTGGCCTTGAGAATTAAGACTGTAAACAGTGCACAGCTAGCCAGGAAACTATTTTCCAAAGAGACAGAGAGAGTCAATGAAGCAGTATAAGGGGTCTGAACCTTAAAAAAAAAAAAAAAAAAGCCAGGGATTAAGGGGATACATGCTAAGAAAAACTGTCAGAGGTGAAAGGTGACAGAGCAATAGTGTTGATTATGAAATTAAAAATGAAGTGTACATACAGCTGATTCACTTCGTTGTACAGGAGAAACTAACAGCATTGTAAAGCAATTTTACTCCAATAATAAAAACAAGAAACAAAAAAAACAATGGCAATGAGACCTAAGAGTAGAAGAGACCAGTTATAAAAATGTGAAAAGCATTCCAGAAAATTTGACACTAGATGAAGAGCATCGCTAAACCAGTGTGATGACAATGCTATGCTAACTTACTCTTCTCATCATCTCCTTGCTAGTCTCTACAATTACTAGTATTTAACATGAGCAGAACAGGCAATGCTATCCATCTATCAGTCCTTTCATGTCTTACATTTATTTTTATGTATTTGGAATTAACTGTTGCATCCAAATTACACATTAATATAGCACTTGGGTTTTTCAATTTTTATACTTTCAGGTCCTAGAGTCCGTATTCTCACAAATAGAGAAGACTAATATTGCAGACCTTGTGACATCCTTGATTATCCTGTTGGTGGTATTTGTGGTTAAAGAAATAAACCAGCGCTTCAAAGCCAAGCTTCCAGTGCCCATCCCAATTGAACTCATTGTGGTAAGTGATCATCTTATGGCTTCATTTCATGATTCGTTTGCCTTGTGTTTTTTTTCTTCTTTTTTTAAAATTAATTAATTTATTTTAGCAGGAGGCTAATTACTTTACAATATTGTGGTGGTTTTTGCAATACATTGACATGAATCAGCCACGGGTGTACATGTGTCCCCCATCCCGAACCCCTCTCCCACCTCCCTCTGGGTAGTCCCAGGACACCGGCTTTGAGTGCCCTGCTTCATGCATCGAACTTGGACTGGTGATCTATTTCACATATGGTAATACACATGTTCCAATGCTATTCTCGCAAATCATCCCACCCTCACCTTCTGCCTTGTGTTTTTCTGTTGAAAGCCCTTCCCTCTCTGTAAATTAGGAGGTTTTAGTGAGACAGGCAATCTCTTTGCAGTTTCTGGTATGACATTTAGTATGGTATTTCTCTTCATTCATAATTTAATAACTTGCTTTGATGATTTGGGGTTTATTCTTTCCACGTAAGGCAAGAGAGCAGCCCTCTGAGAGGTCTGGTGATAGACTCATTAGAATGAAGCTGTGGTTCTGTTTCAGTAGTACATTAGAATTGCCTTGGGACTTTTCAAAAAGTAGCCAAACCTGAGCTTGAGATTTCTATGTAATAGGTCAAAGGGTGGCCTTTGGCAATGGTACTTTTTCTTTTTTTCAAAGCAAGACTCCTAGTGACTTTTCCCATTTCTAACTTGGACAATTTGCAACTTTGCAGACTGTGATCGCAGCAGGTGTGTCCTATGGCTTTGACTTCAAAACCAGGTTTAATGTGGCTGTGATTGGGGAGATGAAACCTGGGTAAGTGTCTTTCTCATGATGGCATCTCCAAGCACCAACTGGAGAGTTAGCAGTAGTGACAGAGGACTCTAAGCTGAAATGCATTAACCCAGCTCAGAACTCTCCCTGTATCTGACATCCATCACGCATCCAAAAGTAAGGCTCACTTCTGTCCTTCTAGGAATAAGTCACAAAGGACATCAGGTCTGCAGTTCTTAATATCAGAAAGTGTCTCCATGTGAAAGAACTCACAGATCAGAGAAGGGACTCACATGCACATAAAAGCAAGATAGTAAAAGTAGAAAAAGAGGTTAAACTTGTTCCTTCTCGTAAAAAAGAACCGAGAGAAACCAGATTTCCCTGGTCATTAATTACCATAAACACTATGTAGTGTTTTGTTTGAAGTTACTGGAGCCAAGTTCCAATAGTTCAAAGGAGACGCTGAAGGAATACCTGCCACAAACTGCTTGAGCAATCCAGATGGGCACACTCTGTCCTTTCTCAAGATCAAGTTCAAAACAAGCCCAGAGGAACTCTTACCGCTCCAAAAGTCTGGGAGGTGCAGTTTGTACAAGGAGTTTGAAAATGTAGCCCATTGCCTTTATTCAGTTGTTGAGGGAGATCCAGTTTTGTGCTCTTTCCTCTCTCTGCCTTCTGACCATCGCCTCAGTTTCTTCCAGCTTGCTTACCAAGGAAACGTTGTATTCCTGGTAATGAAACAAAATGAAAACAAACCAAAAATGAAAACCTTCCCTCCTTCCCATACCTAGGAATATTTAAGAATTATTCTAGGAATAAGAATTTATATGCATTGCATTGTTGATTTAAAAATAACACTTCTAATAGAAAGTGAACAGTGAAAGTGAAGTCACTCAGTCGTGTCTGACTCTTTGGGACCCCATGGACTGTAGCCTACCAGGTTCCTCCATCCATGGGATTTTCCAGGCAAGAATACTGGAGTGGGTTTCCATTTCCTTCTCCAGGAGATCTTCCGGACCCAGGGACTGAACCTGGTTCTCCTGCATTGTAGGCAGATGCTTTACCGTCTGAGCCACCAGGGAACTTCTATTAGAAGCAAATATATATTTTAAAGCAAAAAATATTTTTATCACCAGATAAAAATGTGTTATACTTGTAATGTTTAGATCACAAATATCACTTTAAATGGTAGAATTAGGCTGAAGTTGAAAGACTGTTTCTAGGGTTTCTCTCCACTCAGCAACTTTCAAGTGATTATACTTTATCTTATCAGAAGGATTTTGGAAAAAAAAGATAAACTTAAGATCACTGAGTTACAGTGACATTACTTAGTAAATGTATTTTAAATGCCAATGGACCTCTCTCCACAGCATGCGTGGGTGAAGGAGGGGGTGACATATTTATAGATCATCACACTCTACAGAGAGGCAGTGTAGCCCAGTAAGCAAATTCATGCTTTCGAGAGGCAGAGTGCCTGGAATTTACTCCAGACTCACTTCCTGACCTTAGGCAAATAATTAAACTCTGTGCCTTATTACCTTTGGCTATAAAAAATGGGGCTAAAAATAGTAGTTATTACATAGGATTCTTGTAAGGATTAAGTGAGTTCATACATGTGATGTCCTGAAGTGCCTGGCCCACTGTAAGTGTTCAAACTGCACTACTGCTATTCTTGTCACCTAAATTACTGTACCAGACACTTTACATGCTTTTTTCACTCCCACTTTTTCTGCGTGATGATTGAGTGAACATTTTAAACGCCCACTGGTGTTTGCAAATAGAATATAAGTGAAAGATAATGATTATTAATTATTGCTAATGTGCTATTAATGAATATGACATCTTAGAAGTGACTTTGTGAAGTCATGTACACTGAATGCAAATACTTGGCTAAAGGAGAGAGATCATGGAAATAGTAAACAGAACACAAAGGATATATTCAGATTTCAGAGGGACACTGGAAGAGTAGCTAAGAGGCACTTTGTACTTTACAGTGTGTGAATAGTATTCACATTCATTGTTTTATTTGACCCTTCCACAAAAATTATGAAGAAAAGAGAACAAGTGTTCTTATCATCACTTTACGATTGAGGAACCTGGGTAAGTAGCAAGCGAGGAAATCAGTCCAGTTTTCGGACTGCAAATCCCCATCACATCATTCTGCCTATGGCATTTAGAGGCTAGAACAAAATAATAATAGCAGGCTTCTGGGTATTTTGATATAATATGCAAATTGTATCACTCATTTTATATTTTACATATATAATATTCCTAGCTAACTTTCTGATTTATAAAAGCTGCAGAATACAAAATAATAGTACTCCTTCAAAATTAGAGCTAAAATTGTATTAACACTTACAAAACATGAACAGCAATTAAAAAAGAATTGAATGGACCCAGTTAACCCAGTTGTAATAAGTTTTACATCAGAAACAGATGTTTATAGGAGCTGAACATTTTTGTAAATATTATTTAACTGCTCTAAGTCCATGCAGTATAAACACAGACATATCACCTGTGACTTCAATGTTTCCCTGACACAATCTCACTTTAATTGAAACCCACCCTCCATCACAGTCACAGTTGGCTGTAGCCGATAGTGGAGCTCAGGGCAGAGTCCAGCACTTGTTTGCTAAGAGTTTTCTGTGAAAGGTTATTGTTATCAATGGAGGGAAGAATATCTTGCTTTCCTTGTCTCAGAACTGTGTTTGCTCAAAGAGCCTTCATCCATGGATAACTATTGGAGGCATCATGAGCTTTGCTTTGTAACCCAATGTAACAATACAACTGGGATCTGAGATGTTTTGCTGGAAGCTTATATTGATCTCAATGTACACTGTAATGTAGCTATCCCAGCAAAATCATATCAGATTTATCACTATCATTAGACTAGTTTTACAATCTTATATCAAATCCAGGCAGCATTGCTTTTCAACATTAAGATAACAGATTGCAAGGTATTCAGTGGTGCTAAATTCTTGCTAGTCACACTTGAAAGGCACAACTCAGCCTAGAATGCATTCGTTCAATCATTGACTTGCTCCACAAATACTGACTACCTGATACATGCTGTGAAAAGTGTTTGATCCTGATCATAAAACAGTGAACTAGTCATTGTCCCTGCTCTGGGTCTGGGTGGAGAGTTTTCCATTGGGAGGGAGGATGGAAACAGGAGGTATCAAAAACTGGAGAAGCACAGACAATCTCGCCTAACCCTGACCTTAGGGATGAGAAATGACTTTCTGGAGGGAAGGCTGGGAATGAAGGGAATGGTTCAGGCAGAGGGAACAGCAAATTAGAAGCTTCCAAGGTGGGAGATGATGGGTGATGAGAAACAAACAAAACTTGCTATAGCTAGAGTCTAAGTTCTGAGAAGTGGTAGTAATTAAGCAAGATGTCGGGGAAGGGGCCACTGGGGCCTTGCTAAGGGATTTGGACTTTTTCCTGAGGATACGTGGATGCTGTTGAAGGCTTCTAACCAGGTGGGCAACATTCTGACTTGCTTAATTTCAATTGCAGGTTTCAGGCCCCTATCACACCTAGCAGGCAGACTTTCCAAGATACCATCGGAGACTGCTTTGGCGTTGCCGTTGTTGGCTTTGCAGTGGCCTTTTCTGTGGCCAGCGTCTACTCCCTCAAGTATGATTATCCCATCGATGGCAATCAGGTAAGTATACAACTGACAATGGGTCTAATTAGGCAACTTGAAATGCTACTTTGCATATATAATATTGAGGTGCTGTGTCTAAAAAAGATTCCTCCTTGCTCTCCTGTCAGGAGTTGATCGCTTTGGGAGTGAGTAACATATTCGGTGGATCATTCAGAGGATTTGCAGCAAGTACCGCTCTCTCCAGATCGGGGGTCCAGGAGAGTACAGGAGGCAAAACTCAGGTCCTGGAGGGTCTTTGGCTAAGAGGCCCATCCTTGCATGAGTCATTGGGGATTCGGAACCCTGGGGGGAAGTTGAGTTTGTGATGAGAATGTTCTCCTCTCCACAGATAGCTGGCCTTATCTCTGCTATCATTGTGCTGATTGTCATCGTTGCCATCGGATTTCTCCTGGAGCCTCTACAAAAGGTAGCACTCCCCATTGGGCTGACATCTCTCTCCTTTGGGTGATGAATCGAGGACCCTGGTTCTTAAACTCAGGAGGCATAAACTAAGCTAGGGAAAATGAGTATCTACAAACTCTCGAGTACTCTTCTTAGCCAATATTCTATGGGCCAAAAATATTTCTTTCTCTCCTGGCACTATTTTATAAATGTTAGGAATGCAAATACCCAACAACACTACTCTTAAAACTCTACACTGCCTTATCAGTTCTACTCTGCTGATCAACTTGACTCTTCAGTCTCTATGTGTTTACCCCAGATATGATTAATGTTTAGATTGGAAGGCACCCCAGCACTGAAGCTTCCATATGGGTTGACTAAAGTGAAGATTTTCTTAAAGGTTGATGCCATTGAGGCCTGTAAGGAATTCAGAGGATGGTACTACCAACCACACAACTTGTTCTTGGGGGTACGCCCTGCAGCTCCCAGAGTGTGGTTTGACTCCAAGACCAAAATTGTCAGATTGATGAATGTGAGCAAACGGCTCAACTTTGACCTTGCACTTTACCCTCCTGCTCCTCCGCCTGCTTCTCCAGAGCTGTAATTTTTGAGGGTGTAGTTTTATGCTTTGTCCACCACTGCAGTACCCAGGTTACAAAAATAACAGAGGGCCCTAGAAACAGAATCTGTAGGAAACCAAATGATGGTCAATATATTGTTCTTTGCGGTGTTAACGTGATTTTGAGGTAGTACAGAGGGCACTGGCTCTAGTCCTGTAGACCTTCTTTCAATCTTGCTCTGCTGCTTATTATCTTTGTGCTTTAGGCAGATTACTTAACCTCTCTGAACCTCAAGTTGCCCATTTGTAAAACAGAGAGGGAAATAGTACCCACTTCACAGAGTTGTTGTAAAAATTAAATGAAATAGGGCATGTGAAGTATTAGTATTTAGTCCAGGGTGTGGCACATGATAAACACATAACCAATGATACCCTTTATTGGGAAGACTATTATTGTTTTTCTACTAACATCCGATTATACCTCTGACTACAGAGGACATAGACATAGGACACAGTCCACCGAAGTCTGTTGTTTTTATCTAGGCCTTTTTCTTTGTTGGTTGGTAGCTGGAACGTGAGTTTTACCCCAGGTTTCTGGTGTTCTGATATGGTTATCCCAAACCTGGCCAAACAGTGAACAGTACTTGTTGTCCAAACTATGCATTCTTACTATGCTAACCTGATTTCCAAAGGAATGGCATAAAAGGAGTCAAAAAGTCACCCTTGAAGAAATATTATGTGTAAGAATGTATATATCAATAAAAATAAATGCACACACAACCCCCCTACATAGAGAATTCGGCCCGGTGTACTTCTTCCTCTGTGTATCCTTGGTCTCTACTTCACCCACTTCAATTTGGAGAAACTAAAAAAAAAGCAATTGCCACTTAAAATCCTCTCTCCTTCATGAATAAACGACACCAACAACCCTGGCCAGAATGTTAATCAAAGGCCCTACTTTGTAAAGCATCCATCTGACAATTACTTCTTAGATCACTGTGTCTATAATGTTTTTGTTTCATCTAAATAATTGGTCTGCTTTTATCATATGAAGGCAAAATAACCTTTCGTGATAGCTAAGAATGAATACTCCTTTAGCACTTACTAAGTATCAGCAGAGTTCTAAGGGTTTTTTTTATAGTTAATCCTTAGTATCAATTACAGTCTGGAGAGCCGGTTCCTGGTAAAATGATCCCCCTTTTCCTGCCTATGGCTTCTCAATGCTCTGTAATCTTTATTTTTTTTGAGGAGTTATTGTGTATGTATTTCATTGTAAGCTGTTACAAATTTTTTTAATTAAAAGAATTTTAATCGAAGTATAGTTAATTTACAATGCTGTGTTAGTTTCATGTGTATAGCAAAGTGATCCAATTATACATATATGTTCTTTTTCAGATTCTTCTCCCTTATTAGAAGATACTGACATAGCTCCCTGTGCTATACAGTAGGTCCTTGTTATTTGTGGGTGTTTAGTCACTAAGTAGTCACTGAGTAGTTTAAGTCCGACTCTTTTGAGACCCCCGTGGATTATAGCCTGCCAGCCTCCTCTGTCCATCGGATTTCCCAGGCAAGAATACTGGAGTGGGCTGCCATTTCCTTCTCCAGGGGATCATCCTGATCCAGGGTTCGAACCTGAGTCTTCTCACTGGCAAGCAGATTCTTTGCCACTGAGCCACCAGGAAGCCCCTTTGTTATTTACCTAGTTTCAGATTTTGTTTTTCCACGGGATACTGACTAGGTATGAATGAAAAGATAAAAATAACATGTCTCTTTTGCAAGTTGCACTTGACTTGTTTTATACTAAAGTTTCCCAAAGCAGGAGGTTTATTGTACAGAGTTCTATGAACCCTTCATCCAACTCCCACAGGTGTGGCATCTTACACAACTACGCTGCAATATCAAAACCAGTACACTGACACTGGAAGGACAGGTGCTGAAGCTGAAGCTCCAGTACTTTGGCCACCTGATGCAAACAACTGACTCATTGGAAAAGACCCTGATGCTGGGAAAGATTGAAGGCAGGAGGAGAAGGGGATGACAGAGGATGAGATGGTTGGATGGCATCACAAACTCAATGGACATGAGTTTGAACAAGTTCCAGGAGTTGGTGATGGACAGGGAAGCCTGGCCTGCTGCAGTCCATGGGGTCGAAAAGAGTTGTACACGACTAAGTGACTGAACTGAAGTGAAGCTTTGAATTCTATTCCAAGACCCCCAAGCTCCCTGAAGCTTTTTTTTTTTTTTAAAGAGCAACACCCACTCTCTACTACAGTAAATAGACACACACTAGACTATCTCTGATTAGAAAGAATTGCTTTCAGTCACAGGTCTTCAGATCTGCCTTTCTCTGTCTCCAGGTACAGATGAGTAAGTGCTATCAGATGGGCATGTCCCTGTGACTGGTGGAGCCAAAATCATACCTCGGGATAGGTCAGAGATCCAGGGCCGCTGTGCTGTGCATGGCATTGCAGGCCGGAAAAGGGTGTGCTTTGATAGGCTTTGAGGCCCTTGAAAGGATTCACTTATCTACAGCCTTCACCTTTGCTTCTATATGGTGATTGGATTATCTCAAAGTACATCTGCTCTTCTGTTTCCTCAGTCTGTCCTGGCAGCTTTAGCACTTGGAAACTTGAAAGGAATGCTGATGCAGTTTGCAGAAATACGAAGATTGTGGCGAAAGGATAAGTATGATTGTGTGAGTAGAGGTGATATTATCTCAGAGAGGAACTGGAATTGCATTTTCATGCTGATGTAAAATGTACATTTATATTGTAAACAAAGGGAAATTTTGTTTCTATCTACCTGTTCAAATAACCTGAGTTTGTTTTATTTGCTATCTTGACACTGCACACTCTAATGATTATTCTCTGGGATTTTAATGTAAAAGGATGAGTTACTTACAAGTAGGAAATAGTCCATGAAGCACAAAGAGAGAACTTCTTAGATCTCTTCTAAAAATTCTTGTAGTCATCTCTAATGCCACAGAAACTCTCTGAATCTTAGGGTATTCATTGTTCCTGTTCATTACCTTATATGGCAGTGTCCAAAGAATCTATGAAGAACTCAAATTCTGAACATTCCTTTTGGAGACACTCTGTAAAGCCTCCCCTCACTCTCAACAAACCATGCTCTGAGAAACTGTGTCCCTAATTATATCAGGGTCAAAGTCTGTGGTGTAAAAAGGCTTGTTAACATAGCCTATGGTTCTTAACAAGCATAAAGTAATAAGCCAAGTTTAGTTTTGCTGCTGCAAGATCAGTGTTAGGGACTTTTACACTTCTTGGGCATGCTAGGAGTCTGGTAGAGATGAAAGTGCTAGTCGCTCAGTCATATCTAACTTTTTGTGACCTTATGGACTATAGCCCACCCACTAGGCTCCTCTGTCCATGGAATTCTTCAGGCAAGAATACTGAAGTGGGTAGCCATTCTCTTCTCCAGGGCATCTTCCTGACTCAGGAATCGAACCCTGGTCTTCTGCATTGCAGGCAGATTCTTTACTAGCTGGGCCCCCCAGGGAAGCCCCCCAGCAGAGATAGTAGCCTTAAATCAGCAGACCAAAAGTAAGATATTAGTCCAGAGTCTACCGATTGATAACAAACAGCAACTGATTCTGGAATTTTAGCTGGGACAGATTCAGTCATTTCCTTAACTGGTTCAGGGATGGGATTAGAAAATGGATACACTCTCTTGGGATTTTTGAAAAGGTTTGCTTGTGCTTCTGCAGCTTCTGATCCTGAGCCAGCAGAATGACCAGAAGGCAGATCTCTTCTACTGTGTACTCCTGACCTCTGCTTTGGGCCCTAGAAGTTCATGCTTTCTTATAGCTCTGAACCTAGGACAGTGTATTTGAATCAGAGTAGTAAATGGTAGTGTATGTGTTGCTTTTTTTTGACAGCTAATCTGGGTCATGACCTTCATCTTTGCCGTTGTCCTGGGGCTCGGTTTAGGCCTGGCAGCTAGCGTGGCATTTCAGCTCCTGACTATCGTCTTCAGGACTCAATTGTAAGTGCTCATTGTGCATCCTTGCAGGCTTTGACTTGCCTGGGTCAGAGGAGAAAAATACCTGTCACTGGTCAGGGGGAAAGCAGTTTAGTTGATAGGTATGCAAATCTATCAAGACTGGCCAGACGGGGACTTCCCTGGTGGTCCAGCAGTTGACTGCACTTTCAACGCAGGGAGTGTGGGTTTGATTCTTGGTTGGGGAACTAAGATCCCACAAGCCTTACAATGCAAACCCCACCCCTCTAAAAGAAGAGAAAAGATGATTGGCCAGTCTTTTCTGCCTCACTCCAAGGCTTGAAGGCAAAAGATGGCCCAACCTTACATTAGCCGAATCCCACCAGTTGTTGGTCTGCTTCCTTCTTTGACAACAATTCAAAGAAATCATAAATCTCTGAGTCTGTTTACCCAGCTATAAACTGGAAGTAATTCTGAGCAAGTTTACTGTCTTTGCCTCAGACTTGTTAAACACAGGGCAAGTGTTCCTGAGAAGATTCTGAGATTCTCTGTGTCTGAGGGAGGGTTGTTCCTCTGGCAGTTTGTTAGATTGGACTCCCACCTGGAAATCATGGAGCTGGATTAGAGAACTTTTGAAAGGCCCCTTTCAACCTAAAATGCCACAAAAGTCACTTAGAAGTCTTGATTTTTTAACAGAATTCAAACAGATTTCCCACCCAAACACCTTCTGGATTCTTACATCTGTTATATAATATCACCACCGTGTGGTCACTCAGGCTTTGATGATTATATGACATGACAGAAAGAGGTTTCTTGGGATCCAAGGTGTTCTAGAAGAGAAGGTGTTATCATACTGAAGTTTGATGGACTGATGGAATACATTTACATTGAGATGTTCCCACACTCTTCACTTATATTTTCATTCATTTCTTTGGGACTCATCAAACCTAAGAGACAAATTGAGTGGTTGTAGGCAAGTCATAATACTTCTCCATGTCCTCATCTATACAACAAGGTGATTGTATCTGCCTTATTTCACCCAATAACTGTAATATTCAGAATCAAAATGGCAAAGGGATATGGAAGTGCTTTGTAAACTGGATGTGGGAGATGGGAGAGGAGGCACAGTTTCGGAGTTGTGGGAGGGTCAGTCAAACAAGGTGTTTGCCCTCCAGGGCATGATGGCATGAGAATTCTAAATCTAAATTTTGGATAAGTGAGCCTGCTTTGGGATGCTAGGAAAACACCAGCGTTAGCCTTTTAGGCCTAATAAATATGCATGAATGATTCACTTGGTGTTGATTTTCCCTACAGTCCTAAATGCAGCACACTGGCCAATGTTGGAAGGAGCAACATCTATAAGAATAGAAAAGATTATTCTGAAGTAAGGTTCATTTTTTTACTCTTATTTGCTAAGTAATATTAACATAAATCTAATGGGCACCATCTAATATGATTTATCTGTCTTACAGGTATATGAACCAGAAGGCGTGAAGATTTTCAGATGTCCATCTCCTATCTACTTTGCAAACATTAGTTTCTTTAAGCAGAAGCTTATCGATGCTGTAAGGTTTGGGGTTATTAATTTTTTTTAACTTCACTGAATAATTAGGAATGAAATGCTTGTTCTATAACAAGGAGGAGGGTCACTGATTTCACATATACTACAGATGGGTAGTGTTCATATTTTTGTATCCTTTGTCCCAGGTGGAACAAGTAGGTGGAACTATCTTGTAAGGGGTGCATTAACATGTTAGGAAATAAGACTTTTTATATAAGGTCCAATATAGAGACTCTTTTTATTATATATTGCTGTAAAGTAAAAAGATTTACCGTAAGATAGATGGTCTCCTATAGATTTTCCTTGGGAATCAACTTCAGAAACAATAGGAGTCTTTAATATTTGACTGCATCATTGAAGAGATTCAGGAAAGCAAGTGAATACTTATAAGAGAAATTAATAAATAAAATATAAATGAATATTTAACACTAAATAACAACTAGTGTCCCTGGTGGACTGGAAAGAAACTGACAAAAAAGCAGACTTTAAGGTTAAGAAACAAAAGCTCAGCACTCTTTCACGTTCCTTCCACTCTATCCCACACAGAGAGCTTACCTTAAGCCCTATTTTTAGTCATCGGTTATGCATCAAGTATCTTTCCACCCAACTCTTTTTTTCACAAAAATGAGATCAGATTGTCTATCTGACTTTAGATACTGTTCTTTTCACTTAATCTAGTATCTTTTCATCTCACTACATTTTTTGGTCAAGGGTTTTTTATTACATAATTTGATCCTCCTTATTACTCTGGGCTTCCCAGGTGGTGGTAGTGGTAAAGAACTCTCCTGCCAATGCAAGAGAATAAGTGACATGGGTTCAATTCCCTGGTCAGGAAGATCCTCTGGAGGAGGAAATGGCAACCCACTCCAATATTCTTGCCTGGAAAATCTCATGGACAGAGGAGCCTGGCGGGCTACAGTCCATGGAGTCGCAAAGTCAGACAAGACTGAAGCCACTTAGCACGCACACACATACTTATTACTCTGGAGCTAAATATTACTGCAGTAAGAACACATTTGTTTTGGAAAGGAGAAAATGAAGGTTACCCTCAGATCTAATACTAAAATTATAAAAGTTCATATAATAGATATTATAAAGTATAATTGTATAAATTCTAATAGAATTAAAAATATCTAGAAGCAGGATACTAATTAGATTCCACTCATATTTAACAAATGGAAAAAAAATAAAGTGAAATTCCCTAAGGTAGTGTGGAATAAAAACATAAACTTCAAATACAGTTTAGATCCATTTGTGGATACTCTAGGGATAAAACCTGGATGGTACAGAGGTTTTTGAATGTTAGTTAACTGCATACAGAGTAGCAGACCATAGATAGGTCTGGTACAATGCCCTCAACGATGATATTAAATTTTGAATTTCAATGCAAATTCAAATTTTAATGTAAATATCTTTCATATATGTCCCAGTCCCTCAACCCATCCCATTTAATTATTCTATAATTATCCCATTTAATTAAGCAGAATTATGCTATAGCTAGAATTAGGTTATATAAGTAGAATTATGCTATGCAAGTAGCAGAATATTCAGCATTCTTGTAACACAGCAATGGGTTTTTCAGATTGGCTTTCGTCCACTTCGAATTCTTCGCAAGCGGAACAAGGCTTTGAAGAAAATCCGAAAACTGCAGAAGAAAGGCCTGCTACAAGTGACACCAGTAAGTTTCTTTCCTACATTTCTACATATTATAGCTAAAAGCTGAGTAAAATGTAGTTCAAGTGGTTGGTTCCATTCCTTTTAATGAAGTGGCAGATAAACAAGGTACTTCGTGTGTCGATTAGTGTCACATTTTTAGGGGTCTCTTTAAAATTGTATTCTCCAGGGAAAATTTTTATTCTCCAAATAAAAGAGTTTATAATCCCATCACTTGAGCCAACTTTGACTCTATGCTTCAAAAATTCACTGGTTAACCTTGACATTCAGTTCTTTTCTTGGTCAGAGTTTTTATGCATGTTAGTATCCTCTCTTGCAGAAAGGATTTATATGTACTGTTGATGGCTTTAAAGATTCTGATGAAGAGCTGGACAATGATAAGATAGAAGAGCTGGATCAGCCCATCAATACCACAGACCTGCCTTTCCAAATAGACTGGAATGCTAATCTTCCTCTCAACATTGCAGTCCCTAAAATCAACCTCCACAGCCTCATTCTTGACTTTTCAGCAGTGTCATTTCTTGATGTTTCTTCAATGAGGGGTCTCAAAACGGTAATTTCTTTTTTCTGAATGAAAGCAATGAATCAGTGACTAAAGGTTAAAAAAAAAAAGTTGTATTTGTGGATGGATGATCCTTTATATAACACATGCATGCTTAAGCAGAAGTAAAATTTAATCATAGAATATTTCATGGAGGGAGTGCAGGTGGGGTGTGTTTGGCCAACACTTTAATAGTGCATTTCCCATAAGACTGCATATAATTTCTAATATATGCTTATAGACAATACTGCTCACATATTAAATCACATATAATATCTGCTCATACTGTTAAATTCCAATTCTACTGTGCTTCAAATCCTTGTGGGTGTTCTATCTAAACTGTCCTGAAATAGAGATCTTGTAAGAAAGTAGAATAGTGGTCCTTTTATTTTTATCCTCATCTGCCATAAGCCAATGAACTTTAGCTTGGCTATATAACAATTTGTCTTTTTTTTTTTTAAGTTAGGTATATGAAAGAATATATGTCACATATGATTTTAAAAAACAGAACTATAACAATCTGGCTGCAGGCTGTTTTCTTACCACAGGTTTGTCAATGTTTCTAAAAGAGTTTCTAACAGACATGCAGAAATAGATATACAGAAAATTTAAGAATGCCATATCCCCCTCTTTTGCTTTTTTTTAAAACAGAAATCTGCCTACATAAAAACTGAGCTAAGATCTATTAAGTATAGGTGAACTGGATATAAAATTAGAAAACAGAATTAATTTCATCTCCTTCAAACTTAAACTTTAAAAAAAATCTTAGTATCACATGACCTTTGAGACTGTTTTCTTCGCTTTTATCTATTTATTTTTGTTTTGGAGGAGAAAATACACATAACATTTCTTTTTTGATCTTGGCATATAGTGCAAAGGACAGGGACTCTGCCTTAGGTTTCCTGAAGGTCCTAATTCTTACTTCAGCCCAGTAGAGCCTCCAAAAGTTTATACTGATGATAATAGTGATATTAATGATCACTACTGATATTAATGTAAATGGGATAAGCTACTTTCCTTACCTTTTATAACCTTACTCGTATCACCACTGGCATTTGTTCTGAGCCTACAGACCAGGAAAATGGATAAAGATTCTTTGGTGCTAGACACATTCAGGCACTGTGGACAGAAATAATGAACAACATATGGGTTATGGGTTTTTTTAAACTTTTATATAGATAGAAAGCTCTAGTAAAGATCATTCCATAGAAGAAACTGTTTAAAAATTACATCAGAGTTCCTCTTGTGAGTCAGAGCAGACATTTTTTTCATTATACTTCCTTCAAGAATGATTGTCTTTAACTTTTTACTGAAGAGGAGAGTTCTTTCCTTTAGATTTCTGTCATAGAGCCTTGTTATTAATTTTAGTATCTCTACAGTATTATCTTTTTTCAAAATGTAAAGGGCTCTGAAAGCAACATATTACCATAAGACACAATTATGATAGTTTTCTTTACGTTTCTGACAAGTGAAACTGTTCTGTAAGGAAGATCTGCTTTCTTTTTAACAGATTCTGCAAGAATTTATCAGGATCCAGGTGGATGTGTACATTGTTGGGACTGACGGTAAGTTGTTTTATTTTCTGACAATCCCTTTACTGCTAGCTCTCAATCTAGACAGCTTCTCCAAAGGACAGGCATTTTTTTATGATCACCAAGGCCTAATTTGTAGATTTTCAACAGCAATCTCCAGGGAAACAGCACCTTTATATTTGAGTTGTGTTGACACATAATTAACTTTACAATTTGAATCCTAGTTTAACAGGCAGCAAAGGAGTGAATATGTAACCACAGTTTACTCTAAACTTCCTAAAAAAGTAGGTTTGTTTTACTCTCTTCCTTGCCTCCATTGAATTAGCAGCCCATAATTACCTGGTTTCCACTTCACTTCACTGATGAGACTGCCCTTGCCAAGGTCATCAATGATATCCCCGTTGTCAAATATCAACCACCCCCATCCCAGCCTTATTCTCTTTGCACTTTAACAGTGGGCTCTTTCTTTAGCCTCTGTCTCCCTGACTTTGGAAAGACCTTTCTTCTGAGTCCCTTCCCACCACTCTCAGAGCTCTGCAGTATCTCACATTGGTTCCTATCCACACTGCTATCTATATGTTAATGAACCCACAAACTGTTATCTCCAGCTCAGACCTTTTTTCTGAGCAGCAGACCCATGTATTCAACCATCTGGATGTCCTCCAATTACCTAAGATACACATATTCAAAACTAAATATATACATCCCCTCAACTACTACTTCTCCGTTTCTATCTTGGTCACTACATCGCCACATACCCACAAGTACAAACTTTGGAGCCATCTTTAATCTCTCCTCTCCATTCCTCTATATTCGGGGAGTCACCATTAATATTTCATATTGAATCAGTCTCTTCCTCTCCATTTCTACAGCCTTAATCCAGCTCCTTATCATTTCTCATCTAAGTCCTCTGAAAGAACTAATCAGTGTCCTTGTCCATCCCTAGAATGTTCTCCCATCCCATTTTCTGACTCATCCCATTAATCTTTCTCATGAAGCTTATAGTCCAGTGGGAAAGCCTGGTAATAAACAAAGATATTTCAGGTAATGATAAATGCTGTGAAGAAAAAAAATCAGAGTTGAGACATAGAGCAACAGGGGTAATGCTGTTTTACAAGGGTGTCAAGGATGTCCAGAAACTCAACATTTGAGCAGAGACTGGAATGAAGTGAAGGAATCGTGACAGTGTCTTGGGAGAAAACATTTTAGGGAGGGGAGGACAAGTGAAATTGAGGGAGGTGTGAAATTGGCATTAATTTTTTCTCTGTATTGGCTCCTGTCCATAAAATCTACAGATATACTCTAGTTTCAAGGGTTCCTTATAATTAAAAATATCCTCTCAGTAATCCTTTAATCTTAAACAATTTTACTCCTCCATCATCCCAAGTCTCTTGAAAGCTTCTCATCCTGCTGCCTCTGCTGCCTGGCATCCCTCTGCTGCTGCTGCTAAGTCGCTTCAGTCGTGTCCGACTCTGTGCGACCCCATAGACGGCAGCCCACCAGGCCTTCCTGTCCCTGGGATTCTCCAGGCAAGAACACTGGAGTGGGTTGCCATTTCCTTCTCCAGGCATCCTTCTAGGTCCTTAACTAAGATCATCACCCTTGCTCACTGAGTGAACAACAGGTTGTATCCTGACAACCACAATGCCCTCATCTCCCTCCACTGCAGCTACTGCTGGGTCTTGCCCATGTTGAAAGTTTCCCTGTGAACAGACTTCCCCACCTCCACGCTTTCATACCTCTTCTTCCTCCTCTTTCTCCAAATCCTAGGCATTCTTTTAAATGGTATCTGCTTCATTAACTTTCCCAGAATCCTGCCAAGAGGAAACAATCTTTACCCTTCTCGCTCTGAATTTCCATAGCACATGATCTGTGCCCCTCTTATTCATTCGACAACAATGTGAGGACCTACTATATGCTAGGCATTATTTTAAGAACCAAGAAAACATTAATTTAAAAAATTATATTGCTTCCTGCCTCTAAGATTCTACAACACTTTTCATTAAGATAGTATATATGTGCTCTGTCTTCCTTTTTTTTCTGTCTTCTTCAAGGGCAAGATTCATGTCTAATTTATCTTTTGATCCTACCCAGCCAGAGCTTTGCATATAACAGACATGAGGCAATATCTGATTGACTGATCTGAGCCAACGATGATGGTTAGTTCTTCCAAGAATAGTAATTCCTCAAAGATTACTGGAGAGGTAATGGAGGGAGCCAAGGAAGATGTTTTCTGATGGTACCCAGAAGCTTTGGTAAAATGGACTACAGTAAGCTAATTGGTAAATCCAGAGCCATGACATTGGTCCATGACTATATGTTCTATTTTGGCAGAATCTCCATTTTTAGTGATAAGCCACCTTTGAAGCTCTAGTTATTAACAAGAGAAATTAACCCACAAGGTTCCTGCCTAAAACTGTTTCTCATTTGATCCTCTTTGTTTACATGAAGGTATTCTACATGTAATTTTATTAGAAAGATGCCCTTCAGTTCCAGAAGACATTATACTAATGGTGCACTAATATTGTACTGCTGCAACTCCCAAACATTTTACCAAACATCAGTGAAATGCACGTTTGCAAACAGAAGTTCAAGTCCCCAACCTCAAGGAGAAACCCATGGTCAAACACTTAACTTCTTTCTGTTACTCTTTCTTTCCTCTCTTCAGATGACTTCATTGAGAAGCTTACACGGTGTGAATTTTTTGATGATGAAGTCAAGGACTCAATATTTTTCTTAACAATCCATGATGCTGTTTTACATATTTTGATGAAGAAAGATTACAGTACTTCAAAGTTTAACCCCAGTCAGGTATCAACTTTTTGGCAAATTTCACATTTGTATAAATAACCACCTGTACTTCTTAAATTTCTCTTTATTTTTCAACATTAAAAAGCATATTCTTAATTCTTAATTCCATCCTGGTTTTCTCAGGAAGTAGAAGCAAAATTTGATGATTTCACCATCAATACAGATGGAGGATTACGTAATCGGGAATGTCAGGTAAGAATCTTCAGCAGGTTTATGTATACATAGACAGTATGATGGCGAACTTTCAAAAATGCTGAGGCCTCTTCCAGCACGCTACAGGAAGTCCAGCACCTGTTTGAGCCTCTGTGCCTCATTCCTAGAAAACGGAAGCAATCCCAATCTAGTAGGGACATGAGGGGAAAATAAACTCAGAATACAAAAACAGATGGAAAACAGTGATACTAGACCTCTTAGTGTAATACTTAGCATATAGAGAGAGGATATTTTATGTTTTCAAAGTATTTACAACCAAGATCTTATTCTGGTCTCGTCATAATCTATGAGGCAGAGAAGGAAATAACTATTTCTACCTACAGATGAATTCGTGATGGAGCTGAGAAGCTAAGTACACCTCCTGACCCCTAGAGGCATGGGAAGCCCCTAGCCAGTATCTAGCTCAGTGCTGAATGTTAGTTCCTTCACTTCCTTACTAGAAAGAGTTGCTGAATCATTTAACTGTATAGTGCCATTTCATTCTAGAACATTCATTTCTAGAATATTCAGTCCTTTAAAGGTCTGTCCCTAGTTTAGGAAAAGCAGAACTACAAATCAAAATGAGTATCCCCTATAAAGCAAGTATATGGTAGGTGTATTGCATTCATGATCTCAATCTTTACAACAACATGCAAAGAAGATATCTTCATTTCACAAATGAGGAAATTAGAAGGGCTCAGAGAGTTAAACTAATTTGCTTAGGGTCATGCACCAAATTGACAGCAACAGGATTTGAAGCAAGATCTGTCTGATGTCAAGATCTATGCTCTACAGACTATATTATACTGGCTCTATCCTTTGGTGAAAAACTATCAGAAGTGAGGGTCCCAAGGAAGAATCCAATGCTTTTCTTCTTCTCTCATATGAAGAAAGGTCTAAGAAGAGTATCAAAAAGGAATTTAAATTAGAAGCAATGTATAGCATAAGATAACCCTGCATGATTATTAAGAGTTCAAATAGAAAAACCTTAGATAAAAAAGCCATTCCAGAAATTTAGATAGGCCTGAGGGGTGAGGGGAACCATGATTCTGCTTCCCAGGCCTGTTTTCCAGGGAAACGCACACCTAGCACCTTGTCTGAGGACTCTATAAAGACAGCCTTACCAGAAACCCTCTGCCCAGCAGCTGGACTCAGAATTGTCACCAAGTTTTAAGGAATAAAGTAAAGGAACAGAATATCAATCCAATGTCTGATCAAAGCTTTAGAACCAGCTGTCAGACAGAATGTAGTCAATACCATCCTGTATCTGTTTCCCTGTATTAAAACAAAAACAAAAACAAGCATTTAACACAAGCCCCTTGCATTACTTAGAGGAAGATAAATTGACGGTTGTGGTTAGGCCACCAGTGGTGATTCATGTAAAAGCTGAGTGTCCCTGGCCAGCACACATAAGCCCTTGGAGTTTGTGTGGCCCCTGAAACAAATGTGAAGAAATAATTATTACAACACATTATATTATTTTGGTTAAATTAGGCCTTTGAAAAATACACTTCTACAACAACATAGTATCACATGGGTCTACATTAACCAAATATCCCTGGAAGATATTTGATCATTAAAATTGAAGACAAATTTGTTGGTGAATCTGGTAAATTCTAGCTCCCCAATTTTAATCAGATTGATCATGTTTACTCCTTTTAAATACAAGATATGATTATTAAATGGTAGAGAACTTAACAAGTCTTTTAAAACAATAACTTTCTCTCTTCTTCCAGGTATCAATTGAAACAAAATTCTAAACAAAATATAATTCAGAGAGATCCTCATCTGTCACATAAAGAAGAACTTTATACCCAGAAAGTTATTGATAAGTTCATACATTGTATGAAGAATATTTCTGACAGAAATTATGTTTCAAACTTTGGAACGGGATTGTTCTAGCATGGTATATTTTTCACATATCTAGTAACCAATTATGTAAATACTTTTAATTTTCTACCTTGTAGATTTATCAAAAGAAAATTATTTTGTTTATAAGTATTTTTATAGCACTGACAGATTTCCATCCAAGTCACTACTTTTGTGCATATTTTGCAGTGCACTTGCACCATTGCTTTCAATCTTGTAATTTATATAGTTCACACTAATATATATTCATTTAAAAAAATCAATTGTATAATAGGTGTGTCTTGCTTTATTAAGTTTCTTACTAGCTTTCTGATACATGCTTGCTGAGTGCTCTTTACAGTGATCTGACTGGAAACCTGCTACATGAGAATCCTTCTAACCTTTCTGCAATGAAACTTGTATTTTATAAATCTGTTATTTATGTAACAGAAATTAAACATCGTCACCAACAGTAAAAGATTCAGTGGCCTCTGTTCAACATAAAGCCACTCTGTTAATGGGAAAAGTTGTCCCAATTGTTTTAGATCTCACTTCTAATGTTTATTGTCAAAGTACTCTTTCATCCTTTATTAATAGTCTTACTGAGAGGGCTTATCTACTTGACTTAAAACCAATTACAGGAAGATAAAACAAAGGCTTATTTACATATCTTCTCAGTAAAAAACTAGAATCTCAACACTGTTTATAGCAACGTATCTTAAGCTTTTTGAGTCATGGACATATAGAGTCTCATGTACCCTATGAACTTTGGGGAAAAAATACACATACACATACACATTTCTGTATGATGCTCTATGAATCTCAGGTTAAGAGCTCTTCGTTTAGAGAGGGCAGGGAGTAGAAATTAAAAACATGAGCCTATTTAATTGATCATTTGCCTTGGAAGTGGGACAAATGCCTTACATAGAATTGACATAATGTCTGCATCTTCCCAAGCAAAGGTGCCCTCTATGCTCTTCTTGCCAACCAAAATATCATAGAGAAGGAACAAGCATTCCAATTACCGCACCCCCATCACAACCCATTCAACCATAATATCTTGAGGTTCACTTACCTCATCCTTAAATGTTTTATTTTCTCCAAGGCCTCTAAGGTGAATATGCTTTGAGTAAGGGGTATGCATGGAGCCGGGCCTTGACTTGCCTGCCTCAGAGCAAATACTGGAAATTGACTAGGATAAAAACTCTGATCTTTGGTTTAGGAAGAGGCCAAGAGATTGGTCCTGGGAGATATAAAACTTACACACACACACACACACACACACACACACCAAAAAAAACTTACACAAATCAGAGCAAGACTGAAGGGGAGAGGACATCCAATGATCAACTGGGAGACAGAACCTCTTGTCAAGAAGCAGCTGTATTACTGAAATTAACAAAGGCTGGAGCTCATACATGCCGAGCAGGTTTATCTTCAAAATCATTTTCTAATACTAACTTGTGCATATGATACATATTCTTGTTTAAACACAATAATTTCTCACTGAGAAACGTAATGTCTTAAATGTAAGCTTGACCACACACTGCATAAACAAGAACAGAGAAGAGGAATATTTCATATTTACCTGCCATCTTCACCTGGACATCTACATGCCAAAAGTGATCATCTTCTCCCCCTCATCACCTCTACTAGCATCTTTACACCCCAGTTAATGCCAACTCCACAGTCTTCCAGCTGGTCAAGCCGAAAAATCTGTCAGGAAACTCAACTGACTCTACCTCATATCTAGAATCAACTCATTTAATTCTCATCAAGTCTCCATAAGGTAGGTTCTATGTTTATCTTTTTTCAGAAAAGCAAAATAAATCAAGGCTTAAAGATTAAGTAATTAGTCTAAATTGCATATACTTGCTAGTTCTATAGGTAGTAGAACCAGAATTCAGTCCACACAGTCTTGACTCCAGAGCTCAGGCTCTTAATCTTTAGGTAATATCTCTCCAGAGAAACAAAAACTTATCTAAAATCTGATCTAGCACAAGGCAGGACTAAACTCAGGAACAAAATAGATGCATTCTACAGATATGTTCCAAAGTCACTTACTCAGCATTGCACAATTAAATATACCCAGAAAAGCAATTAGAAAACATTAATTCCAGAATCAAATAAATTATCTCTTTATGGTTGTATATATGTAATATTACATTTTTGTAATACATTTTTTAATGTTTTTTTTCCACCTGGCCACTGTATTTCGAAAAAGAACATAAAATTTTTTGAGGAAAACTTAGGGGTTACTAAATTTAGGGGTTAGAATATAAGCTCCTAATTGGCAGGGATCATATCTATTTTGTTCATCATTATATACCCATGTCCATCATATAAGTGTTTAATTTACATGTAGAAATCGAACCTGATTCCTTTGCTCAGAACTTCACAATGGCTTGCTATGTCAGAGCAATAACGTCCAAGTCTTTACAACAGCCTAGGAAGCCTGGGATGTTTCCATTCCGCTGTCGTTACCTCTGACCTCTTCTTACTACTCACTCATTTCAGTCCAATCTCCTTGCTATTCCTTGCTATAATGCCAGGCTTCTTTAAAGCCTTCATAGATTCTGTCCTCTGCTTGGAAATTTCTTCTACACATAATATATGTGGTTAACTCTTACCTACTTCAAATCTTTGCTCAAATGTCAACTTTTCAATGAATTCTATCCAGACTGCTCAATTTAAAATCGCAAACCTATCAACACATTATTCTTACTTTCATTTTATTATTTTCCTGACAAGTGTTAGCATGTTATATAATTTAATGAAATTTATTGGTCATGTCTCTAAAGACTTGTGCATTCCAAGTGATTAGAATGGTGTCTGATCAAATATCATACATATCATGTATCACTTATATGCAAAACCTAAAAATAGAAAAAATGAATTTATAAATCAGAAACAGAACAAATTTACAGTTACCAGTGAGGAAGGGCAGTGAAAGCTGCTCAGTCGTGTCCGAGTCTTTGCTACCCCATAGACTATACAGTCCATGGAATTCTCCAGGCCAGAATACCGAGAGTGGGTAGCCATTCCCTCCTCCAGGGGACCTTCCCAACCCAGGGATTGAACCTGGGTCTCCCGAATTGCAGGCAGATACTTTACCAGCTGAGCCACCAGGGAAGCCCAGGAAGGGTAGGGTATGTACAGACTGGGAGCTTCGATCAACATGTACACACTGCTATACTTAAAACAGATAACTAACGAGGACCTACTCTATAGCACAGGAGCTCTGCTCAACATTCTGTGATAACCTAAATGGGAAAAGAATTTGAAAATGGATATATGTATATATGTAACTGAATCACTTAACTGAATCACTTTGCTGTATACTCAAAACTAACGTAACACTATTAATCAACAATACTCCAATATAAAATTTTTAAAATTTGAAATGGCATCTAGTATATAAATGAATGAATATATTTCACATGGTGGATGTTCAGTACATATCTGAGTATAGGCCACGAAATACTACATTTACCATGGATTATTAAGGTGCTTAACCAGAGCATGAAGCCCATTATTTAGTTGTCAGCTCTGCAACTAACATGATTTGTACACCAAAGTTTTAACAGTGGTTATCTCTGGACGGGAAAATTATGGTAGTGCTCAAGGGGATCTTTATTTGTAATATGACATATTTCTCCCGAAAGCTTACTGCTTGTATAACTGAAATGAATACAAATTTTAAAACAAACAAAAAAATTAAAAGATTTTGAAAGCAACACATAGAAAGAAAAGTAAAAGGGAGTAAGATTTTCCAATGTGAAGACAGAGGACAATTTCAAAGGTAGATTAATAGGAAAAAGTGAAAGTGTTAAGTCACTCAGTCGTGTCCAACTCTTTGTGACTTCACCGACTGTAGCCCACCAGGCTCCTCTGTCCATGGGATTCTCCAAGAATACTGGAGTGGGTTGCCATTTCCTTCTCCAAGGAATCTTTCCAACCCAGGGATTGAACCTGGGTCTCCCACATTGTAGGCAGACTCTTTACTGACTGAGCCACCAAGGAAGACTAGATTAATAAGAAATGGACTTAAATACAGTATTAAAGTTGGTGCTTACAACTAACTTAGAATAGAAATAAGATATTCTGAAGACATAGGCTAGATTTTTAGAAAGACTTGGTCCTGCCCAAGTGATAAAAACTCATGACCCACCATTTCATTTAACTCCTGTGATTCTGTAATGCCTAAAAATTCAAATGAGAGATGAGGAAATTAAAGTTTAATATTAAAATGTTGCTTTAACAATTCTGCCGTAACGCTTTTCCCCTCAAAAATAGAAAACTGAAGGGGCATGAATCAAAACAAAAAATGTTTGAAAATTCAAATATTTTTATTAGTATCATTACCAAGTATTTTAACTGGCTTAC